>NC_134183.1:24645135-24949318 GCF_964188355.1 Buteo buteo
TAAGTGGAGATAAATCATTCTCCTGTTTCAGCTGGACATTCTGAGAACCAAATCGTCTGTTAGCCAGTCTTATGTTTGCCCTCAAGTTACTAAGTTATTAAGTGCTGTGGACGAATTTTGTTGATGCTGCCCATTCCATATTCCCAAAAGGAATTGGCTTTCTGAAGTTGACAATCTGGCCGCTCTTTTCTTTAGCTTTCATACAGCTTTGAAATTGATGATTAAAAAAAATCTACTTCAGTGTTTTAGATTTCAAAATTTTCTATTCAACTCAGAGCCCAAAAGTTGTTGTGTTTTATTGCTACGGTAGTAACAGCTTTGCCCTTCATTACAATATAGACTATCCAGTAAACTCCAAAATCAATTTAACAGCATCCTGAGGAGTAAATGGAGTGTTCTAGTGATGGAGATTATAATGTGCTCTGATGTTTCTGGGATGCAAAAAAGTAGTCTTCTTTCTAAGATAATGTTAAAACAAACATCTCAAAAATGGAACACTTGTTAGCTAGTGGAAGGTTTAAATTGCGGATTTTTTTTTTCTCGTATTTTTGTCTCCTCCTTACTGTAGAATTGGTCCTTATTTCAGTCAAACTGTGGTATGAGGTGATAGTGCCTCTTGAATTGTTCTCTGATAATGTTTTGTCCTTCAGGACTGTGTACTGAACAGTAACTTGCATTGAAGAAATGTCATTTTTTGATATTTCTAATATATATGGCATACAAAAGATTTCATTTCAGGATATCTCTTCTATCACAGAATATTTATTTAAAATTTGCATATGTAGCCTTTGGTTAGTTTCAAATATTTTTTCAAATCGAATAATGTTTCCCCATGCCTTTTAATAAAAATGCAAAACAAAACAGATATTGCCGATTTCTGTAATACCAGATGGTATTGCTGATTTTTCTTTTCAGTAAGAAAAATTGCTACAGAGATTAGGTAGCAAAGGAAAAAAAATAGCCTTTTCAAAACAGTCAAGGCAAAATAACGTTGTTGAAGTAGTGATTATTGTTATTAAGAGGACAGAAATGGGGCTGTCATTATGAAGATGTATTTGGAAATTATGCTTAAATGGCTTGTGAAGATCAGACGTGTGTGTCGTTTAGGGTAATTTGGGGGGGCTTACTGCTTCATAGCTGACACGTAAGAATGGAAAATACGTTAATTCAGTGCTACCTGCAGAAAGTACAATATTATTAAAATTTGCAATAGAAAAGGGAAAGAGGGATCTTGAGTTTAAGACACAGGAATTTAGATCTCAGGTCTTGTTGTAGATTTCTGGCAGATTTTCCAGTCTATCTATAGCAAAGTGTCTTTGGGTGGCCAGCAGTATTTAGAAATAGATGAATCGGCTCTGGATGAGCTATTCTGTCTAGCCAATACTGTGGAGTGCAGAGATGCTGCCTTGGGTGCAGAAGTGTGCAAATACCAACCCAAGCTTTTCTTGACTGTAAGAGTGTGCTCAGGAAAGGTTATGTGGGAGAGAAATCTGCAAAGATAGAGGTGCTTCTTCACCCATTCTGTAAGATAATTTGTGCAAAAAATTAGATTTGCTGTATGATACAGGCAAAAAATCTGAAATTTCAGAAATCTTGGGTGGGCGCTTGCTGAATAAACAACTGGTACAGTTTACTTCTTGCTAAGAGTGTTTCCTTTGCTCAGATGTAAAGCATTTCCTGTCACCCCATAGGTATCAATCATTCTGTCAAATGAGGGAAAGAAGAATTTAGTAAGGCTGCATTTGTACATTTTAGTTAGCTTCTGATTATAATCCAAGTAAGATAGACGTGCATTGTCAGCAAAGAAAAAAACTTAAAAAAATTAGTCATTTATTGTCTTCCATTGTTTAAAATAAAAAAAAAAAATTAATTGATTGAATAAACCCACATGGGCCAAATACCCACTTTTTGGCTACTCCAGAAGGAACTACTTTGTCAAAAAATGTTACAGGATTTCAGCAAAATCCGGCCTTTAAAGTGTATAAATTACATGGTTTGAAACTTCAGTACCAAACATAGAATGCCAGTTTTTTAACAAGAGCTGATTCAAACTTTAATTTGGATAGTCAAAATTTCAAATGGATCTTGGTTTTATTGTTTACATGGATTAATGGCCATAGGCATGCAATGGGTAATGAATTAGAAGCTGTTTTCAAGATAGATGTAATTTCCTCTTTTTGTACCCAAAGCACGCTAGTCTTCCTAGTCTTCCTTGGGCAAAGCCATCTGCACAGGGAGAAAGAGAAATCCTTTGTTTTGGATACTCTACATATTGATGAATGGTTCTAAACTTTCTGCTTCCTCTCTTTTTTGTCACCTTTTATTTCCATTTTGCCTATCGTCAGTATTTCTGTCCTACAGTTTCAATCCTCTTTCCACTGCAGTGCCTCTACCTTTCTCACAACTCCTGTAACTACCGTATTTTAACTGTGGTGCTATACTGGGCTATGTATTGACTTCTCAGTTACTGTTGGTTTAAATGTAAATGAATCCTGGCATTGTACTGGTGCTACTCCCAAGTCTTTCAAGAGCTTATAAATTCAGATTCCATTCTGTAGGTAGCATCTGAAGTCCCTCTTAAAGAAAAGTGGTACTTTTTTATAAGTAGCAATGCTGCTGCCTTCCATGTAACCCAGCAGGTACTGTAAGGTATAATAAGTTGGCTCAAATTAGGAGCCTCTTATTAGCTTACATCTGCCCTAGGTGTATCTATGTTGCTGCTTTGTTCAAGGACAGCTTGTAACATTAATTTCAAATGTTTAGATTTGGGCTGCTGAGGTTTTTCTCATCTAAATGTCAACTGCATGTGACAAACAGAATAATATAAAATAATTAAATTTCTTTCTCTAATCAAGCAAAAGGGATGTTGAATTGTTTAATTACTGGCATTGCCAGCATGCAGATGGGAAGGCTTTTCAGGTAAGTTGCTAATACAAAATGCCTGAAATGGATAGTAATTAACAACTGGCTCTTCATTGGTATGTTAATTACACTGCCAGTTGTCCTGGTGCCTGTCCTTGTTTAAATGTTCAGTTACACTGAACTGAAGCGTTCACTTCCTGGCAAACATAGAATGTATCAGAACAGTTTGACTCTCAGATATATGCAAATATTTTATGGGAAAAGGCATGCCAGTAAATCACTGAGCTGCAAAGAACAAAAACACTGCATATTTCTATTCCTCAGAGGTAAAAGCAAAACCTGTTTCTGTGGAATATACAGGCCTGATTTTGAAAAATGGTCTCCAGTACTTTCCCAGTAATAATCCAGAACAAGATTTCATGCAAGTAGATAGTTTTAGGGGCTTGTTACTGCTGGCTCTCTCTGTTAGTAAAGGTAGGTGGACATCTGGGTGCTGTTAAATGCCCTTGCAATGCACATATTTTTAAAACTGTATTGCCTCTAATATTTGCATGGAAAATCAAACTGAATTTGAAATGCTTTTAAAACTCAAGATAAAACTGATTTTTTAGAATTCAAGGAGAATTAAAGCAACTTCTTATGAATACATGTATTGGGTTTATGTGGCAAGGTTTTGGTAGTGGGGGGGCTACAGGGGTGGCTTCTGTGAGAAGCTGCTAGAAGCTTCCCCTGTATCTGACAGAGCCAATGCCAGACAGTTCCAAGATAGACCTGCCGCTGGCCAAGGCTGAGCCCATCAGCGATGGTGGTAGTGCCTCAGGGATGTGTATTTAAGAAGGGGGAAAAAAACGTGTGCAGTTGCAGCCAGAGAGAGGAGTGAGAATATGTGAAACAACCCTGCGGACACCAAGGTCAGTGAAGAAGGAGGGGGAGGAGATGCTTCAGGTGCCGGAGCAGAGATTCTCCTGCAGCCCGTGGGGAAGACCACGGTGAGGCAGGCTGTCCCCCTGCAGCCCAGGGAGGTCCACGGTGGAGCAGATATCCACCTGCAGCCCATGGAGGACCCCACGCTGGAGCAGGTGGATGCCCGAAGGAGGCTGTGACCATGTGGGAAGCCTGCACTGGAGCAGGCTCCTGGCAGGACCTGTGGTACCACGGGGGACGATGCTGGAGCAGTCTATTCCTGAAGGACTGCAGCCTGTGGAAGGGACCCATGCTGGGGCAGTTCATGAAGAACTGCAGCCCGTGGGAAGGACTCGGATTGGAGAAGTTCATGGAGGACTGTCTCCTGTAGGAGGGACCCCATGCTGGAGCAGGGGAAGAGTGTGAGAAGTCCTCTGCCTGAGGAGGAAGGAGCGACAGAGACAGCATGTGATGAACTGAACACAACCCCCATTCCCCATCCCTCTGTGCCCCTGGTGGGGAGAAGGTAGAGAAAATTGAGTAAAGTTAAGCCCAGAAAGAAGGGAGGGGTGAGGGGAAGGTGTTTTTAAGATTTGGTTTTGTTTCTTATCATCCTACTCTGATTTGATTGGTAATATATTAATTTTTCCCCAAGTCGAGTTTTGCCCATGATGGTAATTGGTGAGTGATCTCTCCCTGTCCTTATGTTGACCCACAAGCCTTTTGTTATATTTTCTCTCCCCTGTCCAGCTGAGGACGGGAGTGATAGAGCAGATTTGGTGGGCACCTGGCATCCAGCCAGGGTCAACCCACCATAGTGGATCACGTCAGTAGTCTCAGATCTTAGTTAAATTACAGTTTAGTTCTTTTGAGAATGCAGATTGTCTTCTGTTATTTGGATGGTGCTTTGCAGAGTGCATCCTCAATCTCCAGATACTACTGCAATAAGTAAAACCAGACTGCAGCTGGTATGCCTCTCAAGTTATTCAGTAATGTCCTGAAGAAGGGCAGGCTGGTAAAGTTATGTGGCTGACCAGCATGTCAGTATGAGGCTAGTATTTTAATTTGCTAAGCTTCTGTCATGTGGAAAGCAGTTAATCTGCGCAACTGCCCTCAACACGTGGCAGAAGTCAGCCCCTGAAATTTGGTGCTGATTTTAACAGTAGCTGTGGGAAGTGGATTATAGTCATAAAATTAGCTATAAAATGGCACTAGCTACTGTGTGTCACTGCCCTCTGAGTCATGCTCGATCTGTTTGTTGACAAAAAATTTTATTGCTGTTGGTACTGCAGAGCCAACGTGGCCATGGACAAGCTGGGTTTCCATTGTTTCGTGTCCAACAGGCAAAGTTGCTAGCTCAATTTTGAGTCCAGCTTCAAAGACTTAAAGTACCGTTAGCTGGAAGAGCTTGGTTTGAAATGCTAAATTCTTGTGTTCCCAACCACTGAGAGGCAGCTCATTTAACAGCAGTCTGTGGAGCCTGGCTCTGTGAGAGAGTTTGGGAAAATAGAGGTCAGTCTGATGACTACTCCTGTGAGTCATGTTCATGCCATAATATATGGGGACACCAATGGTTTCCCCAGATTTAGTTTGCTGGGTTTTTTTTAAAAGCATCTTTAAGAGATCGCCTGGCTTTCTGCATATAGCTGTCACCCTGAAAATGCTCTGCATTTCTGTAGTGAATAGTGGCTTGACCAGTAAAAAACAAGGCTGTATAATGAACATTTCCCTTTATTTTTATGAGATTTTCAGCAGCCTTAGGAATACAATGGCATCTTATTGGAGCTATGTAAAGGTTTCAGTGTTTCTGGGATAAATGTTCCTCTGCTAATTCATTTTGTTGATGTTTTAATGTAACCCAGACAATTTTTCTGGTTTATGCAAAAAAAAAAAAAAAAAAGAAAAAACGTTTAATTTGCTGTGCGATCGGGTTTGTGGGAACAGCAGTTTCATCTTAGCTGCATTGTATTTTTGCTTACCAGTGAAGGTTTGAGGTATGCATTTTCATTGTTGAAATTAAAGTAAATGCAGCATCACTAAAGAAAAATACAGGAGCATTTTCAAACTTTCTTACGAGGACTGGGAAATAAGCATTCTTTCTGAATGCCTGGGCACATTTTAAAGGTGGGCTAGAGTCCTAAATAATTATTCGCCAGCTCCTTTCTTGTAGGCATCTTATCAGAGCAGAGTTTCTGTGAGAATAACTTGGGGGGTATTGAGCCCTTCTCTCTGACCGTGAAGCCCAGTTTAGCTGGAAGAGATGGCTGCACCCCACCGCACCGCAGCGCGGGGGGCCCGCTGCCTCCTGCAGCGGGCGGTCCCCGCTGCCCGGCGGTCCCCGCTGCCCGGCGGTCCCCTGGAGGTCACCATCCATGGTGCTGAAAGGGCACCAGGGTCTGCGCTCCACCCGCCGGCACCACAGCCCCGGTGTCGGCGGAGGGCTAACGGCAGTGGGTTTCAGCGGCATCTCTGAGCGATAACCGTTAGCCCTCGAGGTGTTGAGGACATGTTCTGTTCTCCTGGCTCTCTGATCGTGGGAGCGATCTCCAACAAAGAGAGCAGTGGGCTGCGGGACCTAAGGATGTCTTAAATGGACGTAACAGTCTTCCGCAAATGCCACGTGTTGAGGCCTGCAGAATCCAAATTTCGCGGTTCTTACACAAGTCTTGAAAGAATGCGTAATGTCTCTGTAGATTCTCTGCCAGAGCTCTCTGCATCTATGGGTTAAGGTTGTTCCAAGTGAAACTGTTTTTTTGTTGTATAGGTGAGGCTGGACTGAATTCTCACTAAGAACAAAACGTGTTAGATCAGACTTGTGCTACATGGAACCCCTAGCCCAAAATAGCCAATTGCAGACATTTTAGAATAAAGTATAAAATTTCCATTATGGATACTTACAGAATGAGATGGCGATACAGAATTTTCTTCCTTCTTTGTTGTTGATGGGCATTGTGAAGTACTTAGGTTTATATGGGTCTTTGGGTCTCCTTGTAGTTTATTCAAGCTTGAGACTTCACTCTTGAATGATCACAGCTGTTGGTTTTATTTCTTCTAAATTAAACTGAGTGTTTCTAGACTTGCTGTTCAGGAAATCCAGCTGTATCTACATCCGATCTGAGATGTAGTAGTCTTCTGGTTAAATATATCTCGATACTCTTTCACTCTTCAAACAAGCTGACATCATATGTTTCCAAATTGTTTTGTGACTCAAGACTTAATCTTATTTTTTATTTTTTTTTTAGTGGTGTCCTCCTTCTGCTTCTTAAGCCCTTTGGTTCTGGACTGTAAATGTGACTGAAGCTTATGATGGTTTTTAACATTTTAGTGAAAGCTGCCAGTCTGAATATCTTTTCCTCTCCAAAGTCTTCCCTTTTGTTACTTGTGTTTCTCCCTCCAGTTCCATGCATGTTTTTAAAAAAGAGGCCATGTAAATATGTAAGGAGTGTTTGAGGTTAGGCAGCTGTAGGGTGGCACTGTGAAACAAAATCTTAGTGCTGGGGTACAATAGCTGAATTAAAAGATGGGTGGTTTTACTTGTTGGCATTTTGGTTGAGTAGAATCACTTGGAGATGTGTGAGTGGGTGGAAAGAACATTAACATGAAGTTCATGCTGAATTATGTTTTGCTTGAGGAAAACTATTCATTAGTCTCATAGCTGGCACATGCCTTTTTATTCCTTCTCTAAAGTAGTATCTGACTACTTTGATGAAAAGGTTGATATGACATTAAGGAATTGGTTCTGCCTCATCTACTGACGATGTGCAAAAGCCTTTCTGCCCTTGGCAGAACTGAATAAGACGTAGGCAGCATGCCAGTCCTCACTTTGGTCTAGGAAGGGCGTACATGTGGTAAATGTTTCAGGGTACACAGAGTCATGGCTCCATCTCTTAGTGTTACGTGTGGAGGTTAATAATGTTGTATCCAAGTTCAGCTCTGGAGCTCATTGTGTCTCCACCTAAACCCCTTTGTTGGTTTTGTTTTTTCAAGATGGTCTTAAGGACAAAATGTTCTTTCATCATTGCTAAATTTAAAATGACTGTGGTAATTATGAGTAAGAATTTCAGAGACCAATAAATTCTCACTGTGCAGGAAAATTCTTGGCTGTTACAAGCTGCCTGCATTTTTCACTTTCGTCGCTGGCTGGCTATCTCATGTCTGAGAACTGACCTGGGAAAGAAGACAGTCTTGTGGTATAGACGCTGGACAGGGTTCAAATTTACTACAGGCTTCCTACTTAACCTCTGACAAGTAATATCCCCATGCCATGGTTAAGTAATCTGATTTTTGTTTCCATTTCTCTTACCTCCAGTTTGCATGTCCTGTTTATAAGGCTATGTATTCTGGGAGGCTTTTTTGACACGCATTTGTTATAAAATGACCTATTTGTAGGAAAGTGTGGAGTGTCTATCCTGGAGCAAGCAGAGATAATTTTTTTTCATCATGACGTACTAATTGATAATGTTTTAACAACAGACTTTTAGTGCAACCACATTTATGTTCTATTAGCAAAGATTTTTTTCTCCCTTTGGGAGGAGGAGGAGATAAAAAAGCAGAATATGCAGCTTCTTTCTCCTTGGAAAGAGCAGATATTATTTATTCCAGGCACATGAATAACCATTGATTTGTATTTTCTTTATACAGTAGGTATGATGTTGGGATAATGTGCTTTTTAAGTGTCTTGGCAAAATATACACATGAGCATAGATGGATAGCTATTTCGGTGCTGAACTACCAACGATCCACCTAGCTTTAAAGTCTTAATATAGGCTTTACAACTTATTTCCTGCTGTCTTGACTTATGGTTGCTTTTGTCACTTAATTTGCCTTTGAAAACACATTAGTTTGTTCTCAGCCAGTTACAGTTTGAATTAAGATTGAGAGCAAAATATTCATTGCTTTGTACACAAAAGAAATGATCAAACTATATGAAAAATACAGTTACACAGAGTGAAAATTATGAGATAATTTTAAAGTGTTTGTTGTGTGTTTGAGAGTTGAATTTAAAAAGTGGGAAAATGCATTATATAGGGGTATTTGTTTAGTATGTTAACTCAAATTGCTCTTTAAATCAAGTCAATGAGCTGTCACTGGAAGTAAATACATTTTCAGAAATCAAATCACAATTCTTTTTTAACATTGAAATGTAATGATAAGGTATTTGTAGTGATTTCCTGGTAAGTGTATTTGGCTGCCACTAGTTGTTTGCTTTGTTGCGTGAAGTCCCTGTAGTAGCTGGAACCTGACTGCCAAGTTTGTCATTCAGACTAATTTTATATGTCCCTTGTACTTGTCTGTGCTGCTCTTCAGTCAACAAATATCAAAACAAAAAACTTAGTTTGGTCAATATTTGCAGACAAATACTCAGCTTGTTTTTTGACAAACGTCCAGTTTGTTTATAGTGAGTTTTTTTTTCAGTATCGTTCTTCACTTCTGTATTTGA
This sequence comes from Buteo buteo, assembly GCF_964188355.1. Lineage (NCBI taxonomy): Eukaryota > Metazoa > Chordata > Aves > Accipitriformes > Accipitridae > Buteo > Buteo buteo. The sequence continues at coordinate 24,654,341 of NC_134183.1, forward strand.
TGTATCCACAGAACTGCCTGTATACTTTTGGGAACAAGTGGCTTGTAATGGATGTTGAATCATGTTTAATATGAATATGGGGACATGGAAAAATAATGTTTTGTTGTTACATGTTTTCATTTGTTTAGTAGATCTCTGGTAGAACATCCAGTGAATTCTTGTATTTTGTAGTTCTGAAAAAGCAGTAAGAGCATGGCCATTACAGCTGATCACTTCTCGAAAGCCTAGCAGAGCTTACCAGCAAACATCATTTTCTCTCTTATTTTAAAATTGGTAATTTTAAAAAGCAAAGTGTGAGATTCAGTATTATAAAAGCTGTTCAGGAAATAGCTCTGTGAAGAAGTTAAGCAGAAAAAAGTGTTTCAAAATTCATGACAAATTCTTCGGTGTCTAGTAAAGCTAAAGTAACACTAAGGAGTCTTCTGCAGCAAAGCATAGCAGTGTTTTGTATTTACTATGTGCCTATGAAGGTTTCCCTTATGCCATAATGTTGGGGTGTTCTATTTGGAGCATTTGCAGAAATGAAAAATTCTGGAAAGTAATGCAAAATATGCAAATGCAGCTACCTTTGAACTTCCAAAAGCCTGTGGGCTTTTTTGTTGTTGTTGTTGTTGTTGTTATTTGCAGACATGAAAGATATAATATGTGAAATTACCTAAAAGGCAGAATGTTCTAAAAAGCATAATTAATCATTCTGGGGCAGTGAAAGGTAGAAAAATCACTAAGACCTTTATTTGTAACTTTTTTTTGCTTGCAGAAAAATTCAGGTTTTGGGAAGCTCATCTTCAAAGACGAGGGTAGCTGCTAATATGGGTTGGTATGTCAGAGCAGTTAAGACTTCAGATGTTCTGAAGGTTGTCCTCTGCAGGAGGTTAAACTGAACACATCCAGATCTCTGACAGGTGCCAGTTGAATGTTGTGGGAAGACTGGTATACTCCTTTCAAGGTCCAGTTCAATTTGAATCTGGAATTTTCTTATCCACAGCCCTTTTCCATAGTCTGAAGGCTGCATTATAGTGCTTCATAAACTGGGCCTAGAGTATGGAAAAATAATGGTTTGGGGTAATAGATTACACAAGCAGTCTATTCACTTGTACATCTCATTTGAGTCATATGAAGTTTTTGATCCTTGTTGCTGCTATGGGAAAGTGAGGTTAGCTGTTTTCTCCCATCTTTAGAGACAAAAAAAATAAAAGAAATGTTAATCAGAAAATCTCCCTTGACTTACTGGAAGTTCGATACGGGATAAAATGAACTGAATATTTAATATGCAAGGCTCAGGCTGGGTTTTTGAAATGGAGTTAAATGTGATCTTTTTCCCCCGCAATTTTTAGACAGAGAACGTTGCATTAGAAATTGTGAGGAAAGGGAGAAGTGCTAAACCACACCCTATTTTTAGAACATGTTTTGTGATGTTCAGTGATACTCTTTTTAGGGTGTTTCACATAAATATTCTTGGTAATAAATTGGGATGTGGAAACACCTGAAAGGCCAATTAATTATCATAACATCAAATAAGCATCATATGCTTGTTGATCAAGCAGAACTGAAGTCATTAGTGCTATCAATAAAATACTGTTTAAAGGAAACAATAGCATTCTGATTACCCAACAGTGCCCAAGGACACTGTAAATATACTGATAATTAAGTATTTGGTAATGCAAGATGGTGTTCTGAATGAAATTTAGAATTAACATACCCTTCTGAGGCACACTTCAAAAAAAATCTTTGTAATAAATAATAAAGGCATTTGAAGGACATGAGTAAGTAATTTTCAATGAATAATTTAAATCAGAGTGGTCTAAATTTTACATCTTTGTAGCTGGACTATGTTGTTCCTGAGCTTTCCGCGGTTGGTGGGGAGTGGATGTCAGCATACGTCTGAGTGCATCACAGAGGCCTCAGGTCTTGGACCCCGGCTTGGTCAGTGGCTTGTAGGGCAGCTTGTGGGCTACCACCACAGCAGTAGTGGTTGGTTTAGTCTGATGTAGTTTGACAGTCACCACTTCCTCAGAAATACTTTGGGCAGATCTTTCACTGTCTTCCTTACCAGCCTCTCCATGACCCATGCTCTGCTGTAGTAGGCAGGTCAGGTGCAAGATACCACTTCTGTCCAGGTCTGGCTCCTTGGAATTTCAATTTTTTAAATTTAGGATGAATTTTATAAACACTTGCACCTGGGAACTTATACAATGCTTACTGTGCTTGTCCACCTCAGTGAAAATGGATTATAAAAATGTTTATGTGAAACAATTATAAGAGGGGACCAGGAATGAATTCATTCACAAAAACATCTCTGCTCATTACTTAAGAAATACCTTGTCAAAGTGCATCCAACTCGAACCAAAAGTTATAGTCATAAATCCTGCCTTGTACACCCATGAAATCTGATAGCTGACTTCTGTTGTAGTTAACAGAAAATACAGACAAGAATCAAGGGACGTTGGCTCTCAAGTCACATAAAATGACTTACACGTGAATTCTGTGTATTTCTGGGTAGAGAGGAAAAGTAAAATAGTCAAGAGAAGGCTTTGGATTCCTAGGAAAGCTAGGCTAGCCCTGATCTGCATTTGGTTAAGATCAATTTTGGTCAACGTTGTAGGCAGATTTATTACCCATTACCTTTATTTCATTGGATATTTACTACTATTCAGTATGTTTTATATAGTTGATAGGAGTTTAAAGCACTGTCATCTTGTCATGATGTAAACTCTGGAGAACAACAGTATTGATCTCAGCGGGGTTTTTCTTGTGTCTGCCATTGTAAGTATTTTAATAGCAGTTTCAAAACAATTTCTGCAAATTGACAGTTGAACTTGTACATGAACAAAATAGATTTGCAATCAAGCACTGATATTTGCTTGAAAACTAAACCAGCTTCTATTGCTGGAAGAAAATTGCTAAATAGGTAGTAAAAAGCCAGACTTCATGATAGAAGATAATAGAAATATTATTTTAACATAAATAATTTGAAGATGAATGAATAAAAATGAATTGATGACACAGTAACTGCTCAATAGTTTATCTGCACTCATTGTTATTATTTATTTATCATAAAACGATAGCATAGTAATTTATACAAGGACATTAGCTTGTAAACATCTTTCAACAATTATCTTGTCGAACAGGGAAATGAAAGAAGGTGAGTCTGGGGAAGGACAAATAGCAATGATGAGATAAATCTAGTAATTGGTGATCTACAGCAAGGGCATACTATGTAAAATGCTTGATTTGATTTTTAATGAAATAAATTAATAGTGGTAGTTGGCTTAATTTCTTACCTTTGTAAAAGAAGCACACTTGAGAAGTGTTGCGTCCCCTGCTCATGATGTAAAAACTGTCTGTCCTGTGCCAAGAGAAAGATTTTTCAAGCCCAGCATACCTTTTCCAGCACTGGCCAAAAACAGGTGCTTGAAGGAGTATAAAATCAGAGCAAGCATGTGTGGTGCTTCCCCTGGGTACCTTCCCACCCTCCAGCCATGTGTGACTCAGAGGCTTCTTGAGCCAGGCATAACATTTGTATTTTGTAGCACCCAGTGGATTTCTTTTCCACAATTTTTGGGCAGGCTTTACTAAAACCGATACAAACTTATAGCATCCACAGCTTCCCATTGCAGGGAGTTTGGGGCATCCAGAGATAGTCGTGACTGGTCAGGAAGGCTTGGCAAAAGTAGTAAAGGTGTGGGAATATAAAAAATGTGAAAAAGGACAAGTTGTGGGACAGTTTGACAGTAGCTGAAACAGTTTCACATTGCCCTTGAGGAGTAGACTGGCTTGGGGTGGCTATGAAGAGGGCACAAGCAATGCAAGAGGAGAAGGAATGTAGGTTTAGCTGTTCTGTTTTATACATGTAGTCATGAGGACGTCCAGCAAGGGACATGACGATGAGCAAGGCAGGAAATGAGGAAGGGTTGGATGAGAGGGTTTTTCCTTCTGTGTAGACAGAAGTACGATCTCAGCAAGTCTTAGCAACGCAGAGGCAGATGTGACAGAACTTGGCCATAACTGGAATCACAGTAAAGCTGATGGTACGGTGTTGTGAGTTGTTTTTTCAACTTGCACTGGAACAAACTGAGAGTTACCCAGTTGGCTCTTTCCTCTTCTACTGAGCAACAAATCTCACCAAGCTCTTTTAACAAATAATTAGTGATAATCTTGTGGGGCAGGGCCATGTGCAGGTGTTTTGCCTAATTCAGTATTATTGTGCCTGGCTTTAGGGTAGCTTTAGCTTGTCTTGCAGCTTCCACTTTACCTCCTGGTGTTTTACTGGATGAAATACAGCAAGTGTTCTGTTTTAAAAAGGGGAAAAAAATGTCCTGTACATGAATTTCTAATTGAATGCCAACCAAAACAAGCTAAATGAAACAGACTTGTTAAATGAAGAGTTAATGGACTGAGCACGATCTGTCTCTGAGAAACTTGAAGGAAAGTCATTGCACTTTATTATTTTTTCATCGTGTTTGTTTGCCCAGGCTGGGCGTGTGCTTCTACAGTTTTTGTGAGTTCATTAATGGGTTAGCTTTGGCCACTTCTGCATAACAGAACAGCCATATACGGTATTTGCTAGTTCTGACGCTAAGTAAAAATTATGGAAAATAACTTTGAATGTTACCTTCTGTTTCTCGCACACAACTTACAATTATGCAGTTATTTTTGGCAAATACAAAATGTCAGAGGAGGAGGGAGTATCACCATTCATTTCAAATGGAAATGATGCATAGTTTGGGGAGCCTAATTTTTTTTATAATTTATTTAGTACTTCTGCCACATGTCACTAATACCAGCTGAAATAATATCAATAAAACCAGGGCAAATTAAGGCAGAAAACAGTTAAGTGAAGAATTATGTTGTATCAGTGTGTGATCAAGTATATAATGGCCTATGACCAGGTAGGGTCACATTCAGACAGTATAAATGATCCTACTGCTGTTGACTGCCATTTCACTGTGACCCTTCATCTAAGCTAAGGACCTGCCTCTCTTCCTTTAATAAAGGTTCCATCAATCCTGAAACAGCCTTTCAAAGCCAGATTTTCATCCTCTCTGCAAACTGGCCTTTTACAGTAGCTGCCCTACTTCCCTGCCTGATTTGCATGTGCACTTTCCCACTTGTGACTATTTATACCTGAGAGACTTGCCAAGTGTTGGAGGCTCAGGTTGTGTTTTCAGTGCAAGACTAGTCCAGGTCCTTGGATTTCCTTCTAGCCCACTTTTTGGTGCACTTCCAGACTTCAGATGCGAGAAGTGCTTTTCTTCTAATGCATCTGTCCATCGTAATCTTGGTGGAGATCTAGGTGCTGTTCTGCCTGAGTTAAAGCCCCGACTTCTGCAGTGAGAAAGATTTATCAAATTTTTGAGGCAGGCCAGGTGCTTATGTTGGGGTGACAGTCTTCAAGTTCATTCTACAATGCAGATATAAGCCTTGTTTTAATTCTGAGGGCATTTATTGTTTTTCAAGGCTAGAGACACACGTTCAGAACAAGAGCCATTAAGGCCTCTTTTTTTAATCTTTTCTCCTTATTTTGAATTCCAGTAGCTGCCTCTTCTTGAGGGGAATGGTCATAGTTTGGCAGGACTTGTCAGCAGTCAGATGTATTGGCTTATTAGAGGGAGTACAAGAAATAGTTCATCTAAGCCAGAGGCTGAATAGGTCAAGAAGAGATAAGGAATTATGAATGAGAAGTGGAAAAATAGCCAGGGAAAAATGCATGGGCATATGTGAGAAGGTGAACTGGTGCCATGCCATTTGTCAGGAAGATAGGAGGAATGGAGAAGCAACTATCCTTTCCCTTCTTCCCAACGTAACCTTAGGTAGTAATGTGTGTCTTCTGTCTGTGCATCAAGTTGAATTTTCAGTGCAGTAGGTGCAGAGGTGTGATTCCAGGTCTTCTTCTGGATCATGCTAAAGGCCATTCTGAGTTTATTCAGTTGTATGTGGGTTGTTGGTCATTCAGGCAGAGAAGGCATAGGCAGTGAGCATGAATGCAGTCTGCATCCTTGTCTTATGCCCTGATGTCTGTGGAAATTGTTGTGCCTTGACCATGGGGTAGATCTGGATGAATGGAATTACCAGACATGACTGGAATGAACAAGGTGATTAGCATGAAAATTAGAAATAAAAGTAAGAAATATTATCAAAGTAGCATTCAAAATCACTTAGAAGTACTGTATGAAATCATTTTTGGTGTTACAAATCATAAGATTGCTATTTCCACAACTGGGTTTTTGGGTTTGATGCTTTCTGCATGCCTAGTTTTGGATACTTCAGAGGACCCTGACTTTCAGTGTCAGCTGCTCATCCTGCAGGGATCTGTCTCACATTGTCCCTCAAGCTGAGCACTTAAAGCAAGAATTCCCCTAAAGTAGACCAAAACTCTCTTTGTCAAGGTCTACTTCTAGTTCTATGTCTGCTTCCCACCTTCTTTTGCATATCCCTGTGGTGTTGTTGAACTACAGGGCATGCAAAAAAGTCTGGTTTGTACCAAGGTTCCAGGACTCCACAAATGGATTGTGTGGACGCAACAGTGAAGTGTGGAGGCACTGTAGAGGATTTCACCCCTTCGGCCTCAAAACCTGCTCTCCCAGCCTACTGATGGGACATATGGTAGATATCTCTTAGATTTGTTACATTGCACCAACTTTGACACCTCCTCCGGAGTCACAGCAGAAAAGGCAGTAAGCAAGATAACTGGATTTGGCCTCTAGACTACCAGTTAGGCCACTCTCTTAAATGGTTGGTCACTGTCTCTGCTGAACAGCCAGTCCCCCAAAATGATCAGCTTAATCGCATCATCCCCCTCCCCCCTTCATGTATACTTAACATTCACCTGTGATGCAGACGGATGATAAAGCTGATTTTAATTTTAAAAGAGGGAGTGTTTCTCTAGTAACTACTCACTGTATGCCCTAACTTTTCTTCAAAATTATGGGGGGACCCCCCCCACCCCAAAGTACAGGGCATCGTGGTGGAGGGTAGAGTTTTTAATTAAGTAGGATTTATATATTATTCTTAAAAGTCCTCCCTATCTTAGTAGCTGTTTCCAGAACCTAAATGGTTAAAGTAGAAAATGTTAGTAATTTTGCTGCAAATAAATTGATCAGTATGCAAGACGGTTGTCACCAGCTGAATCATGGTCCACAGTTAAGGTAAACAGATCTGTGATGACATTTTCTGAGCAGAATACCAATGCTGCTACATTTCTTCCCAGAGGTTTCTGACACTTCTTACATGCGGATAAAATTTCTCTCCAAGAAGGTTTTGTTCGCAGGAAAGAAATAGCATCTTTGTAAGAATCTTCCTTAAAGGTGGGATTTATTATATTTCATGATTTATTTGTTATTCTAATTCTGTTAAGAGCATGGAAAGGAATGTTTTTGCTTTTCTGCATATCCTCTCTGTACAGTAGATCTTTCTGATGTGGAGTCTATTTAAAGTATCTGGCAATGGAATGCAAGTAAAACAGTATTAACAGAGTTATCAGGAACAATGAAAATGTTTTATTTTTTATATTCTCTGAGAGTGAGCTCTGTTTTATAATCTCTGTAGTTAACATGTAAAAGCAATGACTGAATATACAGCTAGATTTTTAGCATAGGTGTTTCTGTGAAATATTTTTGGCTATGTGATGGCTTCATATTTTCATTGGCATATTCTAAAGTATGAGGTACGATTTAGTTTATTCTTAAATGTCTCTGTGCTAGGCAGAAAATCCTGTTTGCAATTGACTGCAATCACAACCTTTTTGCTGAGATGCATCTAACTCCGTATGACTTCAGGGTATAGAAAAAGACAGTTTCCAAAGAAGTTTTTGAAATCTGCTTTCTTACAACATTTAAAATCTCTGTGTATGATGCTGTTCATGGGAGAGGGCACGTTCGTAATTCTGTATTTAGCCTTAGATCCACATTAACTTGGAGGTGATTGACATCTCAGTCGTTCTATGGATTAGCTGTTGGAAATCTGTCACAATTGTATTGATAAAAGTAGAATCTTGTTAGTTTAATCAGATGCTGGTATCTGACTTCAATGCCGTTTATTACAGTGGATACTGAAGGATAAAAGAGCCCTGTGGAGAGCATGCTCAGTGGTACCTGACATGTAATAGCAAACCTTGAACTGGTTGTTAAAGTTAATGTGGGGAATTCAAAGTCCTCTGAAGTCGGCAAAAGCATTTCTCCAGGAGGCGTCACATTTAAACCTGGTTCTGTCTGTCGTGTGTAGGTGAGGGGAGTATAGCCTGGGATGCCCAAGAGGCTGAAAATAGTATGGTTAATAGGACCTTTTGTAAGATGGACTTACAAAGTCTTGTCATGCACAGTGTCTGGTTGTATTTCAAAGCTTCACAGCAAGATGTACGGCTGTGGTTTCTGGAGAGGAGCCGAGCAGGAAGAGCCATCTCCAGAGCTGTGTGATGCCGGCTGTGGAGATACCTGCCCAAAGAGCTGCGCTTCTCTGGAGGTTGTCTCAGCAAGTCACAAATTTGTGTCGGAGACAAATTAGAGCTGCATTTCAGGTGGTGGATCTGGGGTGGGGCTCAAGATTTAAAGTCTGGGCTGAAGAGCCATGGTTTAATAATTCTCTGCCCTAAAAGAGAGGTCCAGTTCCATCCTGGCATGTTGCACTGTCCAGTAATTCTTGCTGGATTGTGATCTTGATTGATGATCTTGATGATCTTGATTGTGGTTCACGTGCACTTTCAAAATTCTTGTGCAGCATTTGGCTTGCTTTTTGTGTTTTGCTTTGTGAAGTGCACAGTAGCTGTTTTTTGTACAGATCTCTATAACAAAGTTTCAGATAAACAAGGAATTTATTGGGAATAAATCCCTGTATTTTATCCCTACATTTTTAATGTAGTTTTGCAGACCCACATGCAGTGCTGGAAGAAAGTGTAATATCCAAGCTTGGAGCGTTCAGCAGTGAAATTAATTCTGGACAGAAATGGAGGGACTAGTTCTGCTGCTTTTACATTGAGCACTGACATTGTCCCTGGATTAGTGTGGCTCCTCAGGGATCCCCAGGATGAACATGACTATTAGTGGCAGGATCAGGCCTGCACCTAGGCATGACAGCAATAAGACAAGAGCTGTTAGGTGTCATCTAACTGGAAGAATATCCATTAAAGATTGTGAGTAGTGAGTGTTGTGCTGGGTTTTATTTTAATAGCATTTCTGTGTTCTTTGGCAGATCTCTAAGTAACTTTCTAACTTTGAAATCAAATACTGCATGTATTTTTGCAGCAGAAAAGTGATTTCTATTTGACACTAAGGAACTTCTTTTAAATAATTTTTTTTCAGAACACTGCCTTGATGGTTATAGATGATCTTCATGAACATTCAGCCTGACCTTGTTTTACTTTCTGAACATTATACCCTTATGCTCATGTTTTAATTTTGGGTAAAACAAGCAACACTTGTTTTATTTCTGTTGGCAGAAGGAAAAGTCCACTCTCAGAAGGTCTAATGTCAGAAAAAGAACAGCTTGTTTCCTAATGTTCATTGCTGCTGAAACACTTCCATGAACATCAGTGTTAACATGTGTCTGGACGAGGGTGTAGATGAGCCTGGAAACGTAATCTTTATGATTGTTGACCTGGCATGTCTTTTTTTTTTTTTTTTTTTTTTAATATATATTTAACCAACTTGATACCTGCTTTTGCAGTGCTGAGTTTTCATATTATTTATGCCACAACAGAATAGCTTCATTTACTGTCAAGGAGCTGCCCTAAATTTATGTTGATGTAACTTCACACAGTTGCAGGTTACCCTTCTGATTTTTTTATATTTTTTTTTTCTTTAGGTCTGTGTCTGATGCACACTTTTTTTTTTTTTTTTATGGTGATAGGCTACCTGGAATACCTCTCTACCACAGTATTTCTATCTGAGATTCTAGTCTATGGGTGTCTCTTTTCCTCTGTCTCTCTTGATTTCTTCACAGGCCCTGCACAGACAGGTAGCTTCTCAGGTGCTTAGTCTGAGAAGCAGCTGACTCTTCCATCAGATTTTTCTTCTGGCTCTGCCTTCCCAGATTGGCCCTCATTTTTTGAGACAACATGTTTCTACTTTTCTGACCAGCCCTTTTTTATAAATGTAAAAATATCATCAAAGATCTGGTCCTTTTAGATGCTTGCAAATGAGTGGAGATGGAAATAATTTGGGAAGCAGCTCAGATCCGTGCCATCATCTCCCCAGAAGTTCTTGCAGCCTGCAGCAGAGAGCTGCTGCCTTTGTGAGTAGAGTTTTCACAGCCACGATCTGGTGCTTGTATTTCTGTGCAACCGTCCAACTTTGATACGGCTTCCAACACCCGGTTGGCTGCGGCGGAGCAATGGGGTCACTTTGTCACCTCTGTCCCTGAAGCCGTCCTGTAGTGCTCTGGTGTCACTGGTTGTATGCCAAGGACTGCGTGTGGGGTGCTTCACTGCTGCTCTGGCTGCTCTCGCTGAAGCAGGTCAGGTTCTGGGTGCTCCATGCTCCATGGTGTTGTTGCCCTTGGAGTTGCTTTCTTTGCTGTATTGGCTATGTGGCTTGAAAGAGGCCAACGCTCTTGGTTTCTCCATTTGCAGAACTCTCGTTCTGTTGTGTCAGTGTCGTGGTTTAACCCCAGCCGGCAACCAAGCACGATGCAGCCGCTCACTCGCCTCCCTCACAGTGGGATGGGGGAGAGAATCAGAAGGGCAAAAGTGAGAAAACTCATGGGCTGCGATAAAGACAGTTCAATAGGTAAAGCAAAAGCCACGCACACAAGCAAAGCAAAAGAAGGAATTGATTCTCCACTTCCCATGGGCAGGCAGGTGTTCAGCCATCTCCAGAAAGCAGGGCTCCACCATGGGTAACGGTGACTTGGGAAGACAAACGCCATCGCTCCGAACGTCCCCCCTTCCTCCTTCTTCCCCCAGCTTTATATACGGAGCATGATGTCATGTGGTCAGTTGGGGTCAGCTGTCCCGGCTGTGTCCCCCCCAGCTCCTTGTGCCCCCCCAGCCTCCTCGCTGGTGGGGTGGGGGGAGAAGCAGAAAAGGCCTCGGCTCTGTGTGAGCACTGCTCAGCAGGAACAAAAACAGCCCTGTGTTATCAACACTGTTTCCAGCACAAATCCAGAACAGAGCCCAATACCAGCTACTGTGAAGAAAATTAACTCTACCCCAGCCAAAACCAGCACAGTCAGGAAAGAAATCTTGGAAAGCTGACTGCTTTTGTTAGCAGTGTATGTCCATCCTTGAGGGTATTATGAAAGCTGGAATAGGTCACACAATGGCTGGTGTCTCTGACATGGGAAACTCTGAAGTGGTAAGGTAAATTGGGTGTCTTACGTATCGATGTCAGCGCAGGTCTGTCACACCTTCAGACTGTCGCATAATGGAAAGTCTATTGATCTGAGGGGCCTGAAGGTTTCCTCCCTCTTGGTTGAGCTTTCATGTGGATTAATGTGTGTGGATCCCCTGATTGTTTCTTTTTTTTTTTTTCCTTCCTTCTTGTGCTTATATCTTGGAAATGGGAATTTGTTAAGACATCCTTTTAGAGCGGTCAGCTCAGTGAACTTAGTTTCATTCTCCTAGGACTGTGAAGACATATTTGAAGGCTATACTGTGTAAGAAGTTACTTTCTTCATTGTGCTGTTTTTGTTGTGCCATTCTAGATATTCACGATACCTACACAGGAACTCTTCAGCTTATACCTTGATAGGCAGATGATCTATTTGTTGCAGAATGTTTTCTTTCAGGTGTTTTTGGACATTGATATAACTGAGCCTGTGGTTTGGCCATTCCTCTAGCCTTTGGGTTTTGTTTTTTTTTCCTTATAAAAAATACACAGTTTCTGTTTTTCCTTACTGCTTGAAACTCGCCAACTACCCTTGCCTCTCATGTCTTCATACATTAAAGGCTGAACATCAGAACAGAAAAACAACTCATTCTGGCTATCCACAAGCAGCTGAATTGAACATCTGATCAAAACTATCTGTCTAGGTCTCCCTGAGTTGTCAGTGGCGAGAGCAAGGGACCTATGGAGAGAAGTTTACTCAACCTATTTTGGATGCACCTCTAAGCATGGGATGCATAGTAGTGCAAGGATGATGCTTTGTTTCCCTTTTAGTGATCTATATAATTACCTTAAATAATTAGCTTTGGCTTTTAGACTTTTAAGAGTAGATTAATCCAACCCTTGGCCTGCTTTTACATCATCATTGTTTTAGATTGAGGAAAATGAGATTACAAGAATTTCTCATCACAATTACAAATATGGTAATGTTTTTACTGTTTTAAAATACTGCTAAGAGTTGATCTGAAATTGTTTTACAGTTACTACTTTAAAAAAATCTGATCTCCTTGATGATCCATACTGAAATGTGTTTCTGACTGACAGGGACACATTGCAGGTAGATTTATTATGGTTTTTACCATCTGCTTTAATAAATGAGTGAGCAGAGCGTTTCAAAATGACCTTCAGTTTTATCCATGAAATGCGAGTTTGAATGTTCCAAGTGAATTATTGGCATTAGACTGCTAAGGGTACTTATTCTGGAAATAGTGATTTACCAGTTGTTTGGATGCTCATGCTTTTATTTGTATGGAAATATGCTAATATACATTAATGTAGTGGTTCCACATAGCAGCAGCTTTAAAGACAGTGGGACTTTCCGTGGTGTGGTGTTGTAGGCAGAGGTCTCATTGTTTGTCCTTGCACACTTTGTTGAAAAATATTAGATGAGTACTTTGCTCTGTTGCTTTTTAGTTGGAAAAGAGTTAATAAAAGTAAATGTACTAGAAGAAATTGAAATCAGTGAACAGATAAAATGTTATTATTTGAAATACATAATGTTGCATAATGGATTTATATAAAGTGTGGCAGAGATGAAGTGCTCTCCAGACATAATGAAAGAACATGGATTCCTGTTTCCATAATTGAAGTTCTTTTGTACATAATCTGTTGGGAAAAAATAGCAGGATTTTTTAACAGGTTTGCTTTCCATTAGTAAATATATTTATCTGTAGCTCCAGATACTCTGCCATGCTTTAAAAAAAAGAAAAGTTGGAAGGAGGATGCATTTTCTTTCGAGATAATCAAATGTTGTGACTGTAGACTTTACCTTCAGAGTAAGTAAAGTATATCTGCATTAAAAAAGTTTTAATTGCTTACATAGTTTACAAGAGTGGCACAGAGGCAAACCGTGCTTAATCCATTGGATGGGAGAAAAGGGTGTAAATACATTATATTCCACTTTTCTTTTTTGCAGTGTAATGAACTGTTATTAATAGGTTGTAAAAGTACTTGCTGTTAGTGGTCTGAAAACCATTGCATAAGGTGTGGTCTTGTTGTTCCTCAGATCAAAGTTTTGAGGTTTGAAGATCTCATTAACCTGGGGCTATACCCAGAGCACTGGCAGAGGGATGAATATCAGCCTGGATCTCGGGCTTGGTTCTGCTCTGCAGGGCACAACGCAGAAATACAGGAAGCCTTGGAGCTCTGCGAAGTTCATTCTGGTCCTCTGAATGCCACTAGAATATAAATAATAAAAAACTGTCACCTGATAATTCATCCCTGCTCTAAACTCTTGACCTCACTGGCAAACTAAGAAGTTTTTGAAATTTTGTTTTTCTTGGTATGCTGGTGCCATGATCTGCAGCTTCATTTGTCTTGGGAATTCAGCTCTGCATTTCTCTGCAGGGCAGTTCAACTATTTTAAAAGATTGTTGGCCTTTATCTGACAGCCCCTCTGAGAAGTAAAATTAGAACCATTAGATAAATTGAAATACAGAGGTACCTACCTGCAATTCTCTCTGTCTCCCAAGGCACTCATGATGGCTATTGACAGAAGTGACCTTCCCTTAAGAGAGCTGTGAATCTGGTTGTCTTTGATAGGAGAGCTTTACTTTTCCTTAGAAATAAAAAGGAAAACTTTCTCTGCTTATTTTTGAAAGACCCTTTCTCTAATGTTGTCATCACAGGTTTCTTCTTGAAGGTAACAGATTAAAGGATTTCTCCCCCCCTGCCCCTTTCCCTACCTCTGCATTACAGAAATGGCATCAGATATTCCTGGCTCGGTGGCCTTGCCAGTGGCACCAATGGCAAGTGGACAAGTGAGAATGGCAGGATCCATGCCTTCCAGAGGAGGAAAGCGACGCTCTGGGTAAGCCATTTCTTTTTTTTTTTTTTTTTTTTTTTTTTTTCAGGTCTGAAACTGGAGATGACTGGTATTGAAAAACTGAAAATGTACCTATATGTGTATGTTTGTTATGTAATGTTTATGTATGTAAACTACATTATGGCATTAGTCACTGATGTTTTGTTTTTCTCTTCAATGTATCTGCTCTTCCTGCAAGATCAAACTTGCTGATAAGTGTATTGTTTGTTGTTTTGCATGCTTCAAAAGACTTTCAGGTTTGGCAAAGCATCCAGAAACGGAGTTTGGATCCCGTGGCTGTTGTACATGTAATGAATGCATATTGCCTACATCTGTTTAATATCAAAAGGATTTGTCATGTGAATAAAGGTAGCGAGACTTGTTTTTACTTGCACATGCAGACTTATCCAACTTCATCTGAAGTTTGGACTTGGAATCTCTCAAATAGAGGCCTTCTGTTAAAAATGTTTTCTTTATAGTCCCAGGTACAGAAATAGCACAAGCAGTCACTCTTCAGAGACTGTAGTCTACGATATTCTAGGTCTTGCTGGAAATGCAGCATAGTCAGCTTCTGTGAGAAAGGGCCTGAATCAAGTTCAGACCTTGCACTAGCTTGAGGGCTCTGCTAAAGAAGAAAATTTGGTTTATCCAACTTCAGAGGTTAGTATGGTATAGTGATAGTTTTTCCACATCAGATTGCTCTGTGACAACTCATACTAAACCTCTCTGTTTGAAGAAAAGTGTAGCAAGAGCTGCAGGAGGGCAGAAAACTACTCTCTAGTATTAACAAAAACCCCCTGTTTTTATCAAAGGTTGGTCACACATAACGGTCTTTAGGTGATGATTCCTCAGAAATATCTGATCTGAGAGTGCCTGTAAAAGAGATTGATTAGTCTTATATTTAGCCCTAAATATGACCGTGGTAAGGCTTAACAGGATTGATAGTGTGAGTAAAATCTTCATTGACAAACCCCTAAGGGGAAGACATTATTTCTTGTGAGAGCTGCTGTAGGCATTGTTTGCCAAGGTATGTTGCCAGTTGTAGGTGTCTGCTCAAGTAACAGTGCTGGAGTCTCAGCCCTGGAATGAATTTAACGAGGGAGAAGGTGGACCACGCCTTGGACGTGGAGCTAACTTGGTGTGACACGAACACTCAGGATGGGATGGTTGTTCTGAAGGGGGGTTCCTTTGGCAGGACAATTTGGAGGTTTACCCCCGCTGAGCATGCTTCATATGCTGAGCTAACTATATGAAATTGGTCTGAGAAACTCCTGAAATCTTTAACAGGCATAACATTTTTATTTTAAAACTGTTCAATAAAAAAAGCCTTTTCAAACTTGCATTCAAAAGAGAAAACAAACCATTAACATATTTTCATTGCTACATAATGTATATAAGCTTTTGTACTTTTGAGTTACAGGATAGTTGATCTCTTTTTTGATCATAAACCGTATCAACTGTGAATACCAGTTTGCAAATTACTGTTACCAAGGCTTAATGCTGCTGACTGTGAAATCTTCTGATTATATTAAATACTGACTTGATATTAATTGAAAGCTATGCTTTAACTGTTGCATTTTAAGTATCATCATCTATTTGCATGAAAGTGGAGTGGGGGCAGGGTGGGAGGAACATAAAATCAAATTATTTTAAATATATTTAACATGCAAATTCAGTGAGTAACTTAGTATAGATTTGGTCTTATACCCAGATGGTGGTATTTTATCTGTGCTCCATAGCTCTGAACTAACAGCCCTTCTGCAAGCCTGACCTGAGGGTACATTTATTTATTTTTTTTTTTTTTCAGTGTGTATGTATTCAGACCTCGAGGGAAAGGATGCCTGCTGTGTCTAATTCCTCTTAGCTTCTGTTTGAACAAAGTTGCAACTAACACTTAGTCCTTTCATTACTGTCCTGGTGATACATCTTTGTACACCTAAATCCTTGGGCATTTTAGAAATGAACGCTTTGTGTCAAACATAAAGGACTGTAGCTAGTGAACACAGTCATCTTTTCCAGCTTCGGTTATCTCTGAAAATTGTTTCTTTTCTCATAATTGCTGAGGCAAGCTGGCAGAATAATTGCTGTATGGACTTGAATGTAGATCAGTTTGAACTCATTGGCTATCCAGAAGGTGCTTCTGCCATGTAGGCATTCAGCTTCATTGACAGCTCAGAAAAATATTTTTCCTTTCTATAAATTGTACCAGGTACTTTATAGAAAAAAGTGACAGCAGAAGATGATGCACTGCACTGGTCAATGACTACCTTAGATTAATATAATGTCAGTTCTTTATTTAACATGGTTTTGCTTTAGGCTATGCTGTATTAGAGGATATGGGGCTTTTTCACCTCCCTGGCGGGGGGAGAGTTAGTCATTTCGTGGTTTTTTTGATTGGTTGGTTTACAGTTGCATTGGTTTTGTTTCAGTTCAGGGTGTAATCTTGTCTTTTCTCTGACCCAGAACTGTAAGATCTGAGGAGATATGGGGAGGAAGACACCTCAGCCCACCAGCCTGCCTCCCCTGTTGTACCCCCTGATATTGTACTGAGCAAAAGGCTGTAGTACAGATCCTCGGCTGCCTGTCAGCTGCACCTGCTCCTGATCATTCCTGCCTGCCCCTTCCTACACTGTATAATCACAGCAAGCCATCTTTTGACGTTTCTTGGGAATTTTACATGATAATTTTGTTGCCATGTTCAAATCCTTTCCCATCTCAATTTTTTAACCTGTGCGGGATCACCTTGTTAGAGGGGAGTCTTTTTTTGTATGAAAACGTTTCTAATTAAAAATTAAACATTTTAAAAAATATTTTTGTCACAGTATTTGTGGTACCCACACGTCTTTTAAGGAAAATATATTTTAGTAAGTACCTCATACATCAGGCCTTTTCACGATTGACGTGAACAATATGAAAGAGGAAAGCAAGATTTATGCTGTCTCTTCAAAAGAAAAGAGCATAGTGAAGCTCTTTTTTAAAGTCTCTTTTTAATGGGAATTTTAAATTAAGATAAAAGATACTCTTTCTGAAACTTCTGAAATGATGTCATTTGTCTTCTTGGAGACTGCTCCTACTGTTTTGCTAATGTGCAATGTATTCTATCTAACCAGAAGATCTTATCTGTCAAGGTATGAGGAATTTGTTGGAATATTATTTTTATGTGTTCTGCTGTGTTCTGCTGAAGGTTACAACTGATTCCCTATCTTTCACTCCATCTTGCTGTAAAGCAGGCACGATGGTTCAGGCAGGACATTGGAATCAGTGACTTTATACCTGAGATTTTTTTTCAGGTTTTGAAAAGGTGTTTTACATTTTGCACAGTGAAATGTGAAATTAGGAAACGTGTTTATTAACAAAGATGGGACAGGGATACATTTGCTGTTGCATTTTTACAAGTATTGACATTTTAATGCACTTTTTTATTTTCTTTTTTTTTTTTTTTTAAATAATCCTGCATTTGGAATAAAGTCAAGGTTTTTTGGTAGTTTAACAAAGCAAATGCATTATTTAAAGATTTAGTCTGCTACAGTCTGGTATTGCACCCTAGGCACTCAGATTCTGCTGTGATGAGCCTGCTATAAATGTGGCAGGTGTTACCTATGGATATTAACCCATCAGGATCTTACAAGATGAGAAGCTGGTATCCAGCCACCTAGATAAATAAGTGTGTTTGTCCCACTTACTCCTTTGGAAGTAGGCATACAGCATGGGCAGCAGGATCAAGCCTTAAACTGTGATCAGCTTCTCTGTAATTCTTTGCATCATATTCCAGTAACAATAAGCTAGACTAAATGCAGTAGAGCTAATGTTTGATTCTGGGGAGAAAATCCATCTCTCAGCACTCGGCTGGAGTATTTGGCTGGAAGCTAAGAAAATCTACCAAGGCATGGGATCTCAGTGTATTGGAGGGGAAGGAAAGGAATTACAAAATTAATTCCTCCCAAATTAAAGCAGTGTCTTATTAAATCCCTGAAGAAAAGGCTTTTCCCCATAGGTGTATATATTTTCTGCAGCCGTTTTCCGCCGAGTTAGAAACTGGGGGTTTCTCTCAGTTGTGTTTCAGTTGCCAGTGAAACCAGTGAAGGATACGCCTGCCGTGATGCTTTTGTGGGTGGTTTCAGGTGGAGCCAGCCCAGTGGTGGCCTGAGTGTCCCCTCCGCATGTAAACAGACAGCTCTCCTGTAACGTTGACTTTCACGTTTTGGGTGTAGGTAGAAACGTTGCAATTGAAATAACTGGGAAGTTGGTTCTGGAATGTCACCTACAGGCACCTTATCATATGTGGGGAAGAAGCAGGTAAGTAAGAGGCTAGGTGATGATGCACCAGCGTTAAACTGCTGGCAGTACCGTATACGCAGGCGGTGTGGGGAAGTTGAGGCTGTCGGTGCCAGCGCCGGAGGCCGCTTTTGGGGTGAGGGGTGGGAGCGCGGCGGCGGGGTCCTGCCTCAGCTGCAGGGCCCTGGCACGAGGCGGGCCGCTGGCCGCTGGAGGTCGGTGGTGTTCTGCGCGAGGCGGCCGAGAGGTCGCTGGCTTTGAAACCAGACTCGGTGGTAATTAGGTGAGCAAAAATGTGATTTATGGTGAAATTGATGATTGCATCAAACTTAACCAAATTAAATACACGTCTTGAGACTCTTTGGGGAAAATGGTTTTCTCTCTGCTTCCTCCAGAAATGAATAATCGTTATTACCATCTGGAAAATATTATTGTGACTTTTCTAATACCGTTTCCAATTCCTGTGCTTATGGGCTGCCCTTGTCCTGATTGTACGTAGATTGCTGTGACTCAGACACATCTTTTATAGACCGCTCTGTCTTGGATATCGGAGTTAGGAAGCAAGGCAGTACTGCCTGACTCGCACTCATACTTCTCTACGCCGATGTAGTTTTAGAGAGAGTTTTTACATCATTGTTCTCACTCTCTGAACATACAACTCTTAATTTCTAATTGGTAGGTGTTTCTTTTAATACTGAGAGAAATATTATTGTCCCTTTGCAGGGTTTTTGCCTTTAATATGACTTATATCTGTTGTTAATATGAAGAGTGTTAGGGACATGGAATCTGCAATTGTATGAAGTTTTACTACACAAATGTTAGAAAGCTTAGAATGTTAAAGAAACCCAACAAAATTGTTTGCAAAACAAAACTATGATTTCCTATCTACATAAAACATGTTTAAGAAACTGATCAAGGTCTGTAGATCATACCAATGTATTTTCTTATCATGTACAATTACTGTATTGGTGTATTTTAATAACTTTATATCAGCTTTGTTCTTAGTCTACCTTAATGGCAGAGTCACCCCCTTATAATTGGGATATATATTTGTCCTCCTCTTTTTAAAGGTATAAAAATATATAAAATGCTTTGGAAATCATACTATTGCATAGCTTTGTAGTGACTCAGTATCAACGGGAAGGAGACAATCACACTGCCTAACGTAGGAAACTAGTCTTCCTCGTCTCTCTGTGTAAGAAGTGAAGAAAGAGGTTTCTGCTTTTTGTGGCTCTCTGGAGGAGCCTAACGGGAGGGCTGAGATTTGGCCCAAGGAAGAGCTTGCCTCTTCCACTGACTTAAGAGGAAGGTCTGGGACATAAATCAGGTAAGTTAGGTGCATGGTAGACCCATAGGTCATTTTAGTAATGACCACAGGAATACCACGAAGTAGTTGCCATCTGCAGACTGGCTGGTAATTTGTGTGAGATGATTGGCAACGTAGGGCAAGTCTAAAGAGTGTACTACAGTTACAATCAGTAGCGGTGACGTAGATAATCCTCTTAGCAGGGAGGCTGGGAGTTTATTCTGCTCTACCTCTAACTTGCTTTCTTTAGACTGGGGCAAAAATATGTGTACAGCTTTAGAACTTTATTTTCTTTAGCCTTAATTTCAGTCCTCTAACATAGAGTCCCCACTGATTTCTGTAAACTTATATCTCTTAGGCCTGATAGTACTTCTGACCATCTCACAAGAACTGCATTTGTTTAATATTTCCTTTTATTTGTTAATTTTAACAGTGCAGATTTCTGTGGAGAAGAACAGTCATTTACTACTTCATTTGTTTTAAAACTTGTATTCTTTGTATTCCTGGCAGCTGATGAGCTACTTCTAGGGGGTCTGGAGAATATGAGTAAGACTGGAATCTACAGTCATTGACACCTCGTGTTAAAATATAAATCAAACAAGGTTGAGAACCGCTGGCTTGAATCTTCGTGTCACCATTGCCAATGTCATGATTACTGATTTGGAAATCTTGCTTTTACAGAATGGACTTCGATGATGAAGATGGAGAGGGGCCCAGCAAATTTTCAAGGTGAGCATTTACAAAGAATTGGCCAAATCACTTGACTTCTTTCAGTGGAGAAAGACAGCTGTCTCACTACTGCTGTTTTAAAGTCAATGTGAATATGGCTGAAGAACATACCAACAACTTGACCTAAATTCTAGTTACTGTTTTTATCAGCTTCTTCTGCAAATTAGGCATCCTGGCAGAAATCTGTCTAATGTAGTTATTGGCTTACAGAGCTGACAGTGTGTGTGTCATAATTACGCTCTGCCACTATGTCAAATGAAAAAATTTGTGATTTTTAGCTTAGTATTTCAACTGCAGTAGATGAACTTTGGTTAGACATTGCTGAAGTTGTCTTTCTGCCACTGAAAATTAATTTTATTTTGAATTTATCTCAAATGTTAACTGCCTGTTAAGACAATATGACAGATCCTAGAGGTGTGGATTGTTTCTTTAAGATTAAAGCTCATTATGTACCATTAGGTGTAACTGAAAAGTAAAAATTGCCAAAATAAATGTTAAATAACATGGAATATTCTAGGCTAGAAATAAAAACAAACATTAAAGCATCATTGCCATTTTTTTCACATTTCCTTCTTTTCTGGTCACACTGTTTGCATTTTTTCATTAGAAACCAAGCAGCTGTATTGAGGGGTAGATACTTTGAGGCTGATTATCCAGATTGTAACTGCAGCTCTGTATAGCAGCAGCCAGGTTGAAACACAGCTGTCACCGTAGGCTTTTAACAAGATCTTCCTAGTCAGTCCGAAAGATATGTATGCTGAAGATGTGTTGTAACATCATATCATAACCTACTGGACAATACCAGCAGCACCCCTGTTTAGCTGATGTCATTTACAGAAAGGATATTCCAGTCTCTGGTGTTAAAACTGGTGGTCTGGGGGCTAGTTGTAAAGTTTGCTAGAAGATACATATTAAGGGAAAAAGATTTGTGATGAATGTGACCCTATTTGTGCCTGCATAAGTGTCAGGGTTTCTAGGCACTCTGGTGCACGTGTGTTGGTCTCTCTCCATCCTGGCTTCAGCCTTTCAAAGTTTGGTGGTGGGGAGAGCCAATAGTTCCATTATTTTTATTGGAGAGGTGTGCTGTGGTATGCTTAGACTGAGTTGATTTTAGAAGTCAGATCAAAATCTGGTATTTAAATCTTAAATGCTGTAAAACCCCCAGATTGTTCTGCTTTTAGAGAGTACAGAAAAAGAGTGCAGAGGTGCCCAAGGCCACGTTCAGACATCCTCTTGTAGTTGTGCCCTCCTTTTAGGACTTTTTCCTTCTCCAAATCGCTCACGTGACTGATTCCTAGCTTGTCTCCTGTCAAAATTATTTAGTTAGCAACGAACTGCTGTTTAAATGTTTAAGCTAACCCAGCTGGCTTTGACTGAAGTGCCTGAAGAAGCATGCATGCAGAGAGGTCAGCTAGGAGACTGGAAGGGAGAAAACAGTAGTTGGAGGCAAGAACATCTTCAGCCCAGTCAACCAGACAAGGATGAATAGACAGGCCCCAAGCTAGTGGGAGCACAGGCGGTAGTGATGGTAGCACTCTACTCCATGTGAGCTAACACACCTTGCTTCTCAGGGACTTCCAAGCCAGCTCAGGTATCTCTGCATGGCATCTCATTGTCACATGGAGGCATATGCATGTACTGTTCACGTTACAGCATGTGGCCATTCCTCACTGAATCTGTCTTTTTGTTTAAAATTTTTGGGGCTCAGTCTGTTCTCTGGGCAGAGTCAAGTGGAATAAAGTGGTGTTTTCACTTGAATGTTTTGAGGGTGCTGGTGTTAAACACAACATAAGAAATACAACTCAAGTCTCACTTAAGCTTTGTCTTCAGCGTTTGAATGAGTCTTAATGAGGAAGGAAAATATGAAACCTCATAGAGGAACTTGCACAGTTGGGGTACTTAAAATTAGTTTTAATTCATTTGAGAAGGAAAAAAGAAAAAGTTAATTATTAATTTTTTAGAAGAGATGCTTAATTATGCTGTATTACTTTGTTGGCTAATATGTGGGACCTTTATAGGCTGTCTGTTGTAATAAATTACATCAGTTTGGAAAAGCATAATTCTAATACAAAATCTCATGTGACTATTCTCGAGCAGTAATACTCTTCACTTCTAGAAAAGCCATTAGCCTTATTTTTGTATTTTCAAAAACCTACATTTTTCTGTTTTGGAACAAGCAATTTAATTTCTCCAAAAGTGAGATGATTGTCAAACATATACATCTTTTTGTAACCATGCTAGCAAAATCTAATTTCAAATTATTAGTATGTTTTTAGGAAAGGGAAAGGAGGAGCAGCATGTCATTTTTTAGTGAAATGTCATATTGCTGCCTGTCTCTGAGGTAGTGCTTCAGAAGCAGTGAAGCTTGAATCCCACAGGGCAAAAGTCCTATTGATCTGGATTTTCTCCATAAAGTTGCTGCCGATACACCGCACATACCTGTTTGGGCATCTAACCTCTGTTGATTTGGGTAGGAGTGAGGTACCTGTTTACTTCTATGGATTTAAGCCAGTTTTAGTTTCGCTTCTATTCATCCAGCAGTTTCATCTGCCTGACTGACTTTTGCCAGTCTTCCCAACAGACATTACAGTGTCTGTACCTACTAGAGGTTTTTTCTGAAGGCATCCTTATATAATGCATTGCACTTAGGCGCGTCTCTCTGCCCTCCCATGTTATCTGTAGACCATCAGTGCCCTCTGCTGAATGGAGTGAGTTGTGGTTGCAATCTGGAAAAGATACAGCTCTTTCACTTCCAACACAGCAATGAATATTTCATGGGCTGCTGTCGATAAAAGCTCAGTGGTGTTTTCTGTAATGGTGCTGGTTGTTAAGTTTCTCAAGCAATGAGTGTATGTCAAAGTGTTTGCATAAATCCACTGAAATGTGTCTCCAACTTTTTCAAGTATACAAATGAAGCTTTTGAATTGGCATGGCTTGGAAGTTTCATCAGACTCTACGTTTTCTTTGCTTTATCGTTCCCATGCCCTCATTTTTCTTGCTGTTATTTGTAATAGTTTGCAGTCGTGAACCTCTTTTCTTTCTGCTGTATGTTGATCATCATGCAATGCATAACCCTTGTGGATTTACTTACTGTCTTTTGTTTCTAGGTATGATGGTGATCAAATCTCTGGTGATAAGGAAAAGTTTGCAAGGTAGGCGTGTTCTGTAGATCTCTTCTGCTGAGAGAAAAGAGGGGGATGTTCGTGTCCAAAAAATCTCAGTACGTGTGCCTTAGCTTAGAGAGCTGGTTATTTTGTTTTTAGGTGGGACGATGATCAAAGTACTGCTGACACAGAAAGGATGGCCAGGTAGGAAAAAGGAAAATCAAATATGGTTTGCCCCCATTTTATTTTATATGGTGCTGTTCTGACTGATCAAAATTCAGGAGGGTTGGCTGATTCAAAAATGCTTGAAATCAGAAATACTAACCCTGGACCTAAGTGGGTTTGGATCAGCTCCCGCAGTTTCCCAAAATGTAACGTCCCTCCAAAATTTCCATATGAAAACAAAGTTAGAAATTACAAAATTAGGCCATCATTCTTTATGAATGCCAGGATTCCTAGGGCAGACACTTTTGGAAGAGGACCACAGCCCCTCTTTTTCTTTCAAGGATTTAAATTTGAGCTAGTTTCAGGGTTTTGTTTGCTTGAACGTTTTCATGGCCAGTTGATTAACATACTATTATGTTTTAGCTTTTATGATTATAAATTAAATGGACTGTTGGATGTTCTTCTCTTTCTTCTCAGGAAGTTTTGCAATTTCTTTGTTTACTCTTTATAATGGTTGTTTTCAATGTTCAGGAGTATTAAAATACTTTAGTGGCAGACGATGTAATGTGTATTTATAAATGTAAAATATCTGTTGAATATGTGTGTTCTGTGTCTCTCTGCCCCCTCCCCGCCTCGTTAATCACCACTTCTGTGAAAATGCTGAACTTGGAGCAAGCTTTCATCATGTAAAATGCATTTTTCTTCCCCTTGTCCATATTTATCTGCATGTATATGCTGACATGTACACATGTGTGCTCTTATGTACATATGCACTGTCACACAAGCTGTTCTGGTTGTGTAAGTGTATATGATTCAACTCCCACAGGCACTGTTCTGTCCCGCATCTGTGCAGACCCCCACGAAGGCTGTTTATCAGCCATTTGAAATGGAAGGGTTCACTATTACGGTGTAATAGATAGTTAAGTAGATAGCGACCTTAACCAAGGAACTGGTTGTAATTTGCTGAATGACCATGGGCTATCATTGCAGGGACCCATAGCTGGATTTCCTGAGTATCAGATAGTAAGCATAGGCATCAGTAGGAATAATAACTCTGCATGTAGCCATAACAAATGGTATTTCTGGAGACAATGCCTCATGCATACAACACCTCTGTGTGCAGGGGCAGGATACACATTGTAAAGCAGGGCAAGCCCATGCATTCCTCTATTTCAGGAAGCAGCATACTACAACTCGGATTCTTTCCTGCATTTTAAGAAAAGGCTACGTTATTGAAAGTAGCTGAAAAGTGTGCCAAGCCTAGCTTCTACTTTCATGATCAATCTTTATAACAGTCAGCTCCAAAGAATGTTGCATTTTCTTCTAATGTTGTGTCATCATACTGGCCAATGCTGGTGGACTCTCCAAGTGATCACCTTTCACATCTTGTTGGATCCGCCAGCGATCCCACAAGAAAATGCTATGCACAGCTCATTGAAATCAGTGGAAGATGCTGCTTTGACATCTGAAGCATCATGTACCTGTCGTGTACATGTATTTAGCTGCCACCTGACAGGTACAGTATGGGAAAAATAAGTGCCATGCACCAAAGCATTTTAGGTCCATTTGGACCATTTCAGATGTATATATTGGTGTAATTCCTTAATCGTGATCAAGCAATGGTGATTTACAGTATGGGAAAACAGAACTCCCAGATCTTCACTTCTGAAAGATTTTGGTGACTATCCACTTCAAGAATTCTCAAATTTGACTCCCCACCTCAGTGGCGAGTGGCAAACATAAAAGGATGAGAACATTGGAGCTTAGCCCAAAGTGGGGTAGCATCAAGTACTGTCATTGTTATTTCCCTGCTGTGCTAGATTGTTCTCGAACATAAATTCCAATCTATGTCTGACAAGCCAGATGTTTACTTGCTGTCTTTCACACTCATTTTATTTATTTACTGGGGTTTTTTTTTGTATGTACTGTTATCTCTTACATGGTCCCAGTCCTGCAGTCTGACCTTGTAGGCATGTAGTGCCTCCCTACAGGGATGCAGGATGTTCCACACAACATTACAGGACTGGAGGTCTGTGTTGTCATTGAGTGGGCTTTTTGTAAGTCAGCGCTGACACTTAACTGCTGACCTGATCCAGCTGTTAGTGAGAGGTTTGCTCTAAAAGAGACCTTTTATAGGCAGATCCAACACCTTGAGTACAGACTGGAAGCTGTGAGATGCATCACAGCAAATCTGGAAGTTTGGCTGGAGTTGGCAGTTGTCAGTTCCTCACATCTTTCTGCTTCATTTTTTGCCCTTAAACCAAAGGAGATTAAACTGGTTAAGAGATTAAGGCCACAAGCCAATAGCTAGAAATATGGGTTCTTTTCACAGCGATGGGCAAATCATATTTATCCTTCTGTGGCCTGGATTTTTTGTCTATAGACTGAGGGATAATAGTGCTTAGCTTTGTAAAGCACTTTGCTCTCCTGGGATGGAAACAGCAAAACAAGTGCAAAGTATTATGATTCATCACCTCCAGTTGAAATTCTTACACTGATTGTGTCTGCTTTTCTGTTGGTTTGGTGTTTCTTTAAATGTTCAGGGAGAATCATAGTGAAATTGAGAGACGCAGGAGAAATAAGATGACACAGTACATCACCGAACTGTCTGATATGGTACCCACTTGTAGCGCGTTGGCTCGTAAGCCCGACAAGTTGACCATTCTTCGGATGGCGGTTTCACACATGAAATCAATGAGAGGCACTGGAAACAAATCTACTGATGGAGCTTACAAGCCTTCATTTCTTACAGAACAGGTAGATTTTTTGCAAATGTCTGTTTTCTCTGGTTTGTGGTCTTAAAAGATGTGAGGAAATGCTGAGAGGAGTAGAGCTCAGCTTGATCCTTCGCTGTCATGTAGTAATTGATACAAGCTACATATCCAAGGTGTAAATACAGACAATTTTTTGTGGCTGGTTGGACTTGATCTTAACGAGATGACAAATTTTTCTTTCTGAAGCAGTAAAAGGGGTGTTGTTATCATTGAGGTTTGTCCATCTGAAAAGCAAGTCACTTGCTGCCTCTCATCACTGGAAAGGAATTTTCACCTCCAGAACTGGGTTCTTCCCATCCTAACAAAGGGTCTCTAAAATAGGTAAAAATTAATCTGGAAAGACCTGCCTCTCCCAGCTGGGTTTAGAGGAAGCTTAAAAACATTGTTTAGTCTTAATGCCTAAGTTCCCAGCAGCTGAACTGGGCAGAGATGAATCCCATCTGTACTGGCTGAGGTACTTCCTTGGTTACATTTTTGATGGAAGAAGGAAGATGCACCCAGTGCTCCAAGGAAAACTGTGTTTAACTGAGTGCACTGAAAATTCCTACCACCTTCATTGTTTTTCAAGTCCTATGGGTGTAATGTGCATTTTTGTGGTCTGAATGATTTAAGCACTTACACATGTAAATTATGGCTAAGGGCAATACTTCTTGCTATTAGAGAAACAGCAGCTGCTGCTCATTTCTCAGAGTTCACATCTCTACTTATTCTGGCTTTCCTGAAGTGTGTTTCTGGAGGGACTGTGCCATTCAGCTGGTTGTTGGTAGGGCACCCTAGTCACTTCTCATTGCAACTTTTTGGGTTTTTTGAACTTTGCAGAATGACAGTTATCTTCATCTTTGTTAATAATGTATGCAAAACAGGTCTCATTATCTTCTGTATATGGCAGCCAGCTATGCAGTGAGGTTTTTTATTTAGTCAGTGGTTCAGAATTGATGTGCTTTCTCTACAATAAGGTGGCAGAAGTTGACAGTCTGTTAAGTGTTTCTTGAGGTGAGTTAGCCATTTCTTTAGTAGAATTTACCAGATTTTGATGCTCACCTTATCAGCTAGTATCTGCCACTTGCACACTAGCCGTGCTGAGCTGTCTAAGCTGAAATGGGACTCAGATTGTCCAAAGCTCTCTGTCTGAGTTCCAGGTGCAGTATTTTAACAAGCTCTGGTGGTCACTGGAGCCACCAAGCAAAGGGAGTTTGAGCTTGTTTTGCAGGAATTGGAGTGGTAGTTGTCATCCTTTCCTGTGAGAGGTTTTCAAGCTCTGTTAAGCAAAGGTAGCGTTTTTGTGTGATGCATACAAACAGCTGCTTGCATGTGCAGTTCAAGGTATTGGCTGTCTAGACCAAGTGTCTGAAAGTGAAGGATAGAAGTACTTTGCTTCAAAGGCCTACGGTCTCTCTTCCAGTCCCCACATGGGGTCGGGGCTCTGGGTACTGTGTCTCAGGTGTATGTCTCAGGACAGAAGTACCCAAGATGATGAGCAGGGGACAGTGTAAAGAAAAGGCCAAAGACAGGGGTGTTCCGGACCCTTTGGATCTCTGAAGCTTCATATTCATAGGCTGGAAAAAGAAAGCAAGAAGTGATACAACCTTCTTGCGTAGTGGCTTGGGCCCCCTCATGGGAGGCTGGGGATTCCTGTCCTTGTTCCCATTACACTTTCTGCCTTTTATCCAGCGACTGTTTAATTGAGCTCATCCTGAGGGGAAAAAGAAAAAAACCAAACCAGAAAGACTTGTTGGTTTCTTTCCAATTAAATTATTCAGGATGTTTAATTAAGGGATGAGTTTGCCGTATGAGTTATAGCTGCTCATTTCCTCTGTTTGTACCCTGAAATAACTTTTTATTTTTTAATGTTAGATGCCTATCACACAATATGCAGTGAGTTTTAGTTACTTGGTTTTCCTACAGTGCATTGAGATCACCAGATGAAAAGCAATAAAGGAAAACGAAGTGTTGTTTGTTATTAAGATCAGCAATTTATGGCTTGCTGCAAGTTTGATTTAGTTGTTATATCAATACTGCAGTGAAAATTTCTGCCTGGGTTGTGATCAGCTACTAAGATCGCAAGAAAACAATATTCTTCAGCAGTGACAGATGTGTTATTTAATTCCCTTTCCTTGCTGGCATTCTAATCAAATCCTTTCTTTGGAAGGAACTGAAACATCTTATCCTGGAGGCTGCAGATGGGTTCCTGTTTGTAGTTGCAGCTGAGACAGGAAGAGTGATCTACGTATCAGACTCTGTGACTCCCGTGCTGAACCAGCCACAGTCTGAATGGTTTGGCAGCACTTTGTATGAACAGGTTCATCCAGATGACGTGGAAAAGCTGCGAGAGCAACTATGTACATCCGAAAACTCTATGACAGGTCAGATATGTCTGATGTATGGTTCTGTGTGTTATGGATCCCTGCAGAGTTTTTCTGACATTCAAAATGCCTAGTTTAAAAATCTGGTAAAAATGAAATTCAGCAAGATTAAACTGCATTTTCTTGGAGGCAGTGCAGTACTATAAATCTTCTTTTGCATGACTACATTTTGCTTCCTATTTGTTTTACTTCAGTCAAACCACCTTCATGTCGCTCTGCATTCGAACTTGTGGCTTGGGTAGGTTTGGAATCTGGATTGTTTTCAGGCTTGGTCTGGAAATTTAGATTGTTTTCCTTTCGTCCTCAATGAACTTGTGACTTCTTTACAAATATGTGTTTCTTTAGGGCAATGTTTATTTTGAAGGCAAAAATCATACTTCAGACTTTTCCATTTTCATAAAAGTTCCTTGCGGTTTGCTACTGGGAATCCTGGGGGAAAAATCCAGTGTTTGGCAGCTGAAAATCTAGTGGATTTTAAATGGGAGGCTTGCTCCTGTAGCAGTGATGTAAATTAGTTGTAAGTTGACTACCTATCATTTTGCACATAAAACTAAACCATACTCATATCTTCAGTATAACTCTGGGTTTTACATTTATTCATGCTCAAGGCAGCCAATAGGAAACTACCCTTGTCTTTAATAGGATATGTGTATGTTGGAGCTATGAGAATTAGCTGAATCCTGTTTTAACTCAAATTTGGAAAGGAAGAAACCCAACTTCTCTTTTTATTCTTCCACATAGTATGTTTATAGCTGAAGGAAAAAAAGTTAGGGGAAAATATTTATAACAAAATCCTGATCCATGCAAAAGTTGCAATTTCTCCTTGCTTTAGTAATTCAGAATTCTGACCTGGTTTGCTGGAAGTTTTGTTGTGTTTCATAACTCAAAGGACAGTGATCCAGTTTTGAGTGAACCTGCACACTGTTTACAGCTTCCATGTCCAAACAGTGCCAAATTCATGATTTCCTGTGGTTTGAATGTGATGTGGTTTTGGCAGAGCTTTCATGTATTCAAATTGGAAACTCAAAGCAAAATTCTGTGGTGAAAATCCAGATGGATCAAAACCAAGCGAACAGTTAGTGAAACCTGTGCAGAGCAAAACAGCTGAGTTTCATACCATGAGACTTGCAAAAGAGCACAATCTTTGTTTTTATTATGTAGCCTGTAATACATTTTAACGTACGTACCATCTTCCTCCAAGAAGCAATTACTCCAGACCCTTAGTGAACAGTCATGTTTTGACTTCCAAAAGTGCTCAGTTATGGGGCTTAATCTGCTCAAACTAGAGCAGGACTAGACAAATGCAGAGCACTTCTGAATACCCAACTCTGTATTTTTTCCAGTTTTAAATATGTGCTTTTCTTTTATACTGAATTAATCTGTAGCCAGTGGGAGAGAAGTTCAAATAGTAGTATTTATAGGGCTAAATCTTTTCCCTGCCTGAGTCTTTGGACTTGTCAGATTGACACAGAAGGCCCATAAATCTGCTGTACATGGACAGCTGAAGATTTTCCCTGTGTGTGGAAAGCATCATCCTGTTTAGAGCCAGGGTGGCCTCCTTAGCTACACTTCTTAAGGTGCAGAGGCAGGCTGGATGCAGAAAGGTGCTTTTTAGGGACTGGAGAGTGTGTATAGTTACAACGGTTCCAAGCAAGTGCAAGTAAGAACATTGCATAATTGCTCCTAACTATATGGGGCACATTGCGTGAGTTTTCCTTTACAAAGTTATTGTGGTTACATGTACGGTGCTCTCCTGGGGTGGCTTTTTTGGTCAGCTGAACATCTCACAAGCCATAAACACAACCATCGGTCAGCTTCTGAATCAAGCATAGACATATAGTTGTACGTACATCATCTCTCATAAGAACAGATTTTTAAGGTGTCTGCTGCATTTTTCTGGCTTTTTAATAAAATTAGTGTAAAGCAAGTGACATCATAATATAGTCCTGCTTTTTGAGTAGTTTTGTTTTAAAGATGTGACTGGTGAAGTACATTTAGTTAGTATACTAGTAGTTTTGTCAGTCTGTGGAGCATATAGATAAACAGAAAGCTCTAGATTTGTTATATTAAACTTGCATTTCCTTGACCCTGTAAGGTACCATTAAATAAGAGAAGCGGTCTTCTATAAGGACTGTCAGTCCAGCATCAATTTGCTTATAAACAGCATGCAGCAGGACTTTAGCAACATCACTCTTGCTCCTTTGAGGTACCTTTCTGGGAGCAATGTGATTCTAGAGTCTGTTCAACCAGTTACACTTTCCTTCCTGTAACACAAGCCATATTGAGAGTTGCAGCTTTGTAACAGGTAGGAATAAAATGAAATATTGCACTGAACAGAAATAATGGGTGCCTTAGTGACATTTTAAAAGAAGTCAAGTAGGCAAATGCACTTCCTTTAAGTCAGTGTTTATCAAATTGTTTGGGCAGCCCTCAAGTCTCTCTTGGCTTTCCAAAGTTATGTTTCATGCAGAACAAAGGGCAATGCAGAGCTTGAAAGAGATGCAAACCAGCCAGCTGTGTTTCACATTTTTCCTGCTCAAAGTGATGATCACTGCAAGAAGCAGGAAAATCCTCATCTTTTAGTGACCTCTGGCTGTTGACCACAGGATCTGCTTAGGGAAAAGGTGGAAATGTAATGATATATGATTTTTAATTTTGCTCTCTTCCTCATCCCCTCAGGGTCCTCAACCCCATAACCTCCTCCTTCAGCCCTTGAACTAGGGAGGCAATGACAGTGTCTTGACAAAGGAGAAACTTCACTTGCCTTGCATCAGATCAGAGCAATGTCCTTTGGTTGTATTTGTTTGTCCTGTTACAAGCGCTGATCATTAGCGCTGCATTTGCGGGGGTTTTCCCAGCACCTCTTAGCAATCCTGTTACCCAGAGAAGCTGCTCCAGACCCCGAGGACTTGGGAGGCTGCCACGGTCAAAGAGGAGCGACAGACAACAAGACTCTCACATTTCTGCCCCCAGAAGTAAGACTGGGACTGGGGCTGTGGTTGCATGAGCGTTTCTTTGGCAGTCACACCAGCTTATGCAATCCTCACCTCATCTCACCCTCTCCTCCTTTGGCATTTGTGTGGTACTACAATGAGTCACATCAAGGGGGCTGACCCAGCTGATAGCTAAGCTAAGCAAAAAAACCTCGGTTTTGGTAGAGACAGCTCATTGGCCCACCTTATTATAAGGTTGCTTGAACTCTTGTGCAAACACCAAGGAGAAGTGGGGAATGAATAGTTAAGGGTAAGGAGAGAACAGGACTTCGGGAGCAGTAAAAGCATATGCCAAATTGAAGTGGCTGTTTAACTATGGCCTAAACTATGTAGTGTGTTTGGGGAGTTAATTGCTTGCTCTATTTTTACCTCTCAGGATATGGGGAAGGATGGATAGTTTCTATTCCATTTTATATCCTTGGAGATTTTATTCCCTGGAAATGGAACAATTGTCTGCTTGTTTATTGTACATTAATTGCTAACACATTGTAGCAACAGGAAAGCTGAACTGTGAAGTGTATGTACAGTTTGAAATGCTCTAGAAAAGACAGCAGCTGAGACTTGATGATAGCAACAAATAGTGCTCCCAAGAAGTCTTTACATGCATCATGGGCATGATTAATCAGGATGGGGCAGATATTCAAATAATAATTTATTTTCCCTCTTTGTTCTTGGAAATCTGCAGATGGGAAAACAAATCACTTCAAATATGGATGAAGATCAGATCCCACGGTAGGACAGACAACAAATCTCTGATGGCGCAGAGAATAGACAGAACTTAGATTTCACTGCAAAGAAAAACAGCTATTGAAGAATACCTCTGCTACATTTACTCTCCAAAAATGACTGAGCAAGTATTGTAGTAGACTGTCCTACCGTTAAAATATAGTGTTCTAGAACACTTTGCCAGGCTGATTTCTACCAGTCTAATTCTCTGTAAGCAGTTCATAAAAGAGTAGAATGAGGAATATAGATACCTCTGTGTGGTTGCCTGGAAATACTCCGACTCATTCCATGATGTGTCTGAGATATGCTTGTCAAGGCTGTGAGATCCCTGTCCCTGCAGCCAGCATCTCCAGTGGTGCAAATGGGAAACACCCAAGTTTATTATATTCAATTCTGAGCTCCAAGCAGCACAGCACATAGTAATCCAGCTGTAACGCCTTCCTTCAGCCTCACTCTCTATAGCTAAGGAGAGACAGGGAGCAGCCTAAGTAACCCCATCCATGGCACAAAGCCTCCTCAGGACATTCAGGATCAGAAGGAGTCTTTGCAAACTGTTTTAGCTGAGTAGTTAAGAGGTGCTGAAACTGCGGACCTGTGACTGCAAGAAAATGATGAGAACCAGTACCTCTACAGCTTTCATTTTCAAGTGATTTTAAAAAGGCTAAGTTGATTTACTTGCTAGCTGAAAAAGATTAATTGAGGTTACTCCTGGACAGAACTTGTATGCCAAGTTTAATCTTGGCATGATATTTTATTGCTGTATTTTTACAAAAAAGTAGAACTTTATGATGGAAATGGTGACTGACCACAGCAAAAGTTGAGTTGATCGGTATGTTTTTAGAAGAAAAGACCATTGTGTGACAATTCATGAATATTATGGAAACATCACTCCGTGTTACGCAAACAGAGATTTGGATTGGGGAACCTGTCTCACGGAACCTTCAAATAATATGAAGTCTTGCAATGATGGTTTCAGCATATGCAGTTTTCTGTCCAACTGCAAAGCTTTCTGTTAGCAAGCAGAGTTTGTAGACACAGTCACAAAATCCAGATGCTGTAGATAGAGTCAAATTGTCTGTAAAAATGAGAAATATAGTGTTAAACTCAAAAGAGGGCAGTGCCAGAGACCAGTGGAGAAGCAAAGTAAAGCTTCCCACAGCAGTGAACAGATGGGAAGTGCTCAACAAGTGGTAAATAACCATGTGAAAGAGAAGTTTAGGAATAACTTCTTTCTACAACAGATACTCTTCCTGAAAATCAGTGCAGGAGCTTTTGCGCAGGAGCTTTTGTGCTGGCGGCTGTCTTATACTTCCATGTCAATTTTCCAACTCTGATTTCTGCATGATCTTTCTTAGAAGAAAGGGAGTTCTCATACCCACAGCCAGCCAGTGAATGCAAATGTGTTCTTATTCATGATCACTGTTTTGAACTCTGACTGGAATTAATGATTTAGGAGGAACTCCAACTGATACGGAGAAGAGCTGGATAAGACTCCTATTTGGCTTCATGTGCAAAATTCAAAGACTAACTTGGGGCATGACCAGAAACTCAGTCCTGGCAAATATAATTCTGATACGCCTTAAATGTCATCACCAGTAACAGTAAAACTCATGTCTAATGAAAATGTAATATATTATCACAGCATTTTATTGATGGGATGACTTCTGCACTATATTAGCAAACCAAGGAGCTTTTCCTTACCCAGTTGAAAATTGGATCAGCCTATTTATTAAAAAAAAAAAAAAGGGTAAAAAAGTCTATTTTAGGTATTGGTGCCAAAAATTTTATACCAAAAATATATTGTCAGATGTTCTGTCTTCCCTGTGTCTTTTGTAGAAATTAAGATACTTACCAAAGATAGATGCTTTTCTTCCCAGAACTCTTAACTCTCCTTGGGGGGGGGAATCCCTTTTGTTCAGAGAAGTGTGTCCTTGCTGAGACAGTCGACAAAACAAGGAGCTGCAGCAAAGCACCTTTGGGACTTTGTTCTCTAGCCTTTGGATCTGAAGAGCAGATTTGTAAGAGGTTTATGCATTGGAAAGGTACTCTGCGTGTAAAGGGCTGTTTCAACTGACAGCACTTGATTTCTTTATTTTTTTTACTTCTGTCTGTGAACTCTTTTAAGTACATGAACCCTAAAGAACCATCTGTCTCTGAAACGTGCCCAGCAGCTTAGGAAGTCAGAGTACAGAGAATTAAAACCAGATCTCAGTATTTTAGATTTTAACATCTTAGCACAGGATGACTGACCTAGTAAGACTGTTAGCCTCTGGGCAGGTAGGGA
The DNA here is from genome assembly GCF_964188355.1 of Buteo buteo. Taxonomy (NCBI): domain Eukaryota; kingdom Metazoa; phylum Chordata; class Aves; order Accipitriformes; family Accipitridae; genus Buteo; species Buteo buteo. The sequence goes on from NC_134183.1 coordinate 24,689,178, forward strand.
ATGAGTTGTATAATTAGTAGCTACTTGTGCTTTTTATCCAGCATAAAACAGTGGTTCATCATCAGCTGTTTTCACTGAATGTCCATGAAACTTAACAACCTGTAGGATGAAGACAAGCAGGCGTCCAGTAAACAACACACAGCAAAGCAGGCAGGATGGGGAGGAGAGAAAGTTTCCATATACATGATATGAGATGTCCTGAAATCTTTTATGTCTCTGCAGGACTGTCTGAAACTTGACTCAGTATTTTATGGGATTTTCCACCCACCCACACACACATACACACCCCCCCCCCACTTTATTCCTTAGAAGGGTGGAGGCTGGAGACAGCTGTGCCAGGATTATTGTACCTGCAATGGAAGGGAACAGAGAGATTTTTGAAAACAGAAGCTTCAACATAGGTTGCCCTGAAAAAGAGGGGACAATTCTTGAAACATACTGCCATCTATAGAATATATATGAGTGATTCATATGAACAGAGTATTTCAGGTTTCAGTCTGGAAAAAGCCAATTTTGGCAAGGCATCTTTTCCTATTTTAAGTGTTAAATCTTGGAAGAGATTTGGCTCGTTACTGACAACTACCCAATCACCATGTGATACCTGTTTTTCAGCAAAGTTATGTGGTCCCACCGGCATTGCGGAGAGTGAAGAGGATGTTTCAGATGTAAGACTTTCCATACACACCAGCCTGTTGCCGTGCCATTGTTCCAAAGAAAAATATCTGCCCACATTTTTGTGGACCATTTATTCTCATAGCAGGAAGGTCACAGTGCCAGCCAGAGATGGCCTTTGAACTTGGGCAGTGCCAAGCATAGGAATTTGTCGGTTTTCAGCTTTAGTCTGTTCAGCTGGTGGGTTTTTTACATGTAGAATGGAGGAAATGAATGTTCTGTTTCCTCCATCCCCATTCTGTTAGCAGGCAAATGAATTAGTGCAGCAGATGCTTAGGAGCAGAAAGTAAGGAAGCTGTGCCTTTGTGGGATCTACGTCTTGGCTGTCCCACTAGTGTGGGCTTAGAAGTGATGCCCAAAGCCTCTGTGTCTTCAGTTTCTCTTTTGTCGTCATTTGGTTTGATCAAGCACAGTTTGCCAACTCCATGTGACAACATAGAAAACCTTAGTGGGTGAGTGAGAGCCATCTGAGTCTGTGAATGTGCTGGGCTCTCCAGAAGGAAGACAAGGAAAGTTTTAAATGTTCTGTGCATTAAATTACACCTGTGGGACTTAATGTTTCCGTTGCAAGTGGATCACCCTGTTTTTCAGTTGAAGTGAATGAAACAAGTCCTTCATTCAGTCACGGCTGTGCGACCAGTGACTGTGGTCCCGTGATCTTACAGGAGTAACACAGAGGGTGGAATTTGGCATTTTGCGTTGTTTATGGGAGAAAGAGGACTTTAAGGCCTTGGAGCGCCATTCCTGCCCTTTGACACACTAGACAATGCCACAGAAATAAGAAAAACCCAACTTCCTCTCAAAAAATAGGTACTTTCAAATGATCATATTTTATATGTATGGTACATTTAATCTCTTTAATTTATTCCAAGAGAATTCTGTTTTGCTTTGGTCTCTAGGGCTGTTTCTGGGGGGGAAAGAAATCCGAAATGTTGGGAGAAGCCAGCTACGTATAAAACAGTTCATAGAGCAACTCCTACACAAACACAGTGACCCAGTGGTCTCCCTGCTGCTGAGACACTCTGGATGGATAGTACTGAAAGGAAAACTAGTGATAATAAGTTGCATTTTTTTAAAATTACTTTGGTAATTATAATGGTGGTTTAAAGAGGTCAGTACGTGTTTTTACAAAAATAAGGAAGCAGCTTTAGCCTAGTACTCTGAGACAGACTTTTTTACACCCAATTAGCATAAGGGTATGCTTTTAGGGTGAATTTTCAGGTGTTTGGGAATGCATGTGCAAGTGGGTTTTGTGGTTGTTATTTCTCTTCAGTCCTCACCTTTAGTTTCTCACTTAGAAACTGCCACATACTTAGGTCTGTTATCACAGATGTTTGACTGGATCATTTTCAGTTGCTGGGTTTCAAGGGTGGTTGTTTTTTTTAATGTTGAATATTTATTCAACCTGCTCTGTTTTGTTAAACATGATGAAATATATGGAGTTAGTGATTTTTTTCCCCCTTTAAAAAATACTAGTGTTTCACAAATACCTGACCAACTTCTTTGGTTAACACATTGCCAATAAAGGAGTCTGAGCGTGCCTCGTGGAGCCTTTTGGCACTGGCTGTGCTTGCAACCCTCTGTAAATCTCAGGTGCTTCGCTGCTTTGATGGGAACTCCACAGATGCTGCAAGGGTGCAGTATTAGCCTTAACATCCGCCCTGTGGAGAACTAGCATTTCCTTTAGCCTAATTTGAATGTTCTGTTGTCTCAATGAAGTTAATACAATGCACTAAAATATTTTATTATTACATGATGAGTTGTAGCAACAAGCTAGGGAGGCAGAGGGAGGAGCGGTGCCTGGGAGTGATAGTATTCCAGCTGAGTGTCCACTTGCTTCAAAAGGGAAATAATTGACTTATCCCCTGCTGCTTTCATCTCTCTTTCCTTAGCTGAAGCTCTCCTATTTCATAATACTGGGACAGCAGAGGCAGGACTTCTATGGTCTTTGATCCTTCCCTGGCCTTCCACCAGCTTGCTGAGACCACAGCACCCACTTGTTCCTCACTGATACCCTGCACAGAGCTGCATGGGGGGAAAAGCCTCCCATATGGCAGCACATAACCAGAGTGGTAACATGGCACACTGTCAGTTTTCTGTGGTTTGATCTGTTTTATTGTAGTGCCTTAGATCTGAACTTACATCATCATTCTTCTCTCTATTTTCATAGTATGGAGACTTTTGCATGTAATTTTAAGTGTCTTGAGTCTGCAGAGAGAGAACTAAAACCTATAATGATGTTTTGCCCCGCACACCTTATTTTAATTGAACTAAAGGAGTAGCCTATAAAAACAACCAGGCAGCGTCCTTGGGCCTTTTGTTCTCCTCCCTCTCTCCCTCCTCATGTGTTTAAATTTAATTCTGTCCCCAGCAAAATATCTCACAAAGTCATCTTGCAGTCATTATTTATTTCCTTTAATGGACTGTTCAATGGTATGTCACCAGCTCATGTGGAACAGACCACAGCCAAGTTTCAGAACCAGATGATACAAGTATTTACTAATAAAGCATATATCCCAGTTATTTGAGTTTGATAATGAAGTACCACTAATACAGAATGCCAGGAGCTGAAGCTTTTGTGGCAGAAGTGTTTTTCAGTAAAGCTTCCTGCTGAGTATTCAAGTGAAACAAATAGGTTAATTTAAAAACTACTTACAACTTTTATGTTTTAATTTATTATGCAGCTGTGAATGGTAAAAGAATAAATTACATATTGCAGAGTTATTTTGGATAGCTCTCCTGTCATGGGAGTCTCTGCTGATGGTGCTTTGCAGTAACTGTTTCTGGGGTTTTCCATTTTTCTTCTAGTTATAGAAAGTCTACTCTGTCTTTTGAGGAGCTCTTTGTATCTTGGATCGCTGGCAGGCCTTAGTATGATAATTTTCTCCAGCTCAGGCTTTCCTTCAAATACATCTGATAATTGTAACTAGAAGAAGTGCTACCCCAACTGCCCAGCTCATTGAACTATGAACTTGGTGATATTTATTGCTTTCATGACTGAGCCTCAAAGTACCTGTGGAGATCAGAATGTGACTGTATCAGGACTTAGAGAAACCTATAGCAAGATAAAGCTTCTGCTGCTAAAGTTTAAGTGGACAATGCAAGGATGAAAGAAAAGAGAATCATTGTCCCACTTTACAAATACAGAGCTGAAGCTGGAGATGGATGCTGTTGTATTTATGGCTAGGGAGAGATTACACATCTGTATGGGCTTCTGTATGTTATTTTATTTAGTATGCTGAATGTTTCCCATATGTAAGATACCCATTGTTGAGAGTTCAAAATACATTTAGTCCTTAAAATGTTTTTGGTTTTTTTTGTGTTATAACTTAACTTTCAACATGTGCTTTGAATTATTTGCTTGGGTTTTTATGTCCAGTTTTTCCAGGTCCATCAGCAGAGGCTTGCATGTGATCTGTAACACTATCCCTTCAGATAGTCCCTTAGAATTAACTCAATAGCAAGGCTCAAAAGCCCACATAGTTTCCTTTTTAATTTAATTAAAATGATGCATATTTGCCCAACACTGTGGAGAATTACATGATGCAGACTGGTTAGTCAAACATGAAGGCAGGCACAGTAGAGACCTTTTGGCCTCATGAGCTTTTATAAGAACAAGTTGTATTAAGCAAACAGCTGTGTAACGTGAGGGGTTTCTTATTGAAAAACAAGAGGGGGTGAGAAAGCTTTTCAATTCCCCCTTTGTGGGTCAGTGTCTCCAGTTGGTAAGTAGAGGACAGACAGATATTTAAAAATAGCTACATTTCAATTGCATTACTTCTTTTTTTATATTTTTAACTTTGCTGTTGATTGGATCGCCTCTTCATTCTATTGTAAGAATGTCATAACTTGACTCTAATGCTTATACAACGCCTTTTGCAATTAGATGATGTAAACCTTAACATATTTAGAGATGTTCAAATAGTCCCCCTGAGAAGCTGGCCAGTGAGGAGAGTGAGCTTTGATGGTTTATATTTATAAGTGGAACATTAGCCATCGTTACAGGGTAGGTAGTTCAGGAATTTTTTCAAGAGTGCGGAGAGAAAAATGAGCAACAGAGAGCATGTCCTAGTTCTAAGTAGCATTGTGAAAGTGGAGTATTCAATTCAAGTGAAATTTCTTTTCTTTATTTGGGCTAATTTATTTCAAGTTCTATACTGATACATCAAGAGGTTATCACTGGGTACAAGGAAAGATAAATCAGCCACCCAGCCTATAGTCTTCTTTTGGAAGCCTAATCATGTTTATTTCTCGTTTAAGCTGATTATGCCCTGATAAGCATATAGTTGTTATGAGATTTTTATGGACTTTCTGGGAATCACTGTGGATTATATTATTGAGAATTTTTATCTACAGCTACAGTGTGTTGAGAACTCATATTGCTTATACGAGCTTGGACCCTGTTCCTAGCTGCACCTCTGCTTCTGGCTGATCGCAGGCAAGCGAAGTCGTTCCTTTGAGCTTCAGTGTCCTCATCTTTAAAATAGGAGTAAAGGAGTGGATCTCCTCTGAAGGTTGCTTTAATGTCTGCCAACAACAAGTACACGCTTGGAGCTAGTTATTTATTTTGTGTACTAATGTATTTGTTTATCAGTGCATTAGTGATGCTTTGTAATGTAGTGGTATGTGCAGTGGGGCAGGGACACGGTGCCGCTTCCTGCTGCGTGATAAAACAAGCACACGAGAGCAGTGAAGCCCAGCCTGTGAGAGCTAAAGCGGTCTCATAACATTTGGGTGGAAAGGACTGCCAGCTTTGGAGCAAGAGAGACTGTGTTTTATGCCTGCCATCCCGCAAGCTGCTTGGTTGATACGTGTGCAGTATCATGACAGCTGGGAAGTCCTGTGTGGTCCCTGATTTTGTTCCAGGCTGCGTGAGGCTGACTGATTTTACAGTTGTACAGTATTCTCAAGGGATATTGATATACCACCGTCCCCGTGGCTTCATTCTTCTGGAGAAGTTGGGCCAGGGCACAAAATCCTATACGGCAGAGGACAGAGTTATAAATAAATGTTGGCTTGCCCTACAGCCTTGCTGGTAGGGTGCAGGCTCCTGTGGGGAGGCCCCATCCTCTCTGTATAGTCAGACTAGCTGGGAAACAAGGGTGGGAAGTGTCCATAGGGAGACCTTGTTCCCACCTGCAGCACTCAGTCCTACTTGACCCACTCCTTGAAAGATTTGATAGGATAGTGATTTTAATATCAGGAAAGATTTAGATCGCATCAACCATCTCCACATGATCAGGAACGTGTTCTCTGCTCTGCCTCCCCCCATGTCCTGAGGTTTCTGTAAGTTTGAAGTTGTGGTTATGGTCCATAAAGGCTGTAACACCGGTAAGGGATGACCTGCGCTACCAGACACCTTCCAAGCAGAACCCAGGGGCTCCTGCACCCACAGGGGAGACTGGCTGGAGGACAGACCCTTCCCACATGTGGATTAAAACAGTATGTACACCTCTAACAACGCAGCTATGATACTTGTTCAGCGTGAATCTGAAGTATGAAAGAGAAAAAAGTCTGCTGCCTGTTACGAGCCCATCTGCTGTGCATCATCGTGAGCCCTGGCAGCAGTCCCACGTGTCGGTGCTGCGTCTGATGCAGGGGAAGGCAAGCGTGTTGGAAATGCCAGTGCCTGCACGCTGGGGTTGTTTGTGAATGAGCAGGGGTTTTTGGTGAATGAGTTAAGCATCACGAGTTAGCAAATCTGTTTTGTAAAAACAACTTTGTCAGGCACTTACTTTCTAGAACTGTGCATTGTTCATGGCTTCTCAATGTGTTTTAAATGTTACCAAGAATTGGTGTCTTTTTTGTTATATGTTTAACAGACTTTAACTTCTCAGCGCATATGAAGTAGTGGTGTTAAAATAAGCAACAGGTTAGCGGGCGTTGCCTGTGAGAGCTGCACTGTAACCTCTGATGTGAGCGAGAGGGGCATGCTGTAAAATTGGTGCTGGTTTTGGGTGCACAGTGTAACTGGTGCCAGTCATGTGGTTCTGCGATTAGTTTGTAATTTGAAGTTAGGATGGTCTTAAGTCCACCTTTGTTTTGAGTGTTCAGGCTATTCTTATTGCTCATGTGTTTGCTTTCCCCTCAATGAGGGGCCAGAGAGATGCATTTTTTGTGGGTACTGTTTTATTAGGATTGTATCATTTGGTGCATTCACCCCACATAGTTCCTGTCTTTGGTGTTGTGATCCTGAAGGGATGCTCTGTTTTTAGAGGAAACTTGGATGACCAGCAGCATATTTCTGTGCTATGGCGGTTGCTCTCTGTCTCACCAACCCTACAGTAGATATCTTGTCATTTTTAGGGCAGGGACTTGGGCTTTCAGGACAGGGACTGTGTACTCTAATATGTGTATGTACATGGTAGATATCTCTGTGCTTTTATGAACATTACCTTTATGTAACTAATAAAACCCAGAATGCTGAGAGAAGAGCTGTGTGACCATGATTTTTATTTTTTTTTTAATGTGTATATTGTTTTATTTGTATATTGCTGGCTGCTTCTGGTTTATGTAAACATGAGTTCCTGGAAGAAGAGCCTTCAAATACTGTGTTTGCATTTCGGTTTTGATTCTTAATGTGTTATTAGAACATGTAATTTTTTTTATATTGGGATCCACAGGCTGGATGTATGTTTATTAAACTTAATGGAGCTTAAAGCACTTGCTGAGCTGCATTAAACATGAGAGACAATTTTATCCCTTACAATTGTAAGGGTATAAATTTTTAAAGGTTTTTATTTTCTTTTAATTGTTGAATTAATGCAGAATAATTGCTTTGCTCTGGCATGAGCTTATCAAGAGTAATTTAATATAAATTGATCAAATTTAGGCTATTTAGTCTTCTTATTGAAGACATTCTGTTCATGTATTCATAATGCATCCATTGTTTTCAAGAGGAACTCTGCCAGCTGAATACCTCAGTTGGTGTAAAGCTGAATGCTCAGCTGTAGTTGGTGCATATGTGTAAACTGATGAATGAAAAATAACAGAAGAGTTTCACTTCATTTTCTGGAACTTTATTGTTTATCCCCAGCAGTGGCCTGTATCTTATAACTGTACAAACTGTTGTGGAGTCAGTGTCCAACCACCATTGCTGTCTTCATGCACATCCCTGATATCCCAAGGTACAGTAACAGAGTTGGCTTTTGATGCTATGCTCATGAGTGATAAAGACTTTTCTGTGCTGCCTCCCTACAAATGAGAAATATTTCATTTGCAGTATTGCACTTCTGTGTGATGGGCTGGCAGCTAGTAGTTTTAGTTGAGAACGTGCATCTTCAAGCTGATCTCTGCCACTACTTTCTAAAGACTCAATGTACAAATAGAGAGCATCACCACAGAAGTCCTTTGCTCTCTGACCCTCCGGTTCGAGGGTCAGCTTACATTTGGAGCTGTGTCCAGAAGCATCAGTACCTTGACCATCACTTTGTTTTTATTTTTAATTATTTCCTCTTGTTTTGCTGCATCCCTGTCTTGCTTTTTCCATTTTCATAGTAAGATAAAGATGCCTTTAGTTTTCATAAGGATTTTTGTGTGCCGTATTCCTGTGTCCTGTTTGTCTTCCCTGAGTAGCCTGTGGAGTATTTTTGATGAGCACAAAGTCATCTTTTGTTATCTTGTCCAAACCAAACTTAGTTTATCCTTTATTTTATTTTGCCTGGAAAGAAATATGTAGACAATCCAGTGGCTGAGAATAATTATGAAATATTTAACTTGTTCTTTCTAAGTCAAGACGCAATCAACTACAGCGTGAAGCTTGCTGGGTTGCTGGAGGTATTGAGGGCAAGATGAGACTCCATATATCAATTCAGGCTGTTTCCTTATCAGGTCCAAGATTCTGTGCAAGACAGCAGTCTATTTACTGATGAGTTAGAGGGAAATGGAAAATTGTATCATGTACTTTGCCAACAGTATTTCTGTGTGCATGAGACCAAAACAAATTTCTTCTGGTCTTTGTAAACAGGTGGTAGTCTTTTGTTGCAAAAGAGGGGTATTCCCATGCTGCAAACTGGATGTGAATACCATACGATTGTTTTTAGAGACAGACATTTCAACTTGCACTGAAATTTTTGCAAAAGTATGCCCTCATGTAACAATCCTTCTTTCTAATTACAGACTGTAGGATTCTTAGGAACTGGAAATCCAGCAGAGAAGGCATTTGTGGTAGAATTAGGTGTTGAAGCTTAGGGAGTTTTGAATCCGCAATTAAAAAAAAACAAAACCAAAAACTGAAAAAAGTAAGAAAGAACAGACTGTGTTTGATTACCAGGCTATAAACCTTAGCATGCAGTGCTTAAACATGGAGGGACAAATTTTCTAACAGACTGGTGCTATTGTGTAAAGATGGATTTGAGCCAAACTCCCAGATTTGAAACCCCATGAACTTCAGTAGGCCCAGGCCAATCCTTGGCTTAAGTTCATCTCAATCATTGCAAGCATAGAAAAGGTATTTGAACATTCACAGTAGCAATTGGAGATCCAAAAGGGGAAGGTTCATGCATAATCTGTTCACTATTTGCACACACAAGGGGCATATCAGTGCCAATGTGAACATTTGTCCCCTTGATCATTATGAGAACGTTTTTAGAGCATCTTTGAAAACACGCTGCGGCATAACACGAAGGGAATGTTTCTGGCATGTGTCCTCAGTAGTTGAATTGGTTACTAACTAATGTCTTTAGTGGGAAGAGCTTTAAATGACTTCTCTAATTTTACCCAAATAAAGAATCTCTTGCACATCACCTCTGTGGTCCCCTCTGACAGCCCTTTCCAGTAATGACGGCTGACATCAGGTTCCTGAGTCACATGGTGGGTTCCTGCTCAGCGGACAACTGGTTTAGTACAGATTTAAGCAATACTGCCTTCTGAATGGGGACTGTAGTGGGTAGATTTCAACAAATTATCAGTTATACCCAGACCAACTGGAGAGATTTATGTGCTGGTTTTAATAAGCATTGCTCTCATTTATTTGCTTTCTCTTTTGCAGCAGAGTAAACTCTGGTTTCCTCTGAGTTGTGCAGCTGCTGTGAATGGTAATAAGAGAGCCGAGTCAGTCACAGTAGTGCTGTGCTGGAGACGTGCATCCTCCACTTGCTGTTTCCAAGGGTTGTGTCTGGAGCTGGAGAGGGGAAAAGTTTAACATAAAAATGAACTACATGCAATTACCAATTTATGGGGAAGCTCATAAGGGATCCAGCTGGTGGTGGCACTGGGTTGTTAAAACTGTTCTTCTGAAGAAACTAGAAGAAGAAATTTAAAAAATGCGCATGTGCACTATTTGGTTAGCAGGAGTTGTCAGAGCATCCTAGAATATATCTTACTAATAAGAATATAATTGCCAACTTTTACATCAAATGTACGTTATGTGTGTTTGCTGTGGAGAAACCAAGGTGGCAGCACCAGTGTAGAAGAGGCAGGAACACACAGAGATGTGAATATTTTATGGTTCTGTGACAGAGCCATCATCAGAGCGTGCCACCTTCTTGAACTGAGCTGTCTATATGACACTGAGTTGTGATTTATGCCAGTTTGCTTGACTGCAGTGTGGGACCTGCCAAGGTCCATCACATGAGCAGCTGCAGCAAACTGTAGATGATATTAAAGCGGGTAGAAGATGATTTTGCAATTCCATGCTGGCAGAAGCGGAGCAGTGTGGGTCCGTCCCCTTCTCAGAGTCAGGTATGGAGTGGCGAAGAGCCTGGGGAGAAACAGCTCTGAGTTTTGACTTGAGACCAGGTGACATTGTATTGTCACACACAGTTGCAGATTGTCATAGTAATAAGAAATCATGACAAATACTGTGGTACAACTCTAGCTTGTCTTGACTTGACTGTTTTCCGTCTCTCTGCACTTCTTTAGAATTATGTGGTAAAAGCTAAATGCTTTAAGTCTAGGTCTAGAAATGAAGATGGTTTTTTGAGCAGTTAGCACAAAAATAAAAAGGGGTTACACTGTATCCAGGTTGCCACTATTAAACAGGAGAGCTCTCCAAACAGAGAAAGCTCTTGGTGGTGTGTATGCAAGACTATGGGCAAGACACAGGGGGCAAGGGCTTGGGAGTATTACACCGTTCCTTTTTCTAAAGCTAGCATCTGCCTGTGCTGCATGGCCACATTGGTTGCATACAGATCTCACAGTGGGTTGTTTCCCAGTTTACTCTTCCGGGTATGCTCTACACACCTGGTGACACCAATATTATTAACTTAAAAGCTCCAACAGAGATACGAGCCCTGGTATGCCGTGTCTTAGGAGATCCCTTTTATCCCAGGGAGTGCACTGACAGGCTTGTTTGAGCTAAATTGGAAACTTTGTCCTTAGTCTATTAAACTATGATTCTTTCTCTTTTTAATATAATTTGATCATAAGCTGCTAATAAAATATTATACACAAACTGCTTGTTCTTTATCAAAATCTGCACTATATTGTTAGAGCTCTACAAGCTTAACACGTGCATGACAGACTATTGAAACAAGCTGCTGAGAGCGCTTTGTCATAATATCTATGTACCAAACGTTTCTCTGACTCATACCCTTACATACCCCCTGTGGTGATTTTGTAAGTCAGGGCAAAATTTAGATTACTGTTTGTTATCTGATACATATTTTTAAGACATTGCCAAACAAAAAGCTAAATTTAAAAACTATGACTTTTGTTGTCGGGGGTTCCAGACGTGCCAAAGGAACGTGTGTCAGCAATTTTAGGCTTAGTGGCCACATAATTGTGAAGTATACTTACTTTTACGGATGCTCTTGGGTGATAAAAACTGAGACTTTTCTGTTAGCTCTTTGAGTTATGTTTACTGTCACTGCTTTTTGATTGTTAGTGTCACTTCAAGAATTTGTATTGGAATGGGGAAAAAAAAGTGCACAAAAACTATGGTTTTGTTTATGTGTATGACAAAGTTATTGTGTCCAAAGAGAAAAAATGCTTTTAATGGTTTGATTTGGCTTGTATGCTCATACATAGACAGCCGTTGGGTCCTGCACATATATTCTGTCTTTATTTGCTTTATCATGTATTGCCTTCGTGAGTCAGTTTGTCTCCTGCCTAATGATATTTTATTTCTCTAAATTGTTTGATTAGTTGAGGGGATGGGGAAATAGACTGTGGCTTTGATATAGAAAACGAGACAGAGAGACGGACTCTCTGATGCAGGGAAGGGAAGTGTGTTTGAACCTCAGATCCATCCTACATCATCATAACTGAGCTCGGAAATACGGTGGTATGATTTTTCCTAGCTCACATTTGAATCATACATCTATATTAACATATAGTCCAGTGCTCTGAAGTGAAGCATCTTTAGGAATTGCTCCCAAATGAAGCATCTTTAGGAGTTGCTCCCAGGCTTGTTAACTTCTTAATCATCTGAGGTATACCTTGGAGATCACGAAATGACACGGTCTGACTTTCTGTTGACGAGGATGGCTTTGCTCCAGAAGTAGTTATCTTTAGTATGCCTTAAGAATAAAATGCTACTGCCTAGTTCCTTATCTAAAATTCTGATCTTTAAACTGTTGCATAGTTATTTTATTCCCATTCATGGATGGAAGCAGGTATTTTCAGTTAAAATAATTCTGAAATTAATGTTCGGCAGTAAGATTATTTCAGAACTTAATTTTTGGACAGAGACTTTTGAGGAAATCTGGTGAGGGAGACTTTGAATGTATTCTGCATGATTTCTTCAACTTAGCACAGTCAGAGTATGCTATCTTGTACCCCTGTAAACTTGGCTAGTTATATCACAGTAAAGGCTTAGGCTTGCATGGTTTCAGTTATTCAAAGATACTGTACCTACCTTAAACATGTCGGTTTGCTCATGGCCATGTGTCATCAGCACCGGTGTGGCTGTCATTTAATTGTCTAGCAGCTGTTCCACTGCGTTTCTCTTGCCCACTGTCACTTCTGCGGCTGTGTCCAGCCCTGAAGCATTGTGGATCTGGGCCAGTGACTGGTTTCTAGTCTGTGTTACTAATGTGCAAGATTTTATAGTCATCTGTTAGCAATTGAGCTGTCGACGCAAAAGTCCATTCTGTTAGTTCTTTGGTGATAAAGAATAGGATTTTAGGTGATACACTGTACCCTGGCATCACTGATCTGAACCTATCTGTAGTAATCACTGCCTTCTGTTTTGTCTCAGGAGGATGGAAAGATGAATTTGTTACTGCATTGCTGTCTTTGTTTTTTGATAACTTGCTGTAGGAGTGTTGGCTCAGCACTCCCTCCGTGCTGTCCTCTCTTGAGATGACTTGGTTGCTGTTGTCCCTTTTCAGTGCTGTGTCTGTGGGGTGAGATTCTGAGGTCTGCAGTCAGCATATGCTGATCAGCAGGGTCCAGCCATGGACTTTGCGTAGACTCATGTTGCTATCAGATCATCTCACTGATCCGGCTCAAAATTAACTTTAACAATATGCTAACGTGTCAGTTTTTTATCAACTCTGAAAGGGCCCCACCACAAATGCTGCTGTGACATATCCTGTATCTCATCATCAAGGAGAAGAGCTTGGTCTTGTGTATTCCTCACCATCGCTGCAGCCCTGAATATGTGAGGCGGTATTATGGTGAGAGTGTTCTCGGTAGACACGAGAGCCCAGGGAAAGAGGAGCAGCTGTCAGGGAAATGATGTATGTTGCTTTATCCACAGTTCTGGTAAAGAGTGGAGCAAGCAGATCAAGTCAAAAAGCTATGCTTGCTGTCATTGTCTTCTCTGCCTCCAGACATTTGACCCTGCCTTGGAAGTTGGTCTTGGGCCAACCAAGAAAAGAGCCATCACTGTTGTGACTCAGAGTCAGCTTCACTGAAATCATTAGTTAAGCTGGCACATAACTGATGTGAGACCTGGATCAAAATTTTTTGTTGGTATTTTTTTCCCCTAACTGGGCTAATGGCATTTAGCTTATGAAATTATTGTTATCTTAGTTTGTAGTAAATGAAATTAAATTTAGGTTCTGAACATCAGTTGCTCTGCCTGGCTTTTCTAGGGCGAATCCTGGACTTGAAGACTGGAACAGTGAAGAAAGAGGGTCAGCAGTCCTCAATGAGAATGTGCATGGGATCAAGGCGCTCTTTCATTTGCAGAATGAGGTACGCATTTACCTTGTATTCCTGTGGTGGTTCCAGTCCCGTCTCAGATTAGACTTCAGACATTTTGTTGCACCAATTTGACCTTGCTTAAAAAATGAAGCTGTAATGACACGCTCGAATTAAGCATTTCCAGAATGCTTGTTTTTGGAACTGGAGTAAAACTGAAACCTGTGTTCCTTTATGATTAATGACAAAACAGCTCCTCGTTTGTGTGTTGCAGTTATTTTTATCAGTGTGGGGTGTAGGATTCTTTCCCCAGAGAACTTCATGACAACTTCAGCCCTGGAATGTAAGCCATTGTCTCTTCTAGTCAAATTATTCAAATCAATACTTTGGGAACAAAGCTTTCGCAAGTGTAATGAAAGCCCAACTCTGTGTATTTTTTCAGCAAACCAATAATATTAAAAGAATCTTGAAGACAAACAGCAATTCAGTTGCAAACTTGCCAGCTATGTAGGAATTAACCTAAGCCTGGTATGAATTAACCAGATGTCAGCTGGTTGATGCTAGATAAATGAGTAATTGTTAGAGGGTTTTTATTTTGCAATTTTCCAACTTCTCCTGCATTGCTTGGGCTTATTTAAAGAGATCTGCCTGCCCGCTGCTTCTGACTGGGGCTTGTGGCACTTCTGTTGTTGTAGTGCTAATGGGATAAAATGCATGTTGCTATTGCAATAAATTTCTCTCTGTGTGGTTAGGGGGGGAAAGTACATAATTGCATCTGTAGCCTATATCCAATATATGTGTTGAAAACAGATGATGCAAAATTTGTTATGGAATGAAACACGCACAGCAAAATATTTGACACATTACAACAGATGCCTGTACTTTGGTTATGTGGTGGATTTTCTTCCAGTCATGTGAGGAAGCTGAATGTATGGCTCTCGGTTGCCTTTATAAGGGGTTTATATACTTAATAACTGCAAGATTAGACTTCAGAGCTACAGTTCCTTTCCCCCCCTTAACTGGGGGGAAGGAAATACAACCTGGCAGAGAGACACTTAGAACATTGCCTTCTCTTCCTCCAAGCTGCATATAGTGGTCATGTGAGGAGGACTTTTTTGTGCAAAGAAAATCAGGCCTAATGTCCTGTTTACAGTTGTTCCCCAGCTTTTAAAACAACATTTCAGATTGCAGTTATTTCCTAGCGCCCTGATTCTGTAAACTCCAGTGCATGAGAGTGATTTTATACATGCCAGTGGCCCCATTGTTTTTGTAATTCTAAATCTTATTTTAATTGTTCATTCCTTCTCCTTGGCAGTGACTGGTATTAAAAAAAAAAAAAAAGAATAATAATAATAATTAAATAAAAGCTTGTGGAAAGAATGAGCCTCAAATAATGTGAACTTTCCTTGTGATTACTTCTTTCATTGTTATTGTTCTTTTTTCCATCAAAAATGAACTGGTTTTACCCTTCAAACTATTTACTTAGCTTCAAATGGATTGTTAAAATTATACAATTAGGCATAGTTAGAAATATCACAAAATATACATGAACATGTGTTAAAAGTTACTTGATAGTGTAAATAGTCTGTTCTTGCAAACATTAGATAAATATCTACTAACATTGTAGCTGGTGTATGGCAGTTGAAATGCTCTGTCCAGGGAAGCTACTGGAACACTGAGATTGGTTTGTGTGGGTATCTGTGGGCCTGACTTACATTCTTCTCTAGTTTTCACCCTTGTTTTATCGTATTTTGAAGTGTGTCTATCCTTTAGCCACTCTTGGAATATCTGTTTCAAATAGTCTTTAGGTCTGGGGGGGGGCGGGAGGGAAGCTTTTTATAGTCTCTTCTATTTTTCTTTATAAAATAAAGAAAATGTTTGTAGTACACCCAAAAAGCTCAGCCCGTGGAAGCAGCAAGTTCTAAGAAAACATGAATCTGCAACTTTCTGTCAGAAATAATTATCCGTTATTGTCTACTTATATATACTAATAAAGATCTTAAAATGCATTTTCATCTTGGGTTTTTATATTCATTTTTGAGCCCTTTCAAATATTAATTTACTTTTAGGTGTGGAAATGCTCCTCTGGATCATTTACCTCTGAACAGAATAACCACCATGAGAAAAAGATACAGGTACTGTTACTTAATTTACCACAACAGTTAGTTGCCATAAGCACTCTCATTTTCCACTGGGCTAATGCTCAATCAAGGAGTACTACCTGGACAAACATCTGCATTAGCACACAACATAAAATAGCACTTCCAAGATGTATTATGGAAAACAAGTAAGGCTTGAATAGCTTTGTAATGGAGCTGACATTGTACAGCACTCTAGGTTGATGGTTGTTTCTAACTTGCAAATAATAATAAATCATTAGTAGTAGTTTAAAAACAAAGCTATTCTGCGTGTCAGTCAACGTGATATTTTTGTGTTTCCTTTTCATTTAGGAATGGCCTTGGCCCAGTAAAAGAAGGCGAAGCACAGTATGCTGTTGTCCATTGCACTGGCTATATCAAGGCTTGGCCACCAGCAGGTGTGTATCTATCTCATTGAGCTATCTGCAAGAGTTGAAAACCTGGCTTGGGATCCCTTTGCTGGTACAAAACCAGGCTGAATTTCAGTGGGGTAACTCATTCAGTCTCATCTTGAGAAGCTTTTGATATCAAGAAATAGGCTGTTGTTACTTACTCTGGGCCTCCCCATTTTTCCATGTGAAACCCCTCCCAATTTCATTGGCACAGAGAGCTGTAGAAGCTGTCAGTAATGTGGGATTACAGCAGCTGGGGCCAAAAGTTTTCAGTCTGATAAACCAACATAAAAATGGCCTGATTTTAAGAAGGTAAACACAAGGCGTTTGTACCTCTAGAAAACACCAACTAGTGCTTTTATATTTAAGTACTGAGTTACAAGCACCTATGTATGAAAATGTGTAATTTCAATTTAGACACATAGGTCTTCACAGTGGTGATATTAGTGGAGAAAGTTCAGTGTTATGTGATAAGTTCTGTTTTGAGGCTGTTTTTCTGGGAAACAAGTCTTGGCATCTTGCTTTGAACTACAGAGAAAAACATTTACCTACTGTAACTCAGTATTACATATGGGAATATTTACCTTTGAAAAATTCCAAGAGGAGATAGTGGAGCTCATCCAGATACCATCATGGACTGGGTTAGTTGACCTTGGCGTTTGCAGTAGTTGAGGAGGCTGTTTGCAATATGACAGCGCCTGCTGGCATGAATCAAACCATGAGTTGTCCTGCCCTTTTGCGGTTGTATACCACAAGCATAAATCACTTTTGTCCAGGGATTATGAATGCTAAGAGGTGGTTTGCACCAAGTCTGTGCAGTGGTGTGCAGACACCAGCACACGGATGTGAACTTCTTGTTGATTTCCTGCTGAGCTGCAGTTTTGGAAGAAGAAGAAAGCCTCCCCTCTTGTTGCTAATAGGGTTTAGTATACTTCAGTGTGCTGTAGGAGTCAAAATGTTTTAATTTCATTTGTCTTAAAAGAGAGCACAGTATGTGTAAATTGCTCTATGAAAATGAAAGGGTGGGGTTTTTTTTTTGTTTTCTTCCACAAAGAGATTAGCTTTTCTATTGGTAATTCCAAACGTAATTGAATTCAGCCTTCATATACAGGATGTCTCTTCAGGAAGATGTGGGTCAAATAAGATTTCTTTCAGCTCCTTGCTTAGCTTGGATGAAAAGCTTGCTGCATGTTATGGGACATTTAAAGAGATCCAAGACTTCAGGGGTAGATCCAAGACTTCAGGGGTGTATGTTGCTAATGCAGAGCTGCAAACGCATGAACTTGTGTCAGCGCTAGTTTACAACATCAGCGGTGTATGACTTCCAGGCACCATTTCTGTAGGGGAGCAGGCACTGCAGTGCAGGAGCATGGGATGAAAAGGATCTTCTGGATCTTTGAGTGCCCGGTTGCCAGGTATCACACTGTAAGTTCCAGTTTACATTAGTGAGGTGTTTTCCCCCTCTCCAGCTCTTAAAAAACCTCACTGCTCTCCCATGCTTAGCAACCTCTTTAACTTCCAGTCCTCATTAGTTTGTGGGAAATTTATGCTAGTGTATTCTTGGACTATATTTCACTGGAGATCAAGCAGGAGATTTCCTGCCTTGTGTGTGTCTCTCTCTGTCTCTAGTGTTCTGGTGCATTTCCAGAAGGAGGTCATATCCTGTCAGGCTTGACTTTGCGCAGTTAAACCAACCCACTTCTTCTAATCTCCATTCTCACAGTGCATTCTCTTCTTTATCCTTGTGTCTTTTCTCTCCACTTGTTTGTGTTTTCACTTAACTTTTCAAAATGTGGGTCACTGGCACTATACACTCCTGTTCCAGACGAGGTTGTAGTGATGTATAATGAAAATGGTATTTCCTGTCTTGACTGGCAGTGTATGATATAGCATACTTCTCTTTTGTATAGTGCATCCTGCTGCATCCTAGATCACCTGATACATATACACCAGGCTGCCTTTTTCTCAGTTGTCAACTTGAGATCTTCCAGTTCATAGCAAAAGTAGCTTTCAATTGTGTGATCTTTCAGTTAGTAATACGAAGTTTCATCCCATTTCTGTTGCTGTAGTTTGGCTGTTATGAGTCCCCAAGTGCATGCTTATGCATTTAGTAATGTTGAATTTCATCCCATTTCTATTACTCCACTCCTCAAAATCACATGGTGCTCCCTTATGATATCCCAGTGCTCCTCCACAGTGTTAATGCCTCCAAACTATAGCACAATCCTAAGGGATGTTTTCGATTTTGACAGCCTTATGTGGAATTTGAATGGCCTTTTATGTAACCATCCAAATTGTTACTCATAATAGTCATGCCTGAGTGCCTTTCTCAGGGCATATAGTAGTGATTCGGGGCCTCTTTCATGAGTGTTATTTGCCCTCCCAGTCTTCCCCACTTTGTGTTGGTGATTGTCATGTATCCATTGACTTTCGGAGTTGAATGGGAATATCCATGGGCTGAATTGGTCCCCAATACGTTTGGGTAAGTGAGTGGCAACATCACTGCATTTGTTCTCATTTCCAATGGTAATTCAACCATAATCTGCAAAGCAAATGAAATAACTGCAGCAGTAATTGAATTTGCTAAGGCTTTTCTACCCTGTAATAAAATTACTTCTGCTCAAATCAGCTGGAGAGTAGCAAGCCCCTGGCCTTTGCATCGTCTGTGGATTCTTGGGAATAAATGGGTTTGTGCTAAATTGCAGCTGTTCAAAAATTCAGCTATGGAAAGCATCATTTTTCAGTTGTGAACTGGACATTCTAATATAAACTCCATATCCCTTTCTTTCAGAACATGCAATGTGGCATGTGCATTATAGAACTAATATACAACACATAAAACATACTTTCATGAATGAAATAACAAATATTTAGCAAATGCTCTTAATCTGTACTTAATCTAATTTGTTTAGCACCTGGTATTTTCTCTTTCTAGGCTGTGTTGCATTGTCTGTGGCCAGTGTGTTGATTTTTTTTAGTCCCACACTGAGTATAACACAATCAGTATTGATACAGAAATATCAAGACAAGAACTGCTCTGTGATGATTATTAGTGTGATAGACTATCAGGTTTGACAACGCCGCTGCTGTGAGTAGTCTATGCTAAGTCACTTAAGTAATTCAAATACTCTAAACAGGTGAAAAAAGATGACAGCTGCATCAGTATGGTGGCATATTTTAAGGACTGGGGGGGTGGGGTTCACAGATCTAAAGTAGAAAGCAAATTCTGTGATGCCTCAGGTCTGTGGTCAGTGTGAAATCACTTTGCACATCTAGCCTGACTTTCCCCCCTGCCCTCAGTGGAGCAGGAAGGCTCTCTTACTGGCAGACTGCCCTTTTTCACTGAGAAATGAGAGAGAAAACACAGGAAGCATTATGCCTCATCCTCTGCAGAGAACTGAGCTCGGAGCATGCAGGACCCGCAGGCAGCACCTGCCTTTCCCATGTGTCCTAACAAAGCAGACCCAGGAGTGCTGCAGCCTGAGCTCTCTCTGTGTCCCCCTGGAAAAGGAGCTGTTTGGCTGTTCCCTTAATACAGTGTGTTTGCCTCTGAATGAATGGGGAACAGAGAGAAGACCCAGCCACTTTGAGGAGTGCATCTGTTCGGGCTGAGTTTGTTAATGGTCTGTTCATTTTCCTCCATTGTGCCTGCAAGAGAAGGATAAAACTAAACTGAAGTACAAAACCTGGCATATGATACCTACACACTTATATCCCTATTAATTATATGTTGACCTCAAGTAATCAGGGTAAACTTTGCGTAGAAGTCAAAGGAAAAAGGAGTCGGGTATTCCAGATCAACGTTACAACCAGTATGTTGTTCGTTTCTTATGTGGAGTGTATGTTAGATGAAATAATGACAGTGCAGTGTTGGATTATTTTGAATGAGGTGAAAAGACCCCTTGTTTGAAACTGGCTGAGCACCAATTCCAGCCTTTGTCCCCCTGTTCCCAGTGAAGCAGCTTGTGATCCTTAGCCTAGACAACGCTTGAAGTTCATAACCATTCACAAAACTGGGAAATGCTGACCTTCTCGATCATTCAGTTTTCAACTTAAGCATGTATTTGCTTTGCTTCTATTTTTTTCCCCTCTGAGCATCTTGTTCCTGGAAGGAAATGAATCTTATGTGGTCCATATGATATTTTCCTAATGGGGTTTTTTTCATGCCATAAAAATTGATGGAAAATATTCAGTGGAGGGAGAAGATACAGTCTGTCAGGATGTTGCTAGTTTTCTGTAAATCAAAGCCAGGACCTGCAGAAAAACACATTGTGAAGAAAAGGCTTAGATAGATACTTATTTCGAAAACTTCAAATAAAAAGTCCCAGAATAATGTTAAATTCAAATAATGTTGAAATCTTTTTTTTTTTTCCCTTTAGTTTTTTATCTTAAAAAAGAAACATTTTAATCTTCCAAGTCAGACTTACGGTAACGTCTTAACCACAGCATGCCAAAGCTGTTAGGTTATGTTAAAGTTTTGGCCAGAATCGGGACGTTTGTGCAAAGTACTCCCTCTTTCAATACAAAACAAAATAGTTGCTTGAATATTCTTTGCAGTGCTGTCATTTTTAAGGCTTTAATTTATTTTTTTTTAAAAAGAAGAATCTAGTTTTTGTTGGGATTTTTCATGAGATTTTTCCTTGGTATGCTGTAAACATCCACAGCCTTTTTTTGTGAAAGCCTTTTTCTGTTGTTGTGTATGGGAGATAAAGTCACAAAGTACAGTTTCATGCACAGGCGTGCAACTGTCAGAAATGGTTCTGATGGAGATAGGCACTAGGAGGGGATTGCTAGTGACCACTGGACACTTAAATTATGTCCTTCTAAAGACTCATAAATAATTTATTTTTGAGTGTAGTGAAGTAAAACCACAAATCCACTAACACTGTTCTGTGTCTTGCAGAAAATACGGGGCAAAAGGATAGAGAAAGAAGGCAGAACATGAAGCTGTTCTGTTGTTAGAGCCAACTGGAAGCTCATTGGGAAAACTAAAAAGTTCCTTATGTCCACTCAAATACATGCCATTGCCCTGTGGGAAACTGTTTGCTGGCATAAAGGACACTTGGTAATTAAACATAACCTCTAACGACACAGCATTCTATTTGTGATGCTCAATTGCAGGCTTAGCTTTGCAAATTGTTGATATTAACTTGAACAAGCATAGCACTATATTTATTATTCAAGAGGAGCATATATTTGGTGTTGAGAAATAAAGCCCTTCTCAGGGTTACACCTAAAGAATGTGAATAACTAATGTATGTTTATTTAGTTGATGCCTCCTAAAGATCAGTTTCATGGCTGTTTTCCTGGAGGCTTTTGCAATGTTTTTTGGAGATACTGATGGTACTTAGTGATGTTAAGGAACAATATTACATTATGTTAAGAGCTGGACAAACCAGTATTAAGCACAGTATACATATCTTTATTTACCTGTCTGTATTGGAGTATGTTTAATAGGAAGTATGCTAAAGCAAAAGTAAATCTCTCTAGGAATGCATCTCATATATAAGCTTACCCACATTTGAAACTTTCTAACTGTCAGCAAGAGAGTAAAGAAAACAATTTCCCTCTATGGAATGCTGTCAGTAAGAGGACCTACACTGCAAGCAAGCAGACAATCGTTTTGGCATATTTTTACCCTAGGCACTTTTAGGGAAGGGTTAGCAATTCATTGGGTCATGTATTGATTAATTCTAGGAAGATTGTTTTTTATTCATAGGGTGTCTTGTGCAGTAATGCAACTAATACATTTTCCAGTGCGTTATACAGACCAAATGTAGTCCATCTTCAAAAAAAAAAAAAAAAAGTGAAAATTAGAACAACAGCCTCTCTTGCCAGCAGAGTGACATCAGAAATGGTGTTTCTTAGCTAGGTTTAATTTTGGAGATTGTTTATGTTGCTTTGAGTTTATTTGGGCAGTAGCAAGCATGGACCAAGTTCCTAAAAAGGAAAGCGTTGCTGAAAGCTGCAGAAAAAAGATTAAACGACGTGGAAGCCATCCAGCTGAGTATCTTTGCTGTCCTTTGTAATACACTGTGCCGCTAAGGAAACAATTGAAAAAGCTTTAGAAGTCAAGGGAAAATACTTAAATTTGTCCTTCTCAAGTGGAAAACTCCATTTTAAAGGGACCTTTTGGTTAAGGCTATCCAACTAGAATGCCTAGAATTATTTCCTTAAAACAGCACTTAGGTGCCTGTGTTTAAGTGGCCTAATTCTCAGAAGTACCAGGCATCCACCAAGAAAATCCTCGGGAGGCAGTAAGGCCTAGAATCACTCACCATCTTTGAATTGACACCACCTGTACCGAGCTGTCTGAATGTAACTGTGATTGCTTCAGGCACCAGCTTTTAAAATGTTTGTTCTTTCGGCTCATGGTTGAACTTGCAGGTTTGCCCTGGTGCAGAGTTCAGAACTGAGGAGTGAGAAACTCCTCATCCATCTCCTGGAGGGATGGGGTCCCAGCTGCCATCTTCCAGCCAAAGTGTTGTGTTGGAAACCTGCTGTTGCTCCAGTGCTTTCTTTCCTCCTGTGATTGTTTTTGTACACTGCTGCATTTCGTTTGCAGCGGAGTCAGCATCCTCATGCTCCATCCTACACTACTGCGTCATTTAATTTGTCCTGCTCTCAGTTCACACCTCTAGTCACTGCTTTTTAAGGTGAAACTGCTGGATTCCAGTTATCATCCCCTGCAAACTGCACACAGTTCTCAGTTAACCATTTTCTACCTGTTTAAAACTAAAATTGCTCATGTGGAGGAGGCTAGGTTTAGTTTTGGGAGCTCACCCTTCTGGGTACCTCACATGTATCTGAGCAGATAGCCATGACTGCCAAAATTTTGTGTAAAGTGGACACAAATTTGAGTAGATAATGTTTGCTGCTGCTTTTCAGCGTAGTTTTCTCCCTTATTCTCAAGAGGCAGCCAAATGCAGTTCTTTTGCCTATTGGAGCTGTCACTAGCTAATTACTAAGTCTTGTATTGAAGAAATAACTGTGTAAACACAGCAAGGAAGGAAAACAAAATACTTCTGTAATATGAATCTCTTAACTGTAATTTCATGTCAGTGGTTTATACTTTCTGTGGTATGCTGGTGTCTCAGAGCATGGGACTTATTTGTCTTTGGGCTCTTGTTTGTAGTTTGCCTGGTGTGTAGTGGTGTGTGAAATACCGAAATGAGGCTTTGTAATTTAACTGATTGAAGGACCTGATAAACTGCAGGTATGCAGGTTGTCTTCATTTCAAGGATGTTCTAAATCAGGTGAAGGATCTCAGGTGAAAGTTTGGGTCCGTAGTAACCCACAGAGGCGCCTTTATCGGAAGCACAAAATTATGTTTAATTGCAAAATAACATGTGTTGATTCTACCCGATGTTATTTTTAACTTACGTATTTAATGATTGATTTCTTAAAATGTACTCCTAAGGTCACATACTGCCATCTTGATCTTCTCATACTGCTTCTAAGAAAACATTTCAGAGGAATATCTCACCGTTGGGTGAGGGATATCATGTAGGTTTAGAAGCTAAGGAGTTATTTAGGGCCAAATTTGTATCTCTGGGTAACAAGATCATTGTGTTAGGAAGACAAGGGGTTTTTGCCCAGCTCTTGTAGTGTGTGCTGTTGAAATTCATACTGCTCCTCAATTTTCCACTTGTTAGAAGGGACAATAATGCTCCTCCTTTTTAAAGCTCTTGAGATGCCCTGATAAAATCCTAGTTATGTAGGGAGCTGCAAATGAAGTTACACCCGCAAAATTGTAAATTCCATTGCAAAAAAAGTTTGAATATATTATACAAAAATATAGGGGTTTTTTTCTTTCATACTTTGTACACTTTATTTTTTTATATAGCTCAGTGAGAACTGAAAAATACCTGTAGGGTACTATCTAGAAACTGATTGTCAGATAAGATTCAGTTATTTTGAAACAAAATAACTTCCTTCAGAGACTACTTCAGTTCATTCAGCAGCATTTATAGTCTTTTTTCAGAGGCATCATTTAAGAAAGTTGTATGCTGTCATCCTCTGCACGGTCCAAAGATGACTTACATTGCGAATTACAAATTTTGAGAATAAAGTGGCTGTTGTTTCATAATTGTTAGCTGCTTTGCAATTAATTTCATTAATGCTTTAAAGTGCCCCTTAAATGATTCACTGCCTGTTGTGACTGAATTCCTTGAAAAGCCTGTGAAAGAGTTTACAATTCACTTAATTTAAGTCAGCAGTGTCACTCTTGGAAGATGTTTTTTCAAGGAAATTGGTATCTCAAAACTGGAGTTGGGAAATAGCCTTAAATAAGGCTTAGCCAACTAGCAAGTAAACAGAGCTAATCTGAATGTTCCTATTTGTGAAACACTGAGATGGAAATCAGTACACACGTATGTTTTGAAATTATTCCTGTGTTTATAATAGTTACTCCTGTTACACAACTGAAACAAGCACTGTTAGCAAAGCATCTGCATTTTTTCAGTCTTTCAACGTAACGACCCAGATTTAGTCCATTATAGAAAAAAGTAAAACCGGCTGTTAAATATGAGCATGAAGTTAATGAATAATCTAGGCTGTACCTTGTGTTTACGGCTCATTGTAACATATTATTCACAAAGAAAACTGTACATAGTGTGCATTCACTGACGATATTAAGTGACCACATGGTTGCAGTAACATGCTGCGGAGCAGTACTCATGGAAACGTCACTGTCCGTCTCGGTGTATAATGGAATTTTTGTATCTGCTTTGTCTTCGGCAACCAAAATTGCTGCCGTGGGTACTGTATGTATATGCATGTGAGGTATGTAGGATCAAGCACAACTGAGAAGGATCATCTGATCTGAACCCAGAGATAATGCCTGAATCCTAGAGAAGACAGTAAGGTTATTTTGTCTGATTCAGAGCATCTAGAAGCATCTCTGCTCATCCAGATTTCCTAATTATAACAGTATTTGTTATCTTTTACTCTAGGAATGACTATACCAGAAGAAGACGCTGATGTGGGACAAGGTAGTAAATATTGCCTCGTGGCAATAGGAAGGCTTCAGGTAATGCCAGTCTTTCTTTATATAAACTACTTCTGAAAGCATAATCAGTCTTGTGCTTTAGTTGTAAAGTATTTGCACGAAGTTCTGGTACCAGGCTGTAACTCCTAACATGCCTCCAAAATACAAAGTGCCTTGATGTCGGTGTGCAGCCAGTGATTTATAGAATCATAGAATGGTTTGTGTTGGAAGGGACCTTAAAGATCATCTAGTTCCAACCACCCTGCTATGGGCAGGACTTGTTTAGAACATGTCAACAGAGCAAAATGAAAATGTGATTTTGCTGCATTTGTGTATTTAACCCAACAACAGCAGCAAAGGTGCTTCTGGACCATGAGCATGTAGAGGCCTGCTACTCTCTGGGTGCACAGGGCTGGGATACTCTAGATTGTGAGAAATGTGGTAGTGCAGGTGCTGCAGATAGTAGGTTAAAGTGGCTCTCAAAGCCAGTGACATGTTCCCTGCTATTCTTTCATTCATTCTCTCTCTCTGGCTAATCAACTACTTGAAAAACTGTGATTGCAGGAGTTATTCTGAAAATGGTAAAGATAGGGCAGTCAAGAGACACTTCACGAATAATGGCTTTATTTCAGTTTGTATTATAGTGTGCATTCAGATGTGATGTCAGCCGAGGGAACTGTGAGAATAAAATTTTACTTCCTTTTTGTCCAGATGGTTGCAATTGATGTATTGCATTTTCTTTCTTTGTTCACTGCTGATGAGAATTCTAAGTGGGAGCTAGACCAGTCGCGGTGAATCTCCTTCACCGCAGCAGGGAGGCTAGTTTTTATCTTCCCGGTCTGGGAATTGTGCCATGGGTGAACATGTTTGAGCCTCCTGCGTGATCTCCTGTTGGCCTGCACTCATTGCCATCTGCTAGGGTGGCATTGCTCCTTCTGACAAGGTAGAGTGACCCTTTCATTAGAGCACAGGTGCCAAACCTGTCTTACTTGAGTGAGCAGCCTGCACGTTAGTGCAGTGTTAACACTTCTGCAGAGTGTGTCTCCATTGTGATGGCAGAGCTACAAAAGTATTGCATGATGTTTTTTAGGTTAATCATTCTTTTATAATCAACGGTAATATATTCCACTGATGAAGAGAAGGAAGTTATGGGGATTCATATGTTACAGCTGCCAAAGAAAGATGATTTCCGAGAAAATCACATTAGTAACATGTGGACTATCAAAACATCTGTTATGTTAGAAGAGCCAGCAGGGTATGTGAGGGAGGGCAAGAGGAGGCTCTGGGGATGGGTTTTTAATCACAAAGGAGTCAAGGTGCACAGATTATAAACTGCTCTGTAACAACAAAGTGAAATCTTGCGTACTGTTAACTGCCTAATCTGCTTCAGGACAGCAACAAATGAGATTTTGCTCCTTTTGCATTGGGACCTTGTTAACAGAGATGGCTCTGAAAGTTGTAAGAACAGCGATGGTCTCATTCATAGCTCCAGTAGGAATGAAAGGGTATGAAGTGGCCTGATTTCACAGGTTTCAGGCAGAGAGCTGGAAATGTATCATTCTCCCTGATGAGCTTTGAGGAGCATTTACAGAAGTGCATTTTTTCATTGTGACCAGCCACTTGCTGGTCCAATATCATCATCACCTACCTCAGTCTCTGGAGAACTTTGTTCAGGTTCTCTGGGTGTTCTCAGATGACCCTCACCTGAAAGTCGAGTATTAGTCTGAGTTATTCCTATTGGATATGTTTCCAGATAGTGAGTTGTCCTCTTATAGAGATTGACCTTCCCATCCTAAAATGGGTGGGTTGAATTGTCCTCTGGAAATCTCTTATTCTTGGTTGACAAGGGTAGGAACCAAGATGCCAAACTTTAACGTGGTCCCACAGAGTGAGATGAATTCAGCCATACTTATATCCTTACTGTATCCCCCCTTGTTGGGAACTTCTGGTGTATTTGTTTTCCTGCTGTGCTGTTAAGCCTAGATATGTGCCATGGGGTGAGATGTTTGCTCTGCAAACTAGACTAAAGGCTGTTCTGTGTCATTTAGTCATGCTGTTGTTTTATTTACAACTTCCTTCAGTAGTTAGCAGTCAGCCAACAGATTTTATTCTTTAGCTATGTTATCAACTTTAACTTAAGGTGACTGTTCTGTGGACTAAATGCTGTGGACTTCATTGGTCTTAGGTAACTAGCTCTCCAGTGTGCATGGACATGAATGGCATGTCGGTCCCAACTGAGTTTTTGTCTAGACACAATTCTGATGGAGTCATCACCTTTGTCGACCCAAGGTGCATCAGCGTCATTGGCTACCAGCCCCAGGTCAGTGAGTTGCTGTAAATGCAGAGACTGATTAGAGCTAATAAATAAAGTTCTGTTTCCACATTAAAAACAAAAGCAGCAAAACCTGAAGTATTTGTAGCTAATAATTCATGTCGTGCACTAAATGCTGTTCATTTTTCTTTACTGTCCATGCCTCTGTAAAATTTATAGTGTTCCCCTTTGTTATGTGGGTTGTCTTTTTATACATTTTAGATCTGATTAGAATTCTAACAGCAAGATGCTTTAAACCTTGCACAGCTTTCCAGTGAAGACATTTCTATGATAGAAAGTTAACAGTGCTTGGAGAGAGTTTTAGTCCTGTAGGTCTTTACTTCCTCCAATCTATTGAACAGTAAGCAAACATCATTTATGGCATCTATTTTCCCTTAGGCTTGCATCTGCTCCTCTGTATAGGAGGCTAGTTGCAGAACTGAGTAGAACAGTAAATTAACTCCTGGCCGCCACAATTGTCCCTCAGATAAGTCTCAACAGTTGCAATTTACAGGCAAAAATAATTTCTTGCTCATTAAATTTTCCCATTTACTTTGATTTTTGGTAGCTTTATAGTAACTGTTTTTACAAAAATTAGTTCCATAAAACGACCTGTAGTAGAGGATGTCAGTCTCTTCAAGATACCATTTCACAGGTATTAAAAAAATCACTTAAAATTTGTTTTAAATACATATATCTGTACAACAGTACAAATATAATGTGGAGCACGATGCCTACAAACCTTATTTGTATGATTCATCCCCAATTAACTGAGTAGTCCCATTAAGGGTGGTAGATCTAGTATCTGCAAGGATTACTTGCAGATCTGCACACAGATTTGTGTTGCGGTCTGAGTTTTTTTACACAGCTTTACGTTTTATTCTAGGATCTTCTGGGGAAAGATATTTTAGAATTCTGCCATCCTGAAGATCAAAGCCATCTGAGGGAGAGTTTCCAACAGGTGCTGTGTCCTGCTCCTTTTTTTCTGCCATTTATTTATTATTTTTGTTGTTGTTTTGTTCAGAGATGTAGCTTTTATTTTTCATTTCAAGGTATTTTTTCTGTTATGCAGGAGAAGGAGTGGCAAGATATGAAACAATTTGTTGATCAGTTACTAATCGGTTAAGCTGTATAAATAGTAGTTTAAACTGCAGCATCTGTTTGCTGTGTTTTCAGAAATAAGTCACCTAGTTATACATTTTGTTTTCTTTTTACAAAAAATTAGGTGAATGTTCACTACACAGTTAGAGCTGTTTTGGAGGTGCCTGTGTAGATCCCACTATGTTAAGTGGTAACCAAAAGTATGTACCTTCCAAGGTGGGCTGTTGATTTGAAAGTAGTTACACTCCTCTGTAATGCTGGATTGTTTATGACCTAAATTCTCTGCTAGCGTAGATGACATGCTTCATACTTTAATGGAGTTACACCACTTTACATCAATAGAGAATTTGGCCCTTCTCCCTATTAGGCATTGAAATGCAGACAGAAGTAACAGAAGAAATACAACATATGGAAAGAGTTACTGATCTGGATGCGTTTCTAGAGTGGGCCACATTTACATCAGCTACATCAAAGGCATTTATTCCATTGTAGAGCTTATTGCTTCAAATTGATCTGGGACATACACTAGGAGTGTTTTCCCCAAGCCTTCTGCTTGTTGCTGGTCTTTTCAGTGCCTTCCCTACTGCACTAGAAAGCACGGTGTAGTATGCTTAACCAATTACTGAGGTTCACATGATCTAAGTGGCTCCAGATTTTCTGACAACAGCCTGTAGCTCAACCAAGTTTTGTTGATCCATCTTGCGTTGGATGCTGAGATGTATTTTCAGCTGTGAAACATGGATATGAAGTGACTTCTAAAATAATTTGTATAGCCAACTATTTATTCAGGCATGGCATGCAAAAACAGAGATTGAAAAGCCTGTCTCGGGAAAACAATTAAATCTGTGTCCATAGAATAGATTGTGAAACTGAGGTTACGGTCTCTACAAAAGTGTTTGAGATAGTGTAAGATGTTAGTGCTCTCAAACTATTTCTCAGCACCCCCTCCCTCAAGTGCAGACTACCAACCCCATTGCTGAGCTAGCAGAAAAGACTGTGTGAGCGCTCTGCATCCACTTCATGTCCCTTGAATGGACTGAGTTCACACGGCAGCTAAAGACCTTTTAAATTCAAGATGTTGATTCACAGGCAGGAGCCTGTGAGAGTTACATGCTTGAAACGGGTCACCACACCCAGTCATCTTCTCTGCCCTACCTTGTTTGGGGGTGCGATGCTGCAGCTGAACCTACCTGGTAGCTAGCTGTCACCAGGAGTCGGGTCCTACTCCCAATTCTCTCCTCCTGACTTCCTCCCCGCCCTTCCTACTGGCCTGATACTGGCACAGATGGACTTGCTGGGTAGGCTAGCTAAGGAACTAATTGCTTTTGCATGGGACTAGCTTTCAGCTGGTTCTGCTCCCTGAACTTGTGCCTGATCACACCAGTGGTGCGGGAAGAGCAGCGAGAATGCATACATTGTTTTTCACTAATGCCCAAATGATTGATTCCACTAATTTATCCAAGACACAACAACAGAGAGCTGCTGGATAATAACACTTCAAACATCCGTCTCTGAAGTGATTGCCTGGGGCTCAGAAGGGCTGGCCAACTAACATTCACGTTAATGACTTGGTCCTCGCTGTGTTCACCGAGAGTGAGATCAGGCCATGGGAGGCTGCTGGTGTATCCCTGAACTCAGCTGCTGGGGACTTTGCTGTCGCTACTCACTGTTAGGCATGTGCATAAATGATTTGCTGGAGCAGGGACCTACATGATTTGCTTAAGGTCATACAAAAAGACAGCAGGAAAAAATGGAGATTAGAAGTGAAAGTTTCTGTTCACTCGACCTGTGTCCAATCTATGAAAATATTGTGCTGTTTCTTTAGTAGGCAATTCCTTTTTCAGTATATTTTTGTTCAGTACAGTAGCAGTGTGATTGGAGCTGTTATTTCAACCATGCAATAAAAGACTGAAGTAAACAGTTAAGCTATGCACCAGGTGGTTTTTATTTCTAAAGAATGTAAGAAACTAAAGGTTAAACATTAGGTTTGAAATTTTTTGTGCTGTCTTGTTTATGTGCACTGTTTTAAGGCAGTTCAGGATTTTCCCACCAGCAATCTCTCTATGCTTTATGTATTATTACAGAATTAGTGTTTTCTTAATTCAGACTTCAGGACAATAGATCACTGTGGTTTGTTTTATTATTGTTAGTTTGGCCTTAGAAATCTTTTCATTAAAAAGGTAACTGTGATTTCCAATAAACTATTTTTTTTTTTTTCCCCTAAAACCCTCTGAAAATGACATTTCTAATTTGCTGACAGTATCAGAACCAGGTTTTTGCGTAACAGAGGAGGGAGGGAGGGTTTTGCAGGTTTTGGTCAATTGCCAGTATCCATCTCAAAGCTTTTACTTCCTTGGGAAGATAAATTCATTCATCAGGGTGGGAAAATCA
This sequence comes from Buteo buteo, assembly GCF_964188355.1. Classification (NCBI taxonomy): domain Eukaryota; kingdom Metazoa; phylum Chordata; class Aves; order Accipitriformes; family Accipitridae; genus Buteo; species Buteo buteo. The sequence goes on from NC_134183.1 coordinate 24,720,201, forward strand.
GGCCAGAATAAGATAGTCTCAAGGCCAAGATCAACAAATAGAGTTTAGTATCAAAGGATCCAGAATACAGCTATTTAATATCCAGTAGGATGCTATTCAGATTGGACACTTTTACACAGGCTCTGTGTTTTTTTACCCTGGGTGTGGTAGTAGAAAATTGCTGATAAAAGAATGTCGCTCACTGAACTCAAACTACAAAAGCATTTTAAAAAAAACAACCCAAAAGACACTTACCTCAGTATTATTTTGAACTTTACTGGGCATTGCTAAAGCTTTTTGTGTCTTCTATTTGCATTCATTACATTTAATCCTGTATCCAATTGATCGATTTGAAGTGCAGACCTTTGGAAAAAAACAGGATTGGAGCATTTTTCCTAATCCAATTGGTTGTTGATAAAGACAGAGAGTAAATACTGGGTTTTCTACTTTTAGAGAATACAGGCTGCAGATGGCTAATAAAAAATAAATTCCAGTAGATAAGGATTAAGAAACCACAACGAGATGTGGCACTTACTTGCAGTAGACCTTCCCTTTCCTTCCCTGAGGCACCCCTGAGATAACTTGGTGGAAAAGCAATAAATAATAAACACAGATAGCCCAGGTAAGTGCCAGCTGAATGACTTAAAACCATATAAGTTTTCTTCTGACTTAAGCCAAGATTGTTAGATAACACATAAAATGCAGTTACAGTGCCAAGTGTGCAGTATTGTTTTGAGCGTACTTCTTTTGCTGGCTGCTTCTTAGTTCGCACTTGATGCCAACTATTGACTTCCAACAAAACTTCAGCTACCAAAGACAGAATTTGAACTGAGTATTGCCAGACATTTAAATTCTTAGTCATAAACAAATAGGCTGCCCAAGCAAAGAATTTTTGCTCAGTTTTCATTAATACTATTAAAATGGACAGTGGCTGATTGGTGTTCTCTCCATTCAAAGGCTGGCTCACTCTTTCTTGTTTTGAAAGCCAGAAGCAAGTGTTTCTTGTTAGTACTTTGCCATCATAGATGGACTTAAAATGTGTTGGGGAAAAAACACAAAACAACCATGTATGGTTTCTAAAAAAAGCAGTTTTTCCTAAGTATTATCCTAAATTTTGATGCTGATGTGTGATTTGGTATATCACGTATATGAATTGTGTAGCTAGGTATCCAAGCAGAAAAGCAGATGGTTAACCTAAAAATGTTTTTTCTTGTGGCCTTTTGCTTCAGCAGCAATATTTGGTTTATATTTTGCATATAAACCTTTAAAAGATCCTCAGTTTGGTTTCTGTCAATCTCTCAATAAACGTTCCACATAAAACCTTCTTAAAGCTTCCCTGCTGGGATAACAGCACAACCTGTTGGTTGTCCTGAATCTATATTCTTCTTATATGCAAGCTGGAAAATGGCATTTTATACAACAAAGCATGAGGGTTTCATTCTGAAGGAAATAGCCGCAAACATGAATCAGATTTTGCTTATTCTCTTCAAATTAAGAATCTCCCTGCAGTGTCCATAGCATTCTGTAATTCAAGTTTAAAACACACCAGTTATTGCTGTTTACTACTCATTTGCACAGCAGGTAGCAATCTCCTTTTATTAACCTCTCCAAATGGCTTTGCAGGTTGTAAAACTGAAAGGTCAAGTCCTGTCTGTGATGTATCGTTTTCGTACCAAAAACCGGGAATGGATGCTGATCAGAACCAGCAGCTTCACATTTCAGAATCCTTATTCCGATGAGATTGAATACATCATCTGCACCAACACTAATGTAAAGTATGTGCCTTTCCAGATGCTTGTGTATGTGGTTTTGAAAGAATTTAAGCATTGTTTTTTGCTGTAAAGCACGTTCCAATTTTTTGGTAGCCTGTTTCTAGCTACATTTGTTTCTCTATAACAGTACAGTCTGTAACAGGGGTTTTCTGCATCATGAGCTCTCACAGCATAGCTGTTTCTCTGTGTCATTATCCTGTGATGCTTCCAGGGCCTGGCTGCACTGGGGGAGAAATGTCACTTATCTGTTATGTCATTAGACAAGCCCATTGATCTCAGTCCAGGCTGCCTTAAACTAGCACAGAGCTTCCAGCAGCAGACCAGCTGCCCTGATATTGGAGGAAGGTTAGCCTGATTCCTAATCCAAAGAGAAAATTGCGTGTCCATGTGCATTGTGATCGTACCATTCCGTAGTCCTGGGCATCTTCTCCTTGAGCTGTGTGTACTCTTACAGCCTATGAAAGCTGGCAAAATGATTTCCTAGTAGGCTTCAGTGGGAAGGATTCCTGATACTCAGTTAAGATCTAGTGGAATATCCCCAAGTATGGGGCCAGATCCAACCCCTTATCTTAAGAGGGAAATTAAATCATCCTGTCTTTGAGTTAATATTTTCAAAAATCTGTCATTAGACCTCTTAAGAGGAGGTCACCTTAGGAGTATGGTGGAGGTTCGTCACTGTGTGACTGAGCAGAGGTGCTTTTAGAGCCTCCTGAGTTTTAAGCCAGTAACTGCAGAAGCTAATCTGGCCTTGATAAAGCCATTGCTTTATAGTGTGTGTGTGGGGTATAAATATTTCTTCTTTCCAATATAAACTTAACCTATTTCTAAAACAAAATCTGCTTCTGGTCTGACCAAAGATTTTTTGCCAAGTTTTTAGCTCAGAGGAAGTTACTGGTTTTAAGATCTCAACCTGTTAGACTGTATAATGGAAATGCTGAACGAGCAGTCTACTGGTGGAGATGCATGCTGAGAGCTCCACTTGCAAAACCAAACCCCTGGGGCTTTGGCATTCAACTTAGAAAGCTAATGTCTCTGTGAGTTCCTTGACTTGGTCCTTTGGACATGACGCACACCTGGACTAGAAGGGCTGTGCTTTCACTCACTTGAAACCCAGCAACACAATAGTTTTGCTCAGTTTTTTCTGCATACTGAAAAAGTCAGGCTTGAACAGCTGAATAGTTAAGCTCATTGAAAACGAGCAAACGTGTCTTGAAATCAGACAGCTAATATCCCCCTGTCTGCACTGTGCATCAAAATAGATATTTCCACACTTCTGCTGTCCCATATTTGTTTTCCAGATAATTTGTGTATGCAGAAACAGGCCTGCAAAATAAAAAGTGACTTCTGAAATCTGTCCCAGGCTGGCTTAATTGTGCTTTGTTCCCAAGAGTCCACAGATCAAAAAGTGGGGCTGTAGACTTACGTTGTGTTGACTCTGGGAATGTTTTTTTCTGAGCCTCCACTATGCTGTTCAGCTTGGCATGGTAGCACTTACTGTGATGAATAGGACTGTGCCAGCTTCTGGCTCTTGTTATATCTCTCTTGCTAGGTTTGAATAACAACCCAGAGATGTTGACCTAATATGGAAGTTGCCTGCTGCTACTTTGACAGAGGATGTTCCCTCTTTTCTGTCATGTAGAAAATGTTCTAGTCTTATGGCAAGATACAACCCGTTATATGTCTGCTTTTGAATAGTAGAAAGAATGCATTATTCAAACTGTTTTGTGTTTTTTCCGTGTTTGTTCCACTTCTCAGACAGATTTCCAAGGACGACTGCTGTAGTGTACTGCTGTTCCTGCCTGTTTGTGAATTTTTACTTTTTTTTTTTTTTTTTTTTTTTTCACATTTGAGGTCGTGTTTTGACTTCTGATTTCCTAGATGCCTTGCAGAGTTGATCATCATGGTGACTGTTGATTTCCACCTCCTCATTCAGCTCCTGCTGGGGCTAGATGTTCGGTACTGACCCCAGTGTACGTGGCCATCTTTACATGTCAGTGAAGTATCAGATGCTCTGGGTCCAGCAAAGTGCTTCACGTGGAGACCAAGCAGGGGTGCCTTCCACTGCGCAGTTGTAGGCAGTTCTGCAGAGACAGATTTTGATTTCTCTGTCGCTGTGGTAACCTAGCCAGCTCCATAAAATACAGGTTTGAGGCAGTTAAAAATTCATCACGAAATTGTAAATGCAACGTTGCCAAAAGCTGTAGCTTTAAATCAGCTTTTAACTTAGGATATTTTAAAGCCACAGTACATATGTCGGTGTGTCTGTCTGTTAACAGAATAGCCCTTGTTTTGCCTTGGTCAGTGAACAGCATTTTCCTGAAAGACTGTAGAGGGCAGTGGTGGTTCCAGTTGTGGAGGGATTAATTGATTTTTTTGTTGTTGGTTTGATTTGTTTGGTTTGGGGTTTTTTTTTTCTTTCTTTCTTTCTTTTTTTTTTTTTTAAGATACTCCTTTGGAGCTTCAAACAGCCAACTTCCCAAACTTGCTTTTGATGCGGAAGGATAACGAAACATTAGGTTCAAATGTTCACTTAGTTCCTTGCAAAAAAAGAAAAGAAAACTTACTCTCAGTTTCACTTGGGTGTAGTCATCCAAGAGAAACTTCCTGGAGAAATGAAGCATTTAACGTTTAGCATTTGTGCTAGGTTTGGCTGAAAAGAAGAGTTCCCTCATTTGACCACATCTTCCTGTGTAGTTGGGACTGTTCGATTTCCAAAAAGAAATAATTATTGTGGTCAACGTTTATTTAACATAGACATAGAGCAGCATTTGAATTAAATAATCTGTCATGTTGATAGATAAAACTATATAAAAGTCTTTGTATATCTAGAAGAAAGATATTTTTCTGACCTTTATGGAAATTTTGATGTTTCGTTTTTGTATTCCCAAAGTCTGATGCTGCACTGCATGCATTTATGAATCCTACAGTTGTCCTGAGTCTCAAGACTTTTGTCTCAGAGTGAGCTGGCACAGGTCACTGCTGGAGGCAGCCTGTCAGATGAATCAGCCCATGCTTGTGGGAGAGATGCTTTCTGTTTCACATTCTCATGGGCCAAAATACTAAAGAGATCAACTATTCTGATAAAATTCCAGTCTACAGTAGTGATGCTAAAGACTTACTTTCTCATGATCCCAGTGCTATCTGTGGACTATCTGATCCCTCAAGGCCAGTGTAAGACAGAGCCTTTCACAGGGGTGACTTTGAAACTGTAGGCTAAAAAGGGGGAGATTTTGAGAGTTTCTGAAAGAGGATTTTAGAACAGCAGCCCCAGGGCTTTTATTACTCCCTTTTTGTCCAAACCAGACACAGGAAGCACGTGCGCCTGTATTACATAAAAATAGCTTGGTGGGGATGCAGTAATATTGTTTCTCTCCCCCCATAGAGAAGTTCAGATCCTTTTTTGGTTACTCTGATGCCTGGAAGAGGAACAGGTGACTTAAGTGTTCATATAGAGATTAATTTGGCTGAAATGTCTCCAGTGCTGAAGGAACTTTCACAGAAGCTTCCCTTTTCCTCGAAATACATTTACTGAAGTAAATTTGAATTAACTATCAAAACCTTCAGATTCGCTGAACCATTCCTTGTTCAAGCCAAGGGGCTTTCCCAGTTTCATACGGAACCTGTGGGTGAGCCAGGCATTCCTGCAGTACAGGCAGTCCTCTGTTGACCCTGACAATACTTTACTCACTATGTTGGGTATCCTGTAGAGCCAGGAAATTTCTTTTTCATTTACTCCTTGAAGCTGTGAAACTGAAATTGACAGCAAGAATAGTTCAGGTTTTGGTTTCAAATTCAGAAGGCAGTTTGAGTTTTGTCCAAACCGGTAATAAGCTCTTGTTCTGTATCATCTTTACAAAAGTGATCCAGCAATTGGGTGACTGAAGGGACCTGCATGTGTTGACTGTTCAGTCAAAAGGGCTGGTTAGATGGCAAGGTCTGAAGCAGCCACAACAGCCACGCTCAGCTCTCCGTGGTCAGCTGGTCCATGAATTGCTGCACAGTTTCTTTCAGGCTGCAGGCATCATTTGAACTACTTATACAGTAGCAGCAAACAGCAGCAGAAGATGCTAACCTGGCTTCACATTTCAGTCTTAATGAAGTGCAGCATAGCTTGCACAGAGTTCTGTGAAGATACACTTAAGTATTTGGGTTTTACAGGAAATGGATTTGGGAGGTTGTTCCCAAAGTTCAGTGCTGTTAACACAATGTGGTATTTATATTGTACTGCAGCTTAACGAGTATTAGAGATGAAAGATAGAGAAGGGCGAAGGAGCACTAAGTTAGAAGTGCCTACAAAACAAATAACTAGTAAGTATGCTGTTTTGTTTGGCTCATTTGTATGTATATGGCTGAATCAAGAAAACATACTTTATACAGAACAGAAGAGACCTAATGTGCTGTTTATTGACACACGCACCAAGTTGTTGGTAATAAAAACAAATGAAACAGTGTAATTAGCTTTCACGTTAACAACAGGATTTAATGGGTGTTTATTGTCCACAGGGTGGTATTTAGAAAAACTTCCCCATAGATTTGCCATGATTAAATTACCTCCTATAGTTCTGTTGGAAAAGAATGCATTTTAAGCTTGCAAACAAAGAATTTCTTTGCATTCCAGAGGTAATTCTTAGGAATTTTCTGTTGGCTAAAATAATGTGGAAAATCCATGGCTCTCTAATGACCTGGAGGACTGATTTATTTTGCGTGTTACTCATAACACAAAAGTGATTCTGTGTACTATGTGGTTTTGCCCCATAAAGCTAGCAGAAGGCTTTTGGCCATCTACTCTACTCTTCTGTTTGTTGCAGGTCACAAATTTCTTTCCAATTTGCCCTGCAGCCTAGTAGCCAGTGTCTGAGCAAAGTGTCTTCTGGAAAAGCATCATGGGATAGAAAATCTGTTACTGACTTCAGTAGCTTGTTTGAGTGGTCCCTCACATTCCCATCAGTTTGTGCCTAATTTGTCATTTGACTTTGTCTGCAAGTTTGTCTCTCAGTACCTTGATATTCGGATCTATCTAGTTCAAAATTTAAAAGAAGATTTGGATAAAAATCTAAAATTCAAGGCTGTGGCAAAAAACGTATCCTAATTATCCAGAGTTTCAAATTCATGATCTTGCTATTTTGCAAAATCTCTTCTATTACTGCCCATCACATTATAGTGTCTCTTTGGGGGAAAACCCACGTGGTATGTAATTCCTGTCCGTTAGGTGGTTTTTCCTTCAGAATGAGGCCAGAAGCATACAGAAACTGTGACCACTGTCAAGTATCATTTGCAAGTATCAAGCTTACTTTCTTGTCAGTCCCAATTTATCCTAATCTCTGAGCTTTGGCATAATTTGCGGGTGCTTATATTTTCTTTGCTAACTGAGCAAAGAGCCTCACAAAGATAGTATGCTACCTGCACATCCTCTTGCTAATCTTGCTAATTGTGATCAAGCGATGGAAAGCAAACTTTTAGATAATTTTGCAGCTGCTGAGGTTTTCTGTCATTACACAGGCAGTCTTTGAGATGCTGCAATGCCAGCAAGCTCCCAGCTTCACCCTAGAGACTGGTTTGGTGCCCTTCATGGTATTGACCCATGCCAGAGCAAGAGACTGTGCCTTCTCCATGGCAGTGATGCTTCTTCAGACAAGGGCCACAGCAGAACCTTTCCTTTTTACAGGGAAATCTCAAGTTGTTGTGCCTGCGTATCAGCTGGCCTGTTGGCTGCAAGCTGCTTTCAACACCGAGTTGTGAAGTGAAGGTGATGCTGTGGCCGTGCTCTTCAGGGCTGTTGCTTGTTCAGGCTGCAGCCTGGGCGCAGCTCAAACCCAGCGCTGTGCTGGCAAGATCATGTGGCTCTCGTGCTCTGCCGTCCCAGCTCAGTCTTGGGACAAAGCTGGGTTTGTTTGCAAACAATCTCACAAACCTATGCTCAGACAAGTGAGGTTCCTAATGACCTGGCGTGGGGATGGTATAAGTCCAAACAAGAAAGCAGAAGTTCACATTTTAATGGTAAAATTCTGGTCTTAATGCATCAGTAGCACTTTTGCCTTTCATTTCAAAAGGATTGGGTTTTATTTCCGATAAACTGTACTGCACAGTGGCTTTTTGTGTAGTAGTTGTTTTGTTGCAGTAGCTTCAAAATTTCCAATAGCAACAATTAATGTAACTGTCTCTGAATTTTATTTTTTTTTTAAATTAGGAGCTTTGAATTTGTGTCCTTTCAGAATTTAAAAAAGCAAGTGAAGAAATGGATTCAGAAGATCACTGTGCTATATATATTACAACTCTATAAAAGATCTGTACGTTTTTATAAATGGCAATATTTGCACATGTAGAATGTGAATATGCCTGACTTACCACCACTTGCATGCTGTCCCTACAGGTCACCTGCCAGTTAATTCTCATGACTTCCAACAGTTTTATCTGTTGATACTGACTAATTGTCATAGCTAAGTAACAGAGCCTGACACTAAACACAAATCAAGTGTATTTCAAGAATCTGCAGAGTTTTCAACACTAAAATTCTTCATTCTGGCGTATGGCCCCTAACATTTATTAGCTCTGGCAGTTTCTTTTGAAGTATTTTTCTATTGCTGCTGCACATTTAATTTTTCCTAAATTTATATAATTGGATTAAGGCTATTACTTCCAGTGATTTTTATCTCATTTAAACAACAGATATTTTTTGTTCAGTTCTGATTAGCATGAAAAGGACACTTGTGTTTTCTGTAGCATTCGTCAACACAGATTTATTTTCCGTAATGTCTTGATTTTATATAGTAGCACAAGCACTTTCTTTCTGGACATTCACTGCCTTAAAAGCTTTCAAAAATTGAATAGAATCTGGACTTGGATCCTGAGGAGAGTAGAACCAAAGCGAGTTAAATGGGTTTTATTAGAAAGAAGGACTTATATGCAGTTCTTTCTAGCTCAACAGGTTGTTCCATTTGGTCTGACATGATTCAGACAGAGCTTTGATCACTTTTTCTTATTGGCTGGCATAATTCTGCATTAATGTTACTGGAGGTTTCCTGTTTACTTCAGTAGGGTCAGTGAAGGGATCTGGTATATTCATCATTAATATGAGGAAGACATTCTTGGTGTCTTAGTAGTGAATCCTTAAATTGTTTATAAAGAGGTTGTATTCCATCCTCCATTACTTACCCACCTACATTTCTGTGCTATTACAGCAGAACTCTTCATGTGCCCTGTAACATTCCTGTGGTGCAAGCTTTCTCAACAAGAAAGCTATAAAAACACATGAATCTTGCAGGAAAGGATTTACTAAATCATCTGAGAGACATTTCACTCAGAGTATAAAATAGGAGACCATGTCTGTTTCTTTTTGTATCTTAACTGGTTTTTGTAATGAAGTCATTTTGTCTCCTTTGCAGACAACTTCAGCAGCAGCAAGCAGAACTTGAAGTACATCAAAGAGATGGGCTGTCATCCTATGACTTATCTCAGGTGAAATTTCTCAAGTTTTTATTTTTGTGCCTCTGATCTTTTAAAACGTAAAGCAACGGCAGATTTCAGCAAAATTAAAAATACATTGTGACTGTCCCGGAATTCCTTTTTGTCCAATATGATGGAGGGAATTACCTTCCTCTGTGTGTCTCAACAGGTGCCTGTTCCAAGTATACCAGCTAATGTTCATGAGGGTGGAAAGTCTGTGGAAAAGCCTGATGCTATCTTCTCCCAGGAGAGAGATCCTAGATTTGCTGAGATGTTTGCTGGAATAACTGCTTGTAAGTGAATGTCTCCAATGTTTAATTTTTAATACTATATTAAGCTTGGTTACATCATGTGGAGCACAGCTTCAAGAGAAGGAAGAGAAACTACAATGTGGAAGAGAAATTTCCAAGCAACATCAGTCTTCAGGACGTTTCCTAGAATTTGCCTTTAGTTGATATTTCCTCTAAAGATGATGAAGAGTAAATTCAAGGAGGGAAGGACAGCTTTCGTGTCACCACCAGAGCTACCTATTTTTGATTCTCTTTTCATTTCACCAGGGCACCCTAAGCAGTGTTCATAGATACTAAACATACTGAGCAGAACTTGCTGTTTCTAAGTACATATTTTCTTTCTGGAACAGCAGGTATGAGTTCATATCTCTAAATAGATGTGAATTAAGAAAGTTGCCATGTAGTCTTAAGATAGGCCTGCAGTTTTTTATCAAATTACCAGCTTTTGCATTGATGCTTTCAGAGGCATATGCTGCCTTGAAGTGTAATAATATACTTGTTTTCTGGTCAATTCAGGCATCTCCAGACACGTTACCCGTCATTGAGTCCTTGCTCTTTTTCCCACAACTTTTGAACTTGTTGGCAAGTTCTTAGAAGAGTGATAGGAGTCTCAGAAATAGTATGTTCTTCTATGTTTCGTGAAGACTACTGTGAGAACAGAGTCCTTGCTGAGTACCGTTACCAAAGGATTTCCAAGCCCTCTTCTAAGGGGTAGCAGCCAATTTGTCAGTCGGACAGACGTAGCTGACTCAAACTAGCCCCAGCCTATGCTGCCTGTTGCCCTAACAGACAGAAGTCATTGAGAAGACTGGCAGCTGAAGGAGTGACCCGAAATATATCTGTAGGAAACCAGTCTCATTAATTCCACTGCTGGTGGAAGAATTCATTAATTGTTTATTGTTCTTAACTGTCCTCACTGAAAAAGAGAAGTTTTTACATTTGTTTTAAATAAATCAACGTGCAAGCGTCACGCAGTGCGTGAAGGAAACGACCCACAGAGTTTGACTCCAGGGGTGCTGGGAGGTGACCTCACTGTATTGGTTTCTTATGTCTGGCTTGGCCTTTTCAAATGGAGAAGGCATTGTAACTGCAGTATAGACTTGATATTCTGTCCTCCTGTTGCTAGGACTTCTCTTTTTTTTTCTGTTCATCCTTGTCTGTCTACTCTAACAGTGAAGTCAACAGCTGAGGCCATAAAAGGGGTCCATTAGAAGGTAGCAAGACTCCAACCCTAAACACCAGAATGTGTTTTTCCAAGCAAGAACATCTTGCTTTTTGGCTGCCTTATTGGCTCTTTTTCAGGCAGCTCTCAACTATTTGTGGGGAGGGGTTAGGGTTAAGGGTCTAGCAAGCTGTGAGGTAGCTGGGAGGTTATGTTCTTGGAAATGCCATTTCTCTTTTCATTCTTATCAATTTACAAGCTATGCTTTTTTTGGGCATTCACCCTGTCTGAATTTCTCATGGGAGCTGTGATCAAGGTCTTCTCTGAATGATAAAAAGAGATGGTTCACAGTTAGAGTTAAGATACGCTGTCCAAAGCCAATATTGACAAACCTGCATGCTGCCTGCAAGACATTTGCATTATGTTGATACCCAGTCTCATTCTCTGCTACATTCTGTAAAAATACAGGTTTGACATAGGGAGATTGTTGCCATAATTGCATGCAGTGGCCACACATAATTAAAAAACAAAAGTGGAGAGAGGAAGCCTGGTTTCACCAATTCATGCAAGTGCCTTGAAGTGTGGGATGGTGTGGTTCTTACAGAGATCTTTGTTCTACAGGCAGAAACACTGGTCCTGCTGGGAGAGGGGCATATCAATGACCAGTACAGTGATGGGGTTTAGAGAGAAACAGGTCTAAGGATACAGGTGAAACACCGAAACAAAATAGATTTTCAGTGCTGTACCAAAGGTGAGAGCAGAGAAGTAGTGCATAAAGTCCTGAGTGGGAATACAGCTGGGAGAGATGTGGGCCAGATTCAGAGGCTAAAGAGCATTCAATGTAACTCGGGAAAGAGATTTAAAAGTCAATTTAGCTGTTTGCGGTTAGTTTAGCCATTCCCTTTGTCTTGGCCTCATCCTGCGGCACAGACCCTGGTAGCTGCCATGGTAACTCTGCTCCACTTGAGGAATTCCAGTTCATTTAGGGCACTCTCAATTTTGGTGGCGGGTTGTTCTCAAATATCTAAAGTACCTGAAGGATTTTGGCTCAGTCTCTTCCAACCCTGAGAGTTTGGTATCCCTGTGAAGTGTGGCCTTAGAAAATGGGACATTTCATGCAAGAATGTCATTACTGCAAAAAAAGGCAAAATCATCTGTCCTTCTTCTCAAAGATATCCCAACCCATTCTCAATTCTTCCTACTATATACGCAACCTCTTCTAGACCTTGTCACCATTTCTTCTTGTTTTTTTTTATGTGAGAGTGTAGTTTTGCAGCCCAGACTCAGTGTCTGTGCTGGGCAATATGTAGCCAGTGAGGAATTTCTACAAATGTCTACATTACAGAGGAAAAGCAATGACAGCATGCATCAGTGGCATATGCACTCCTCTGAGGCTTCTGTGAGGTAATTTGAGGTGATTTTTTCTTTGGGAAGGCAAGCTTAGATTCTTGTTAGGAACATAACATAAGAAGAACATAGCTAATGGAGAAGAGCTTGTGTGTGTTGGAGGCCTTTGGTGAGCCACTCTCCCAAGGTCTCTAAAAGCTAGGGAAGACTAAAAAATACTTCTATTACTTGTGAGTTGAGTAGGCCTTTTGTCCAGGAGAGCATCTTGTGAAACGAATGGGAATCTGAAGAGAGCAAAGGGGACAATGAGGAGGCAGACTTGACTTCTAGGCCTGTCAGAGGTGTGTAGCAAGAGATGACTGCAGAGCTATCAGCAAGTTGCGCAGTGTTTTGTGCTTGGAGGCAGTAAGGGAAGACGGGGAAAGTGAATACATGGTGGTGGAGCAGACCTTTAAATTATTTTAAGAAAAGTGGTAGTAATGCAGTTTCCCTGGGCTTTGGAATAATCACGGTGCCAGAAAATTAATGTAAGGGACCAAATGGCACTGTTCACCCAATCTTGTTTCATTCGATTAGAGACTGATCCCCAGTTGCGACATTAAGAGTAGACTATAAAAGTTAATGGCATCTCCATGTGTGTTATTCACTATGCTAGTCTGTCTACACCCTGCTGGGATGCTTGCATCCCATTTCATGGCTCCCTCAAGCCACGTATAGGATAGCAAAATCCATAAGAGACCGGTGGTTTGCCTTGTCACAGCTCAGGTGCGCAAGTCTTGCAGACACTCAGAAGCAAAGTGCCTCCAGCCACCTATAAGACTGAAATGCAGGTAGGGGCCGTAGGATCACCCAGGTTTGCAGGTAGTCACCCCGAGATCCGCAGGCATGCCACCAGGCTGCCTGGGAGAGTCGGGTACTCCTCTCCGGCTGTCCTGGAGGGAAGCAGGGTGTCAGCTGGTTAGGACAGGGGCTCTTTGACACCATTCCTTGGGACCTTTAACCCAGCGGGGTGTGGGCCCTCAGCTGCTACTTCAGTGCAAAGAGGCTGCAATAACAGCAGCAGCCCTGGAGGGTTTCTTCTGGAGCCAGAAATGTACCTTCTCCTGAGGCTGTTCCTGGGTGGGCCACAGAGCTGCACGTGCATTAGACCTTCTTCAGCCCAGGCTTGTTGGATGTGACATTCCTCCATTTCCCCGGGCAGACTCTCCCATCTTTCTTCCAGAAAACCTTTGTTCCCCTTTCCAGTCTGTAGCTGGGACTCGCACACCCATCGCTCCCGGCCTCGGCCAGAGCCGCTCTCTGTCTCGCGTTCCCTCTCCTGCCTGCGTGGTTGGGAGCAGCTTCCAGCGGGCACAGGGGTCTGGGCTGTGTGGCTGGAGGGCACGTACCAGTGTTATGTTCCGTGCAAACAATAGCATTAATGAGGTACATCCTGGGAAGAGGGTATGAAGTAGACACAAACCAGCTGTGCCTCTAGTTTCATACTGAATTGTCATTCTTAATGTCTTCCACAGGGCTTCTTCATAAAGCTTTAAGAAGGAAAGAAAAATCCCTGCTGCGTATATACATTGCAGTTCTCATTAAATAATTTTGCCTTCATTTTCTCATCCCCTAAATTTTTCTCTTTCTGTGATTTGTTTTTTCTTTTATAGCAGATAAAAAAATGATGGCCTCGGCATCCACAGCAGGAAACCAGCAGCTTTACTCACAGGGAAGCCCATTTCAGCCAGGACATTCGGGAAAGACTTTCAGGTATTGTAGTGCAGATCCTGAATGTATCAGCTTCTGTCTGATAGTGGGAGACTGTTCCCCTTTGATCTAGTGGAAACAAAACTGACCTAAGATGCAGGGGCTTTCTTTACATGAATGAACTTTGCTTTGTGTACACTTCGCTCCTATGGGATGTCTCAGCACTTAGGCTAGGCTTACAAGATGAGATGAGGTGGATATCTCTGTTAAAAATAGTGGCTGGTAAGTGGGTGCTTGTTGCTGTGATGATGTAATTGGAAAAAAAGCTAAGAAGCAGCAACAAATCATGAAAGGAAATAAATCTGAGAGGTGATGGGGCAGGCTCAGAGATCTGAGGAACGTTCAACCAAGCTAGAAAGGTGCAAAGATTTGTTTTGCACTTACAGCTGTCAGTACTTCTGCAGGCTGCCTTGAAGGGCATCAGTATGGACGCCTCATTAAAGGGAGCAGAGGGATGCTTCATCCATAGTCCTTGGTGAGGGCTGGGACATGGGCATGAGTAGTTTTCTAAGGCGGCTTCCAAATACACATAAGGTGGTGGTCTGGCATTTTCTGAGGCATTGTTGAGTTATTCCAAGTACGTGTCATTGCCTGCCAGCTTGGCAATACTGATCTGGCTAGTCTGAAGATTAAAAGTTTGTCTTCATTTCCAGTCACTTTTTGAGAGTGTGGTAACAGTGATTACCTTAGTGCCTTACATATCAGTGTTTTGGGACTGTCATACTGGAGTTTCATTCTCCTGTTTTAGACCAACCAAGGTTGTGAAAGTGAAGGAACAGCCATTCAGAGGCTGTCAGTTCCAGGAATTAGAAAACATCTGCAAATGATAATTTTATTTAAATCAATGTGTTCTTAAAGTTATAATTGCTAATAATCTCAGTGGGGAGAAGTAAAATCCCCGTGCGTGTGTTTTGTCAAATTAAAACCAAGAATAACTTAGCGGGGCGGGGGGGGGGGCAGAATATGACAGTAAATTAAAGTGTCTTTTAATTGGATATTGTATATTACTGGATGGTTGACTTGCCATCTTGGGGTTTGGCATGTGTTTTGTTCGTTTCCTTTGTTAATTCCTGATGTTTAACTATAGCTTTTTTCCTACTGCTGTTCTATTACATCAAGTAATGACACAACTGCCAGCATTTCCACCCTCGATGAACTGTCTTCCCTGAATACTCTCCAGGCTGGTCCGTTCAGTTACTGAGCCTGGGCAGCCTTTAGGTACTATTTTGCAGACTCCTGGTTTCAAAGTATATATTCCAGATGCAGTCCAAGCCCCTTGGACGATGGGACTTGCCAGTCCAGCTGGGAAGCTGGTGTCGACACCTGACAGTAGGGCCAGTCCTCCCCAGCAGCTGTTGTGTGCTTCTGAGTTCAGCCAGATTTAGATGGACTTTCTGGTCTACATTTCCCTCTTTGGAGACTCTGTGGTAGTAAAAAATGAAAATATAATTAAAAAAATAGAAAACAAAATCTACAAAGCATTTCTAAACATACACTTTGCTTTTAGGCAGCTCAAGAAAGGCAGAATGACAACTCCCATATTCAAATGCCTGCCACGTTTTGCTTACCACTCTTGGAGGGATTTTGTCAGTCTTCTTGGAGGATTCAGAGTCCTGTATCCTCTCTGCTCAGCATTGTTTACTTCTTTTCCCAGTCTGCTCTCTTCTTTCTCTGTAAAATGATTGTGAAAATAGACAATAGGGAAGGGATTGGAGAAAAGAGCAAGCCGTTTCAGTTGATGCACAAAAGCATTTTTGTATGTTGTGTCTTCCTTTATATTCATTTATATATTTATATATGACATGTAAAAAAATAAATATATACTTTTATATATAAAAATATATAAAAGCACATTCACAATTTGTGGTTGTATAGATTCAGTTCAAGACTTCCATGGGAGTAAAATGGTAAAGTGGAGCAGTCCTTCATAAAAATTTCCTCCTAGTTAGGAATTTCTGGGAAATTTCTATGTAGTAAAATTCAGTAATTAGGAAACAGCTAACATATAAACAAGCTCCTTTGGAAATACTTTTTTTTTTTTTTTTTTTTTAATTCTAAAGCCATTACATTAGTTTAAGTTTTTGTCTTGATTATTCTTTTGCCTGGGTGCATAATGCATGCTCTTTTTTAGCATCAGTTGGTGAAAATAGGGATTAAAAGCTCAAATTTTTAATATATAACACACACTTCTTAATTTTGCAGGCAGGAAACAAATAAAGAAGTACTTATAAGTATCATCTTTTTGTGCATCTTCGTTTAGGGTGGCATTTAAGCAAATGCTTAAATACAGTTGACTTTAAGCACAAATTTAAAATTAAGTACCTACCTGAATACTCTCCTCAAGCAGGTTTTTTTTAATGCATTAAATACTAAAGTAGTATGGAGCTAAGTGTTTATGCAGCATTTGTTAGACTGATTTTATTCTTGCAAGCCGTTTGAAAGAGATTATAGAAGTCTAATTCAAAATAATTTTGCCCTCTGTGTCATTTGAACTGACATTTTGGAATGCCAATATATTTCATAGTTTTGTGGTGGTTTTAAGTCAATTTTATTAAGACAGACTGAACAAATAGTTTTAATGTGATTATCAAAATTTCCATATCTGGAATACTATTTGTGCATTGAGAATATATCCTACAAATGAGGCACTGTTTCTGTTCCTTTAGTTCATCTGTGGTACATGTGCCTGGTGTGAACGACATCCAGTCGTCTTCATCAACAGGCCAGAATCTGACACAGATATCTCGCCAGCTAAATCAGAGTCAGGTTGCCTGGACAGGAAATCGCCCACCATTTCCAGGACAGGTATTGATTAAAGGTGTTTTATTTTCGTGGTCATTAAAGATTTGCAATCTCTGTGCTTTTTACAAAAGAAATAGTAAACACTACTTATAATGTGATTAAATGTACTTTGTCGTTATCAGTTGTGGTTGGAGAGAAATCAGTTCCCCCACTTCTGTTCCTTGGCAGGTTATAACAACTTGAGACAGCTGCCCTATGCGTAACTGCATTTAGTTTGTAATAGTGTTTATAATAGTGGCAGTCGCTATGCTGACATAAATCCCAGTGGAAGGTCTCAGTCCTGCGCTTATTTTCATGTGTGCACTGAATGAAATAAAGGAGGACAGCTGTTATGCTTTAGTGTTAAGCCTGTGCATTAAATCTTTCTTGGGCCAAGAGCTTGCACCCAGCAATGTTACCCACAATTAGCAGAGTTATCAGAAAAGGGCACATACAAATGCAGGCACAAATTCAGAGCAGAGGCTACTTAGCCCATTGCCCCTCCATTAGCACTGCCCAGTGTAGCTCACACTTTGTCATGCGCTGAAGGAAACAGCACGTCCCTCTGTGAGATGCCCTGCGCTTGACAAAGTTGGCCCAGAAATTACCTCTTGTTCTCTGTAACAAGAAAAACCTGGCTTGAAACTCTGTTAAAGACAAAGAATATGAAATAATCATGTTTGATCTATCATTAATGCTGCTTTTAATCACTCTTGACTTTCCATTGTTTGGTAGACTAGAATGGCATGTTGGGGCAGACACTAAATAATTTTTCACTAACTGAATTATTTCCACATTAATCACAGATTTTTCTCAGCCTTCAGTGTTGCATGGTTATTCTGTCATACCTGTTTAATGAAATCCAGTTGTAACACTGACTTTTTTTTTTAACAATATGGAGTGTGCTAAAATTGACTAAAAAAATATCACTAATCCCTCTTACTGTCCAATTCTGTCCAAGTCAACAGAGTTTGTATGCGAGTGTAGGGAAATTAGAATTCATTCGTCCATCATAAATAAAGTAAAATAGAGTTAAGCCTTGCAGAAGTGACACATCATGCTCTCACTGTCATTGTGGAAACCTTTAGAAATGTATGATTTCTTACCTTGGAACTGAGCTGAAGACTTAACAGGGTCTTCATCATGTTATATGCCTGTTGGGATCTGTTTTCCTCCCCCAGCTCCCCTCCATTTGTCCAAGAGAATAGCTTCACTTGAATGCATTGATTGCCAATAACAGTGCACATCGTTAGAAGTATCCAGAGATGTAACCACCTTTAAGTTCTCTTTGTGGAACTGGTTAGGCAGTAAGTTTTTCTTGGAACTGCTGGATTTGTTCATGGTGTGGGAAATGGTTTATAAACAGATTCTATTTGTAGCATTATACGTTACTGTAGCACATGACTTTGGATGAGACACTCCACCTCCCTTAGTCTCAGCATACATGTTGTACATTTCTCAAAGCAGTCTGCAGTGTTTAATCATTTGTATAACATTCTTGGAGATCCTATGACGAAGCCATTATGTAGATGAAAATGACAGCAAGTTGTTTTTTAATACCCTTGAATTAACTCAGCTGCCTAGTTAAAGGAAAGTTAGACTATTTCTTCCCTCCTCCCAAGGCTGGTGATTCACATTCCCTCCCAAGCCTTCTACAAGGCAAAATAGCTTTTCTGCCTGTACTTAGGCAGTGAGAGAAAGCAGCTCATTAGCTTTGAAACTTCTTTGGCCATTTTCCCCCAAGCAGTGGAAACTCTGGTCATCTGAGAACTGCGTATATTCTGCAAGACATTTAGATAACCGTGATTTTACTGTGGCACTGCAAAATCAAAACACCTGGCAAATAAAGGTGAATTCTTTATACCTGTTCATTTCAAGATTAATCCTTGTAATAGAGGTGAAGGAAATGATGTTTTTCCAAATAGCTCTGATATTGAGTACATGCGAGCTAATCGGCAGGAGAGCTGTAAACGTTGGTTTATAGTCTGTTGTGTTCCTTATGCAGCAATAAGTTGGCTTTGACAGAAATGAAATATGGCTGAGACAGGAATAACGTGCCTTTTTGCATCTGCAGAGTTTATTTAGCCTTTACTTTACATTGTTAAAAAGGTGACTCTGCTGTGCTGTTCCTCAACAATAAAACTCATTCCTTCTTTTACCCCTTATTCCTCAGCAAATTCCATCTCAGTCTGGCAAGGCTCAGTCATCGCCCTTTGGGATTGGAACAAGTCACACCTACCCAGCCGATCCGTCGTCATACAGTCCCCTTTCCAGCCCAGCCACCTCTTCGCCAAGTGGGAATGCCTACTCCAGCTTAGCAAACCGAAGTGCAGGGTTTGGTAAGTTTTAAATGAATTAACACAGAAATGCACATCAAAGTGAAATTCTCCAGCATTAACTTCATTAAAAATCTTCCAACCTGTTCTTTTGGTGGGTCGATGGGGAAGCCTGGTTGTGAAAGGGTTTTGTGTTCTCCTGTTGAGCATAGTGGACAGGGATGACCTGTTCCCTCCATTCTGCATCTCTTCCACATCCAACACACCTCAGAATATTGTGGCACTTTATGGTATTGAGAGAACTTTTTTTCCCCCCCCAGTAAGTGGTGTCCTGAAAGATTCAGAAGTTGCTTACATCGCTAGTACATACCCTCCCAAATTGTGGTCAGCAGGTTCAATTTCTTTTTACTTCTCAGGAGAACACTTAAAATGACACAAATTTATATCCTTTTCATTTTTCAACTTCCCTGACTGCATGGCAGTGTCCTCGTGCCCAGAGGTTGGCTTGTTGGAGTTTGGCTGGAGACAGGATTTTTTTGTATCCCCCACTGCTCCTAACCTAATCAGAGTAGGTGCCATGTTTTGCAGTAGTTTTTTTTTTCCTATTACATGTGAAGTCCTTGGCTTTCAGACCATGACCCAATGGGTGACCCCTTGGTAAGTTTTCTGCATTCCTCCAGCAGAACAATATTCAGCAGTGAAAAAATTATGGATCCATCAGTGATAAACACACATGGAGTCCATGAAAAATGTTGCTGGCTGATAATAATGTGCAATTCTAAAAAGCACAGGTAGCAGTGTGTTAATGTGTGTTGTTTTTCTCTGGTGCCCTGAGAATAAAATTGGTGCAGATCTGTTGCAGGTTAGCCTCACTGAGTGCAGACATGTGCTGCATTGCCTAGAAAAAGTGCATTGAAATGGAGCTCTTCCCACAGAGCTTATTCATGCCTTCATTTCCATTTCCACCAGGCTTTGTACATTTGTTTATGAGAGCGCTTTGCATTTCAGGCCTAAGCTACTTGGCAAGAACCCTTTCACCTAATGAGAAACATTTCCTGACCTACATCAGTTTGGATACTATTAATAACACAGGCTTCACAGAGACAAATGTCTTGAACCTCTGGCTGGCAGTAACCGTTTTGCTGAAAAGAAGCATCATTTGCCTCACTGAGTTAATTTCAGTGTATTGTTCTGAGAAGGAAAAAAAAAAACCCCAATGAACAGAACTTGCAGCTTTCTTTTAAAGGGTAACTTAGATGAATTTTGTTTTGGCCCATAAAATGGCTGCAGTGCTTCTGAGTCAGCTGAATTATTGGTTGTGGTAATGTCAGTAAGGGAAGAGCTGTAATTATCTACTTCAGATGTGATAGAAATACGTCACTACAGCCTGTTTACTTTCCTGTAAAATGTTCACTTTATCTGTTTTGCATGGTTTAGCTGGTAGCCAAAAGGATTGGATTAAGCACGTGTTTCTGTGTTTTCTGAAGCCATGACTGTGAGTAGTGACTGATTGGACAGGATCAAGTCTGGTTATTGGAGACCTGACATAACATGCATGTAGAAGTTTGGCACAGGAATTTTGGCACCCTCGGCAGAGGGCACTGATAATCGGGGAGAACTAGATCTACCCAGCTTGGCGCTCTGCAGTGAGGGGAAAATAGACAAAAATTGTAGGAGTAGTTATATAGGAAAAAAGGAAAAAAAAAGAAAAAGGAGAAAATGCTGGAGGAAAAGCATAAGCCTGGTGGCAAGCTTTCTAAAATGCTAATTCTTAGAAGGAGACATTGTAAATAATTGAAGGAAAATTATCCAAAAATTTTAAACATTTGGGGCCAGTCCGTAGAAGTACAGGGTAAAATGAGTCCAGCTTATGTGTGACCTGTGACCGTACTCATGAAAAGTGTATGTGTGACCACATCAATGTGTGTGGCATCATGTTTTTTTCTGGTAGACTATTTAGAAGAAATCCATCTCCCTGAAATCATCATTATAAGTGTATTTATCATAAAGCCTTGCTGTTGCCATTACTCTCTGTGAAATTTAAATGGCCTCAGACTTCTAAGAAACCATCACCATTTGAACAGGACAATGATTTGCTACAATCTGCTTGTTAAATCATTTTGCAGCAGTAATATTGGAGGACAAGGTAGTCCCTCAAACAGCACTCTGCATTTAATACAGCAAGACTGTTGTCTGTTGTTCTTATTGTTTTTACATCTGGTTACATGCTTCTTAGATGAGTAGGTAACTGTGCACTCACTGCTCTGCAAGAATTAGTCTTTTAAAGAGAAAAGAGCGTTCAGATGATGCAGTTTGGTTTTTAAGTAAAAAGGCAAATATTCCCTGTTAGTGATTAAAAACCAGTGTGGGAACACTCGAAAATTGTCTTGCAGTGCCTGGTTTATGGTGTCACTGGGCATTTTGCTGTAAGCAATTCACCTGCCATGTCAGCGCAGCCACAGCAATGAGCTTTGCTCTTGGGTTGTCCCTCACCCTGCAATCAGGGCTGAAACTCCTTTCAGCTTCCATCCCGCAGGGGCAGGGTGTCACTCAGGGTCTTTTTTCTAAGTCTCATTTGCAAACATGGGCACTGATGGATGAAGCCTCAAAAGCAGGCAGACATTTTGAAGGAGCTGTTCTCTGACTTCTGCCCTTTCTCCCCCTGGCCAGCTGAAGGTGGCCAGAGCAGCAGCCAGTTCCAGGGGAGACCTTCCGAAGTCTGGTCCCAGTGGCAGAGCCAACATCACAACCAGCAAAGCGGCGACCAGCATTCACACCCACAGCCCAGTCAGACGGAGGTGTTCCAGGTGAGGGGAGTTCAGCGAGCCCAGAGTCCCTCTG
This sequence comes from Buteo buteo, assembly GCF_964188355.1. Taxonomy (NCBI): domain Eukaryota; kingdom Metazoa; phylum Chordata; class Aves; order Accipitriformes; family Accipitridae; genus Buteo; species Buteo buteo. The sequence continues at coordinate 24,741,841 of NC_134183.1, forward strand.
ACAACTTCTCACTGCTGAGTTTAAGAACCGTGGCCCTCCATGGCTGGGATGCTAGCAGGGCTTGGAGCAATTACTTCCAGCTGTGTGTTGCTGTGGGTTTGTGCTGCTGTGGGTTTGCACTGCTATTAACTGGCATTAGCTAGAACTGAGATGGTTTTGTTTTCTGCCAAAGAACAGCATCTTTGCTGATTTAAAGTACTGTTTTCCCTTCTCTTTGCACCCTGTACTTAGGGTTTATGTGTTCTGCAGGGAAGCCATGAGATAATCCCAAACAGAGTGTCTGTCTTATCCTGGTGCTGGCCTCTAAAATCCCAGTCAAATCCAATTAGACATCAGTGTAATTCTCTCTGATAGTTCAAGCAAGAAAGGAGTCTGGTACCCCATAGAAGACAGTGGCAAATAATTTTTTAAGGTTAAACCCAGTCAGATATTAGATAGCTGGTAAACAATCCTCTTCAACTACCTGATTTTGTAATATTAAGTAGTATTTTGGGCCTTCACTGCAGATGGAGTGGGACTTTTTAAGTTAACTAATAAGGTCTCTGTCCTTGTATAACTTGTTTTCAGATTAGATCAAGAAGACAGTTTGCAACAAAACAATGCAGATAAATACAGAAAAGACAGTTCAAGCCCCAAGCAAGGTTTAGAAGTGGGGCACCTCGTTATCTTTTAGAAAGCAAATTCACCTGCAAGACCGGGCTTATGTTCAGTTGCTTGCAGGAATGCTGCAGAAGAGACATTAGCCTGAAAATATTCCTGTGTGAATGAACCATTGCTTCATACAGGAACAAATAACATCACTACATCTGGAATAACTACCTGTCTGCATGCTCTTACCCCATGGCCCAGGCAAGATTAATCTGTTGCATCTCTCTCTGTAAGCAAAGTTTAATCGCTTTGCACGTACTTTAACCCAAAAGCATATTCAGGGTAATTCCGGTGGAGCCGATGGCAGCGCGATTTGATGGCCCACAGAGACACGGGGTTCCAAGCAGCATCCTGCTTGTGTCTCAGGCAAGCGCTGTGTCCCAGCAAATGTCCTCTGAAATTTGTGGGAAAGAGGGCCAAGGGAGGAAGGGAGAGCTGGGCTCACCTGAAGAGCTCTTGGAGGTGGCTGTGCATGTAGAGGGAATTAGGATAATAGCTGGATGTGATGAGAAACTTAGATGAGCTCAATTCAAAGGCCTCCAGGAAGTTGCTTGGACTGTTTGTGCCTGAAGCCAACCCTGGGTTAGCTGGACATAAGGAGAGAGGCAGACTTGAGAAGAGAGCTACCCTGCTGGGTCTGTACCTGAGGAGACCTTGCCTCAGAGGCCCCAGCAGCAGAAATGCCTTCAAAGAGGTGGCAATTTAAACAGGCGGGGGCAGCTACAACTTCCCCTTGGCTGGGGAGGAATGTGGGAAAACATAAAATAACTGCGAGTTTTGGTCAGAAAATGAAGGTTGACCCTGGCAGCTGAGAAGCTGCCAGTTGAGTTCACAGCCTCTTTCACCACCATCAACAGGGTTGCTACAGAGACCTCAGATGGATTTTAATCTGTCTTTATTTGGGGGTAAATTCTCAGTACGCAGCAGCCCTCAGTAGTTATTCCTTCACAGAGCAGATCCTGTGAGCTTTCTTATATGCTCTTTAGGTTTTGCTTTATTGTAAGGCTAATGAGCCATACCTGGCAAAACTTGGCTTTGCAGTAAGAGCTTATTATTGTAAGGACTGACAGGAAAAGCAAGCGTAAACTCTGGTTTTCTCAGCAAGGGATATCTTTTCCCTGTGGCTTCAGTCTCCGGCTGAGAGGAAAGGTTGAGTATTTTTTGAAACCTCCTGCAGGGACCTCACTTGGCTCAAGACACGTGGGAGCAATTACCATGAAATCCCATTTCTCCTGAGAAGTTCCTGCTATTTCCTCTGCCTTTGTACGTGCAGGAAGGCTGCTTGGGCGTCTTGTTAGCTGGGGTGATGTCCAGTCTTTAGTGTTCCTCAGAGGACGAAGAGCAGCAATATGTTCACTTACAAAGTGCTAGTGAGGACATGACACCCTCCCCAAACCCACGCTGATAGAGGAAGAGCTCCTTTCTGTTGGGTGCGGGTGTGAGTTGTTGAATACTTCCCATATAGTGAAACCAGAGAATTTGCTTCTTTCCATGTGTAGCTACCCATTCCAAGGGGAGCTGTTTCAGCCTGGGAGGAGTATGGGGCAGCTCAAAGGTGCCTTATTCAGGGGAGCGATCCAAAACTTCTGCCCTGCTCAAGTCCCACCTCCTGCTCAGAAACACTCCAGCAAAATATAAGTAGCACATAAGCCTTAGCCCAGCCCCCTGCACAGGTCTGGTTTTCACCTTATTTATCTAACCTTTGGTCTTTTCTGGGTTTACACTGAAAAGATGAACAGGAAACAGTTTGTGTCTGGATAACGTGTTAGCAAGTGACACTTCACTTTGATTTTTCCTTATCGTGCAGGACATGCTGCCAATGCCGGGGGATCCAACGCAGGGTACTGGCAATTACAACATTGAAGATTTTGCTGACCTTGGCATGTTTCCACCATTTTCTGAGTAGCTTGCGAAGCAGAAATGGAAGTTCTTCTCCAAGGCCGTTTCAGTGTAATTTTGGCTCTGCTTTTTCTGTGTTGCATTTCTGTAGAAGCTACTAAACCAGAAGACACATTTCTCATGTTTCGGATAGTGGTGTAGGGCTTGCTCTCTCCTCCTTGGGGTGCATCAGTGCCGACAGAGGAGCTCCAGCACTTGCTAGTGTTCATTGACAGCTTCTTTTTTTTTTTTTTTTTTTTATTTTATTGTCATCTACCTCAGAGATGAAAAACTTTGCTTGATTTAAAAAAAAAAAATCTCTGAGTCTTAAATATTTGAATGTGAATGATACCTAATACTTCCTTTGAATGGTAATTTTTAAATAGATAACGAAGTAACAAAGACTAACAGAGAAAAGGTAAGGTAATGTCTTGTTACAGTGCCTACCGCTCAATTTCGATGCCTTGCTTTAAGCTTAAGTTTCTGGAAGCAGACACAATATTCTGTTTTCTTTGATTCTTGTAGTTTTTAGGTCACTTTAAATGTGAGATTAAGCAACATAACGTAGGCCTCTCTCACCAGAAGATTCAGCTCCGCCTTTTCTAACTTAAACTTGAATGTGTGTACATTTTGGTACTTTATGTATATCTTGTGCTGTATGAAGTGATTTCCTGTACTGGTTTCTTTTGCCTTTACAAAGGGTCCATTCTGGAGTGTACTGAAAAGGTTGACGATGTATGTGGAGGATTTAGATATCGTGGGAGCCTCCATCACTTCACATAGGTGTTCTTACTTTTAATTCAGATGGTTCTCTATTCAGAACAAACATTTACTTACATAAGCTATTAGTCTGTTTTTGCACTGAATTGAGGCCTATAACTCTATACATTTCTCACTGGCTGCTTTAATTTCTATTGTTCTTGCTTTCCCAAAAATATTGCCTCGTAAAAAAAGACTGTAAACACATCAAGATTGCATTTTCTATATTAGCTGCATTTCCTTTCTGTGAAGTACTTTTTTATACTGTGAAACCTTACATTTTAACAGTGCAACATGGTGGCCTATTAACTAGGAAATCATTCAAGCTCATTTGCTGCAAGCAGTGAGATGGTTTTGTAGTGTATAATTTTTTTAGAGTGAGTTGGTAATAGATATCAATTGGACTATTGTCCACTGCGTACACAGTGATAACTTGAATTTTTGCTTGGATTCCCAAGCAATCACTTCTGTTAAACCCTGTTAACCCTATTCTGTTAAAAATGGGATTTTCAGCTTACTGAGTATGTTGAGGACTCTTGACTATTCTGAATGCTATATGCTCTTCCGCAGAGGTAAGTTAATCGCCTCATCCTCTTGGGTGAGTCACCTACCATATGTCTTCACCAGAAATTTTTATTCAGCATTTCATATGCATGTCGAGTTACAGAGTTTGGGTTGTAAGGGTAGCATTTTTATCCAGATCATTTCTTCTGGGGTGGGAAGAGAAAGAGTCACTCACGAAGGACGAGGAGCCCAGAGTTCCTGCCTGTAGGTCGTTCATAACATTCAGGGTTGGACGGTGGTAGCCAGCCTTTGCAGAGGAGGAAGGGGACAGCTTCCCTCGGCCTTTGCGTATTCAGGGGCCATCACGGACCTTGAAACAGCAACCCCAGGGCATAGCCCCCCATTTAGAAGATCTCAATGTCTGCAGCAATTCTTAGACCTCACAGCACTAAGGTCTGCCTTCTCATAGCTCCTCTTGAACTCTGGGCTGCCTCCGACAAGAGGGACCGTGCACATCACTGCAGTGCACCTTGTCAGGATAATATCTTGAAAAGCAGGCAGGCCCCTGTCCGGCAGCCTGCTCTGGCCACACAGGCTTTATGCTGACAAGCAATGCAGGTGGCTGGGCTACAGCGAGCATGACCCAGGGACGCGGCTTTAACTCTGAGCCATAGGGTGGTGTTCCCATCTGACTTTGCTTTCCCAGCCTTCTCTGAGAACAGCATGTAGTTTTCAGTATCCAGGAAGAGTCCTTCCTACTGTTTCTCTCACTAAATCTGGGACCAATCTCTTACCCTATGTGCAAGTGGAGCTAGGAACTCCTTTTTTTTAGGAAATTTTTTTATATCTCTAGATGCAGTACTGGAGAGGCCTCAGATCTCCTGGTCTGTACTTACCTCACCAAAATCACGCTGAGAACAAACAAAAAACCTTGTATCTCTTCTCTCCCAGAGATCAGGAAAATACCTTCTTAGGTGAGCAAGCCATGCGCTTACGTACTATTCTTTTAAATACATGGATGTTTATTCTCTTGGAGCCTTCTCCCTTTTCGCTCACGCTGCTCGGATGAATGACTGCTCATTGAATTAGATAGGCAAAGCTCTGCTGTCCCAGAATGACATTCATTGATGTCTGTAAAAGGTGCCTAGATGCTGCGCCAGCTGAGCGAGGTGGTCAGCGTTTGTACAGCAGGGTGTGCTTTTAAAAGGGGCTAATCACAAGGGAGAGAACAGTAGATGAGCAGTTTGTATCTTTGCACAGAAGATACTTGGCATGATAAACGTCAGTTGTTCTAAAATTAAAAAAAAATATTTCTCCGTAAAGTGAAAAATGAATTGAAAAAGTGCTGTTCCTCTGTTCTATTTTACCCAACAAACTGCTCAAAGTATATTTATAACTTACTTTTGTTCCTGAATTCAATCTAAAAATAAGTTTTTTAAAGTAATTTTACTTCTCCTAACATCAGCAATGATAACTTCCTTAGTGTGTCATGGTTTTTATACTACCATAGAAGCCTTCTCGTGTAGAGAATTTGGTTGTGCAGTTAGAAGCGCACTGTTAGCAGAATTTCAAGCACATCTTTTTTTGTTGTTGTTTTTAAATACAGTATTATTTTTCTGAAGCCAATATGCCTGAGGCATCAGAGCATGGACTGCTTCTCACCTTGTAGATGACTCCTGCCTTTCTGGTTGGGAAAGGGGATGGCAACTCTGTTAAGGGGCAGTCTGGATAGTGCCAGGTTTGGGTTCTCCCTGTGAGCCATTATCATCCCCCGTTTCTGTTCTGCCATCCCCAGCCAGTGCTTTCTTCTTGGCGTTTCCACCCTTCCTTACCTCCCCTCCCGTTCCCGGCCATCCCATCTCTGCAGCGCTTTCCCACGCCCAAGTGGGAGGCGTTGGGTTGCCGTTCCCGAGCCACCGAGGAGGGAGCACTTCATGAGCTTAAGGTTGGGCAACTTTGTGCTTCTGACCGAGCGAACGAGCAAGTTCAGCATTTGCTACCGCTGCTGGGCATCCTGCGCTGCCCTCGCCCTGTGCTGCCATCGTGTCAGTGGCTTGCTCCTCTGAAACAGCCTCGTCCCAGATCTTGTGGCCGAAAAAGCTGTGTAGTGTTGGCTGTGCTGTATCTTTTTGTCACGTGTTTGGTTACTAAAGCAACTTACTTATCCTATAGCTGAAGTTATAACGTGCATTTGGAATGCTAACGTTTTTATTACGTGCCGTTGGTGTAGCTTTGCTGGCACTTCGGCTGCCGGTTTCCGGAATTTCACAGGTGGTGGATTTCTCATTTCTTTTGTGTTTTTTAAGCTGGAAATAAAGCTGTGATTTCTGATCAAACTGTGTTGCAAACACAGTGTTTCTTGAAATGGAATCTTTTGGTTTTTAAACTGTTGGAGCAAGAAACCGCAAATAGTAATGGTCTGGGTGAGTTATTTCAATGAACGGGCATGTAGACTAATAAGATTTTAGATGCTAAAACATTTACGTTCATTTATTCAGACAAGCAATCCCGTTGAACAAGAGGGACTCCATCACGTTACTTGTTACAAGTGCTACTGGCAGTAGCTACGGTGATGCTTTTAACCAGATAGTTCCATTTGTAGCTTTGTTGCCTTTTTTTTTTCTTTTGAAGTACAGTATGAAACTGTAAATACTTCTTGCAGTACTGCCTTTTTAACTCTTAATTACTTTTGGCACAGTGTTAAATAGTGTTGGATTTACCCAATTGCTATGACATATATTTTTATACATAGGTGTACTCTTTTTTCGAGAATAATACAGCCATTTTGTCATTAATGCCTTATCAGTGTCATACTGCTGTTGCTCTTTGTTTGCAAGGTATCGAGTGGACTAATTTGTAGTTCAGATATTTTCACTTTTCCTGGCAGTGCTCAAGTTTGGCTTCAGGTGATTTTTGCCAGAGTCCCATTTTTCACAGTTGTTAGCTGTGAGAAGAGGAGAATGTGGGCTTGGTTTTGTTTCTATTAGTGGAGGAGAGAAAAGGTGATGGCATCTAATTGTCTTTAAAAGGTCAGTCTTTTCCTACTCTAAACCAGAGTGCATTTCATGGAACTGATGACTGTGGGCACTGATTACTTTGTGTAGATTAATGGTCTTTAAAAAAAAATAAAAGAAAAAAAAGAAAAATAAAACAACTCCAAAAATGGGCTTCTGTCATTGTTAGGCACTTGGTTACGTATCTGTTTAAACTCTTCATATTGATGTGAAATTGTGCTGTGGATAAAGTGTATTTTGTACTTCTGAATGTTCTATATTTATGACTAACAAGTACAGAATCGGTTGTGTGTATGTATAACTAATAACTGCCTTTTTAAATTTCATTAAAATAAAAATGTCATGAGCTGTTGTTAATTCCTGTCTTTGTGTAAATAAGTAAGATACACTGCTGGGAATCATCAGGTAGGAAATAACCCTGAATTACAAGATTCATGCCAAAAATTGGAAGATTAGGCATTGATCTTTGTCTTTGAAATTTCCTCCGGTGCTGTGTGGTTGTGGATGAGAAGTTCCTCTTTTATCTGCCTTGCATAAAGGCTGTCCAGAGGGAGCGGGAGAGGAATGAGAGTTTGACATCTCCACTTTTAAAAGAAGTTCCAGAAAAACATTCATTAACAGCCCTGTTCTGATGACACTGAAGTGTGTGAATCGGTATCTGTATTGTAGAGGGTTTCATTACAGCACAGTTGATTTAGAATTAATTCATAGTCTCTGGCAATTTTTATTCACTCCCTGGGGTGGTAACACAGTGGTTTCTTTGTCCACCTTTTGGTCTCATTGTTCAAAATTTAAAAATACTTGTATCCTTCTCAAAAACATTCTGGTGACCTTTTCAGACTTTCTTATGTAAAGTGCATTTGCCTTTCGCTGTGATTCTTCACTGTGTTTACTATATTTCTTTGTAGACTCGATAGTTTGTCAGCAGGATTTACCTTGCTAATAAGTCCAAAAAGCTGATGACTGGACCATGGCAGGAGCTGAAGACGCTGTGCTCTAGGGCATGCATTCCTGGTGCAGGGTGGGTGGTGTTTTCACAGCTTGGACTTCATTTTCAGGGCTCTGCCTGTGGAGAACAGACATGGGCTCTGCTGGGACCCAACGGGAAACCTGCGGCCAAAGCAGGGTGCTGGGATGTGCTTAATCAGATGCAGCCACCAGCCCCACCTGCTCTGTCAGGCTCTGCTCGCTAAGTGCTCATCCCAGAGAGAGAGGTTGGTCAGTGAAAATGTTCCTTTCATGCTGTTTTGCTGTGAAAATTGGGCTTTCAGCAAAGTGATGTTCTTTTGGCATTTCCCCAGATGCTTGTGAACATCTTTGATGGATGGATACGCCCCAGACCACGGACCCACCTCATTTGGAAATGCAGCGTACCTTCATCATGACAGCTGTTTCGTGTGTTTTCAGTGCATTTTAATAGGCTCTTAGTTGCTTTTGAAGAACATTATCCAAACAGAAAGGCACACACGGAACGGGTGTTGCACTGATGCCAAGCAGAGTATGGTGTGGTTGGGCTGGTTTAGGATCCCTCCTAGCACTCCTTTCAGATAGATTGTCACTAACCTGTGCTCTCATTTGCTAAATCAAGTGTAGTTCTGGGCACCAGAGTGACAACTGGATATGGAATTGCTGGGAGCTATTAATTTTGGTGTGAAATCTGGGATTGGAGATACTGGATGTGAAATGGAGCCAAAAGTTTGGTGACAAGTAGTCACTGCAGCTCAGCGTGGCAGGACACTCTGGTAGAAATTCACACACAAAGGCTGGCACACAGGAAAGAAATGCAGTCAAGGCTCACTGTATCCCTACACTTACCATCTTTGGCTCTATAAACTGGCACTAATGACTCATAACAACAGCTCAAGTCTTCATTATGATGATAGAAATATATTTTTCTTAATTTTTCCATGGGAGCTAATTCTTAGCCACATTTCCATCAATATACCATCATAGTTCAGGAAGTATTACTCATTTAATTTTCCCAGTTTCTCTCCAAGTTGGATGTAACAGGGACAGATACAGGATGAATTCTTCCGTCCTTTTTCACCAAGTTTCAGCATATTCCTGGTTGGAAATACTTGGCAGAATCTTTCTTCAGCCTTCTTGGTCTGTCCCACATAAAATAAAATGGAATCACTTGAACTGTATTAATGGATTTGGGATCAGATCCAGAGGTTGCTAGGGCATCTTTTCATTAGCTCTGGAAAAAATTATCTTCTAATTATAGAGTGGCACTAAATACTAACATACAAAATGTGCCTTTTGGGACCCAACTGAAAAAAATGTCAACCTAAGGCTCACACATGGAAGATGCAGCAGTGCTTAATTGTGAATGCCATGGCTTTTGCAGAGAAAAATATAACAGCTGTACACACATTGCTGTAATTACAAATATGCAGGCACAACTCAGAGGGACAGAAGAAAGCCCCAACCACAGCTTGGAAACCTGCCCCAATGCACGCACCCTATTAGAGAAGACTAAATCGCCCAAGACTTCGGTGTGCTGCTGCCTCCTATAAATAGCAAGTTCCTCTTTTTAGCTAAGAAGGTGAGGTTTTAAATACCTGAAATGTTTTTAAAAACAAGAGGACCTGAAGCACAGAAGCAGCGCAAGGTTGAACCACTTTGGTGCACCCTATCATCCCAAACATGTTTTGGCTGGTTCGGAGAACCTCCCCCCCAGTCGCTGCCCATCCCTGGTTGCTGTGGCTAATGAGCCTTCCCTGGAGCCCAAAGCAGTTCTGTGTGTGGCCCTGACAGGAGGCAGCTTCAGTCTGCAAAATAAGATCACAGTATAGTTATTTTCCACTTAACGCTAGGATTACTGGCCAGATAGACCCCTTGTCACTGAGGAGCAAAGATTCTGAAGGCCTAAGTTGCTGCTTTCTTTGTAGTTTTCAGACCTCTGCTTTGCTAAATAAACACAGAAGAGAAAATGCTGCCCTGGCACACATACACACAACCCACACTGCCTTCTCTTCAGTGTGTGTAGCAGGAGGCGAAGACTGGATCATAATACTTTCCACTTAACAAAGGAATTTGTACTGTGGGATTTATCTCAAAAGCAGCCCTCCTCTCCCTTGATTTCCTTCGTTGCTTGTAATTTCTACGTGTCCAGGGCCAAACGTGTTTGAAGGCCCAGGACGAGGGATACCAAAAGATGACTCACAGAGGAGGTGTAAATGCTGTGGGATTCTTTCCTTTGTGTAAGTCACACTCACTCAAATGTCATGACTTTGGTTCTGGTTCACGTAATTCGGAGCAAAAGACATTAGGAGGCAACACTGACTGAAGAATTAATATTTTTTTTATTTTAAAAAGGGACTCTTGATGGGTATGTCACATCCTCCCTCCGTTACCTGCTGCTGCCTTCTCCAGCCACCAAGAGAGTGCAGAGTACTCTGAGCAAAAATTTAGAGCTGTTTGAAGTAATCTGGGCTGGTCTCTGGATACAAGGAAAAGATGCAGGCTGTTTGTCCCAGCATGGTCTGCTGTGGGAAACACGAGTGAGCACAGAGCATCCTTCCTTCATAAAAGGTACCTAGAAAAACCAGCTCCTGACCCTCCTTGCAGTGTCCCCTTGGCACCAGCTTGCAGAGGTGAACTCGCAGTCCTCCCTGCACCTCCCTTTTCCCCCCAGTGCTCTCCAGTATGTGACTGCTCAACATCCCCAGAGCTCCTGCAAGGCTCCTGTTCCAAAATGGAACAAATTATGCTATGGTAAAAGAAAATCTGGTGTTGGACATTGATTTTACGCAGCATCAACTAATCATGGCCTCTTCCTTTAATACCAAGCATGTGTGTCATCGTGGTTGTCTTTTGTGTAGTCAGGAAAAGTTGTTGCCCAATGATTTATTCAGTGAGGTAGGAAGGGATCTTTGTCATTGTACCCATGAAGCTAAAACACTGAATGTTTACATCTATCTTGATAGGGCGTGGAAATCACACTCTTTGACTGAAAAATATCTTGATTTTATGCTATGCAACCCTGAAACTAGAGGGTTACAGCTTTATGAAGAATTTGCAGAACTGATACCTTGTTAACTCAAAGTGCTTATCTTTTTGATTGTCTTTTAGAAAAATGCATTTGGTGGGATTGAGGAAAAAAAAGGTATGCATTGGAATTTGTGAAATTCCTACAAAAAGTTTTAATTATTGAGAAACTATACAGTGTTGTGCGCGTCCTTTAAGCCATATTGCTGTCCCCACTGCACAGAGATCCTTAATCTAAAGGAGTTCTGAATTGGAGTTTATTTAGATTCTTAACATATTTTTTATGACCTCTCTGATTTAAGGTCAGAGACCTCAGCAGGGAGTCAATGCAAGTTGTCCCTTTAATCATTTGAGTTCTAAAGATTCATCAGAGTTATGCGAATTGACCTAAATTTTCAGATCCTGCTGAGGGAATGGGGTTCTGCACTAACCTACCAAGATTGACCTGGATATATCATCTGGTAATGAAATACTGGAGCACACCCACTGAAGCAAGTGTCAATTATATAAATAAGGCTACTAAAAGACAAAAGCCCTAATTCAGTAAATGGTAATATTTGATATTTATAGATTACTATAGATAGGCATGACACTTCATTGCAGACTGTACACCCACTCTGAGCTCAGGCAACAGATTTCCTTTGACAGGCTTGTAAAATCTCCATTTTATCCCTTGCACCACTGTGTCAGTAAAGGGTGGGTGGGTAGATTTTTGTACCGATGTTAATAAGGCGTCAAGGCAATTTTACAAGACTGTTTTAAAACCAACCAAGAAAAAAAACCATTGAAAAGAGAACTTTATTAGCAGGGGTGGGAATATCAGATAACAGATTCCTGTTTTTTTCTTAGTTTTGTCTTCGTTCTCCCATCAGGAGTATGTTTCACAGCCATTTAAAACACTGGAGCTGAGCTTCCAGCAACAAGTCCATTAATAACTCCTTCTTCCAGGAGGTTCTAAAATTGGGTTAAAGATACCCTGAAGGCTCAAATTTCTTTGCTGTTAAAGTCTGTCATCCAGAAGAAAAAATCTCTCTCCCTTTCAAAAAAAACAAAAAAACAAAAAAAAAGGCTTTCCATTCTTTCAGTTTCTTTCAGTTGTTTCTCATGAAGAGAATACACACTAAATGCTGTGTTTGTCAGATTTTAAAAATCTTTCCCTGTCACCTATGAAAATGAGTTAAAAAACTGTACTTTTCTCAAATGTATCCAGAAATGCTGCTGAAATGGTTGCCGCCTTCCTCTGTTCCTCACCAGCCTCGGAGCTCGGCAGTAGCGGAGGAGAAGGTCTGATTCCTGAACCGCAGGACGCAGCGGGGCTTTGCAGCCACAGCTCAGGAGGTTCCGTTTGGACATTTGGAAAAACTTTTTCATTCAGAGAGCTTGTGCAGTGTGGGAACAGGTTGCCGAGGGCTGCTGCTGTCTCCATCCTTGGCTGGACAGAGCCTTGGTTGGCCAGGTACCAAGCTGGGGAGAGCCCCACTTCCCCAGGAGGTGGAAGAGGTGGGTCCGTGGGTCCTGTACCACCAGTGTTCCTGGGATTCGGTGGGGTCGAGGTGGAAGAGGTGGGTCCGTGGGTCCTGTACCACCAGTGTTCCTGGGATTCGGTGGGGTCAGCTCCAGCTCAACCGCGGAGTCAGAGAAGGCACCAAGACCTTTACACGGTCACTGACCCTGAGTCAGTTAAAAAGTCTAGCTGGCCTCCTCAGCAAGTTAGAGCAGCTGCAGGACTGAACATTCATGGCCACAAGACTTTCTCGGGCTGCGGCCACCTCCAACTCTGTCTCGTTCACGCCTTGACACATCCTTTCCCCATATCCAGAAGCCTGAGAAAGTGCTTTGTACCACACTGCTTGTCAGATGTTCTGCCGCCTAGCTGTTCCCACACCCATCCTCCTTTGCAGAAATTTGCTTTACAAAGAGCAGACCAGTTCTCTCAAATGACTCAAGCTGTCGACAAAAATCCCCTGAAGCTGCTGACAAAACCCCAGAGATACAGTCTATCAGCAAGGCCAGTCTCTGAGTTTTGCAAGCAACTTTTCCTTCTTATTACAGGCGCTGGGAAACCGAGAGAGGGAAAAAAGGAACCAGAGTGAAGAAACAAAATAGCTATTGCCTGATTTGGAACATTTTTTGCTGGATGATCTCCAATATTCCATTAAATAAAACCCTTATTAACAGCAGAGCGAAACACAAACACGGCAGTTACCAGACGTAACAACGGTGGGAGAAGTAAACAACAAGGATATTTAATGAGTAAGAGAACAATTTAGCTACCAGCTAAAATATCTTCCTGTAGAATTGTTTCCATCATCATCACCCAGAAGCGATATGGGTTGGTGTGCATGCAGTTTCTAGGTCAAATGTGAAGTCTACTCAGTAATCTCGATGCTATGGCAAAAGTATCCTGAATTGAAGGAATCTAAGAAGGAAGGCTGTAATTTCCAATGGTGTCACAGCATAGGCCCTAGTTCAATATCAATTTAGGTTTTATTTGATTTTTAACTGGCTGAGCTAGACTAGAGCCAGTTATTTCATCGTACTTACAAGCCCATCATCACGCAAGTTCCTGTTCAGATGTAATATTTGACGTGTTCATCAGCTTTCTGGAAACTGATGCTTCTTAATCATTAATATTCCTGGGCTAAAAGTTAGCACTGCTACTTGTTCACTTTTTCACTTCACTAAGGATCTGCAAAGCTGTAGTGGTTTTACCAAGAAAGCTTGTGTTCCTTTGCTGCTAGGAAAAGTGACAAACTGTTGCAGTGTGCTTATGGATGATCTCAATTTGAAGCAGAAAGACTTGCACAAGACCGTGTCAGATGCATCGTTTCTGATTCAGGGACTGGCTAACCCAAACCCATGAGAGGTGAAGACAGAGGAGAAAGTTAGAGCCAATGCATCCCTCTGTGGTCTTTTTTGGGGTGTTTTTGACCCTGGGTACCGCATCGGGGCCTCTCCCACCCCAGGACTAATGCATTGATCCTCAAGCTGTGGCGAGGAGGTGTCTTTTTGGGATGCTGACATACACAGGGGTTAAGTGACTCTGTCTGTGCACCAAAGCAAATCACTGGTGACCCAAAATCACAACGTGGGAGTTCCTGACTCCTAGGCCCGTGCTCATTCCACTAGACCACACTGCCTCCTGAGAAAATATGTCTTAATGGTATCTGGCCAGCTGTGTAAACATGTCAAGAGGCAACCATGTAAAACTGAACTGCTCCCATTATGCAAGTTATAGTCTATTTTATTTGTAAGGACAAATCCTAAATCCCTCCTCCAAAATGATATTTTCACAAACAAAAAATAGGGAAATGAGGAAAAAACAAAGTAATTCCAGAAAATGTTGATGTTTGGGGCTACGGGTGACATGACCAAGTTCATTTCCCCTTGAAGAGTGAGCCTCTTCCCCTCTACCAGCCTCTACTTTGCAACCTGGCTTCTTGTTTGAGAGCTAGTTTCGGGGATGGATGGGCCAATGCCGAGATGGCGGAGGGGAAAGGCACGTCTTTTTTTACCCCATGAGGTTTCCTCAGCTGTCGAACAACCTCTCCCCTGCTTGAAAATACGTTGTTGTAAGAATCAAAGCTATCAACGAGTCCTGAATAACAGTGAGGTCTGAACACCCTCAATGTTCAGTGTTATGTTTTTTCATTTTGCCTGTGTTATGGGAAGACAAAACGTTGCCTGGCGTGGGGCACGGCCAACCACCCAACGAGATCTTTATTCTTCTATTAAAATCCCCCTTTCCTGCCTGAGCATTGCAGGGCATAGAAGAGTAAGTGGTGTATTTAACACCAGTGTGACCCATCCTCCCAAACCAACATCTGATATAATGTTACAAAATTGTTACAAAAACCTGTCCAGTTGCCATTTACTACGCTCTGAGAGGATCAAAAGCGCTGCTTTGGGGTAAGTAGAGTGCCCCAGCACCTGCTTGAGCTGACTCCTCTCTGAGAAAATGTTTCAGGCTCCAGTGGGACTTGGGTATGCCTGAAAAGCAAACCCACTGCTGTACTTGCTCCCTAGTTCCCTGTCAAGGGCCCTTCTCTTGGCTCTGTAGGTGGCACAGGCACCCCAGGACTCAAATCACTTCCCTTTGCTCCAGCGTGTGGGCACAGCTGCATCAAAAAATAGTGAAATTCCAAACAATTTGGTTCAGGTTCTGGTGTTAACGCAGTTGCTAAGTGACAACATTTCCCCAATCCCACCACTCCGCGCACTGTGCTAGAGCAGCAGAAAGCTTTATCCGCAGGAGCAGACTGTGACAGTGTGTTTCAGCTTTCAGCTTTGCTCTTAGCCGTGTATTATGTTGTTTCTGCAGCGTTCCTGAGTAGTATTTTCTCTGTTCCTCTCTAGCAGAGCCGGGTTCCCCGGGGAGGTCCACCCATGCAGGGCTGGAGATGCAGCGCGCCGTTCCTGTGCTGCTGGCTGCATGGTGACGACGTGAAAGGGAAACGTTCACCTTCTGTGTCACTTGCAGCAAGCTTATCCCACAGGGTCTTCAAGGTCCACAGAGGTCTTCTGGGACTGGGGTCTGAACGACAGCAGTAAGTAATGAGCCAAGCACTGCAAAAAGGCACAGCTCAGCTCAGGCTATGGCCCTGATTATGGATGATGTATTATTTTATTCTTTGTTCAGTGGGATTGTGTTGGAGCCTGTGAGTCCCGCTCCTGTTATCATGTTAGGCAGCGGATAATGAGAATAAAAGGCAGTCTCTGTCCCAGTGAAATAGATGAAAGATGTCTCAGAAATTCCAGGTGTGTTAATTAAGCAGGAATGCCTAGTACAGGCAGGAACAAAGTTTGAGTGTTGGATGCTAAAGAAAATGCCCGTGTTGGCGAGGCTGAGAGCAGATACTTTTCACAGAGCAAATCACGGGTAGGGAGTTTTCATGGCTTCTTTTGTATCTGTGTTTCCTGTTGGGATCATCACTTCCATGATTTTCCCCTTCATCCTTGCCCTCCCCTTTCCCATCCCCAGCCCTTTCTGGTCTGGATTTGTCTCCAGGAGGCGACGGGTGAGAAACTGCCTCTCTGGATGTGTTGAGTGTGATATATGCCCCGTGTACAGTGATTTGGAGCTGACTCTGGCTGCACTGGGCACCAGCGTTAGCGATGCAGTCAATGTAACGTCTTATCTGGCCTTGGTATGTCAGTGGAGTTGTTCAGCTCACCCAGGCGGGCAGGTCTGGGCCTCTCCTATACATTACACCAGGACTAAAGACAAGCTTTACATGGACGTGAAGCCTTGCACAGTGCTGGGTTCATGAGGAGATGCCATTCGGTTCACCAGCCTCATCCCAACTGGGCAGCTGTTGGCAGCTGCGTGACATTGCTGGTGAGTCCGTCAGACCTGGCTTTCTCACGTGAGGCTCCTCTGCTCTCCCTTACACTGAGGCTGGAGGAAGAGCACCCAGCTGCCTCATAAGCTGTCCGAGGCGATGGACTGGCTCTGAATTTTGCTGACGAGGGCTGCGGTAGAGGGTTTTTGTAGAGGCCCCGGCTCAGGGCAGGATTTTAGCAGGTGTTGAGGTCTCCCTGAGGCCAGTTTCCGGCAGGCTGAAAGCAGCCTTTCAGCATTACCAGTGATGACATTGGATGAGAAAACATTTTTTTTTTAAACAGTAGTTTCTTCAAAGCAAGATGTAAAAAGCAAAAAGTCCTTCTCAAACTAGAATTTGCTTCCTAGAGTAGAGCACCGAAGACTAATGAAAGCCAGATGCCTTGGCCTGTCCCAGGAACAGGAAAGGGAAGAAAAGCTGACCTCAGCAGCCTGAAAATCTATAGTTACAGGAACCTGCTCCTGGACCCAGGGTCTCCCAAGCAATAGAGGAGTCCAGGAAAGGCATGTGTTTGTGACACTGAAACACGGTGCGTGCAGGCAAGCGGAGGGGACCGGTACCACTGACACAAAATGAAGCAGCTTCCAGGGGCTGGACTGCTTCCAGGATTTGCCTGGAGGGGAGGGAGGATGTTGAGAGCTGCTTCAGGGTGCCCAGGGCTCTGGTGCACTAAACAAAGCACTGACAAGCCCCAGAGCCTGACCTGAAGGCCCACTGTTGCAAAAGCTGTGTAGGTGTTTAGGGTCCTTCCTGGATGGAGACGGCAATTAGGAGCTGAGCTGTGACAAGCTGTGTTACACAACCGTCAAAACAAGCCCAGTTTGGCCATCCATTGCCCTCCGCTTTCAGGTTGTGGTGCCAGTGTGTAAGGCAGTGCTGGGCTATGCTCCCATGGGGTGTTCATCCTACCCTTCTGGCTCATCATTTTGCAGGAAAAGAGGTGGGAGCTGTATGTTTGTTGATGGAAATATGTGAGCATGGCAGAAATGAGTCTGACGCACTTTCTGAAGGACCAAGGTCACCATAACAAGTGTGTGCACAGGAATATATGTCTAAAGTAGGGGTGTGTGCATGTATAAATGTATACACGTGTGTCTGTGTGTATATAGGCACTCAAGCAAAACATATATGGGCTGGAAAATACCTGAAACGGCTACAAATAATTGGTATGGTGGGCAAGAGAAGAAAGTGCCCCCTTTCCCTGGGCTCCCGCAGCCACCCCAGCTCTGCCAAAGACAATGGCAGGAAGCCAAGGGGAAAGAAAGGGATCGGGAAGGGGAACCGAACCAGGCTGGGCGTCCTCTGTTTCACACTGGAAGTACAGAAACTCAGGAGCTTAAGTCTTTTTTCATGAACCTTTCATCTGGACCAAAAGGGCTCGTGCAGCCTATGCTCACAAGCCATGCCCATGGGCTTACATGCAGACCTCAGACTGCAGATTTCATCCAGTCCTGCTGATTTTTCTGGGTGGAGATGAAACACCGATTTCCTCTCAGGAAAGCTCATGTCTTCCTGGGAATGGTTAAATAGTGCTGACTCCGTGTATCCCTTCTGGGAGGAACAAGAGAGAAACAAACCCAGCCAGTTCCAGGTTTTGCAAGCGGTGCAGACATCGGAGAATAATCTTTAGTAATGAGAGACTGATAAGCACTTTGTTACAGCCACTTAATGCATGTGCTTGACTGATCCCGAGGTCAGATATTTCTGCGCTGGTGTCCTAGTTCAGACCAGAGAAGGATGCCAGATCCAGGCAGCCACAAGTCTCTCTGTGCTCTGGATCTGGCTCATACTAACGTTGCCTGCAGGGGTGGATCCGCACAGGCAGCACTTGGCATGGGGAGAGCCTTCCCATATTCCTATGCCTGTCCTAGCTGACTGTCCTCACTGCACTGTCCTGAGCTCAGCTCTCAGATTTTGATTAATGATTGATCCATGCCAACACCACACCAGTCCTCCAGTTACAGCTGACTTCTAAATGGCACATAGTCCAGTAGACACATGTATGTTATTAGCATTGCAAGTCCAGCAGAGCAAGCAGCTCTTCACCATATACACTTTCGCCAAGATATTATAGCACAGTTTCCACTTCCTGGCAATTAACTCAGTCTTTCCCGCTCAACAAGAAGCACTACATTCACAGATAGATAGGTCTGCAGAGTTTGGGAGCTTCTTATTCCAATTTGGAAACCCCAGAAAATTACTGTGACAAAACATTTTTCCTGTCATTTAAACTCAGGGAAAAGACTTCAGGAATATTCCATAAATGGTTAGTTTATCTCCCCTCTGTTTTCTTCCCCCTTATCCCTCCTAAATATAACACAAGCCTAGTATCATCCAAGCCAAGAATGTACCAATGACTGAAATTAAATAAAAGTGGGATTGATTATTGATGGCATTGACGGATACTGATGGATATCTGACAAAGCTTCTCTGTATATCTAGTTTTTTGCCATTTTCATCATAAATGAAGTACCAGCTTAAGATACTGCTTTAGATAGAGAGATGAAATGCAATTGAACCTCTCCTGGAAAAAAACCGCTGTCTTGTGTACCCTTGTACAGGTTTAAGGGGTATAAAAGAAATGAGTAAGAGGGGGAAGCTCTGGCAGAACCTAAATCAAAACTCTTTTATTTGCTTTGTATCTCTTACCAGGAGAGTCACTGGAGCAGATGCCTGGATTTAATGTGAAATTTTTTTTAAGCCTTTGCTTGAGGAAGCTGCCAAGAGCACAGCTACAGTCAAATAATCCTTTGCAATGCCATCATTACCAGCAACAGGTATTTATTGAAAAATCAAGTGAACCCTTTCCTAAGCAAGTAAGTAAAAGACTTGCAGGCTGGTAAAGCATGAGAAGTGGTGTTGCTCAGCTGACTGGGCACACGATTGAGTTGCAGATGACCGGGGTTCAGCCCTTGGCTGTGCTGAGGACCTGCACCCTGTGACCTTGAGTTAAGGTCCTTCCTTCTCACCCAGCCCTGCTGTTTGTCTAGCTTTGTTATCTGTGGGAATTACTAAAGATGGTGAGGTTAAGCATCAAAACCATAAACCAAATGAGGAGCTATTGGGGAGGGAAAGGAGGGCTGAAGGTGGCTGGGTTTCCTCCAGCTTTGCTGCTGTCCTTCCAGGTACTGACTCCCTCGTAGGGATGGGTATGTTGGACTTGGACTAGGCTGGGCAGGTTGCACAGATATAGTGATCCCTGGTGGCCCTGGCTAAATGGTAAGAGCCAGGCCCCTTAGATGTAGGTCTGTTGGTGGGACAGGTCCTATTTATTCGTGTAGGTCGGTTCAATTGTAAAGTCTTTGTGGCCAGGACTGTTTTCAATCTGGTGGCTGTGCCCAGAATAACAGGAGCAGGATGTCAGTGGGAGCCTCCAGAGCTGCTGCAACACAAATACTGATCAGTCCCTAGCAGATAATGTTTCCTGTCTCCAGCTTTTAAGAGAGCCTTGTGGGCCAAGGGAATGGAAATCTTCCTCTCTCTTTTACTGGTTGTGGTCTCCCGTTCAGGCAGGTACAACAGGGAAGCGCCTGTTTGCTGCTCCATCAGCTCTGGACGTTCTCCAGATGCCACTGGCGAGACCCGGTGGGTCCTGAGAAAGAAAATATGCCCACGAAGGCTCACTGGAGTGATTACTAGCTATCCCACACCTTGGGAAGCCAGTGCTATCTGTGGCTCTGCCCTGAGGAAACTAGGTACCGACTGGATAACGGCCAGGCCTGGGTGACATGGCCGGGCAGAGCGCGACAAGGGAGCCAGGAGGAAGGAAATGAAGTCAGCCCTGTGATCCGCGCCAGACGCACACTCACGCTTTGCTGCGAGCTCATTACCCCCTGACCACGCGCTGCCCTGATCTGCGGCTACAGCTGCGGGGGGAGCTGCCAAACTTGGCAAGGACCCGGCCCGTTCCCGAAGCTCCCCTTCAGGCGCGAGGCAGCGCTTTCCCCGGGGCCCCGTGAGGAGCGGTGGTGGCTAAATGAGTAATACAGAAATCGGCCTGCGCGGCCAGCCGAAGCGCAGTGTCGAAGCATGGTGATTTGTACAGACCGGTATGATCTCTCCTGGGCTTGCGCGGTGGCTGATGGACAGCCAGGGCTGAAAATGTTGGGTGGGTAGCTATCACAGAAAATATTTGCGTTGTTTATCAGGACATGAAAAATCATGGGGTTTAAAGGATATATCCACCGAGTACAACCAGTAAGTAGTTGCTTAAGAAAGCCTGCTGCTGGGACAACCAAATCATGGCCTCAGGGCAAAGAGGGGAGAAGATCCTGTTCCCTGCAGGTCTGCTGGCAGCAGCCCTGGCTCTGTCCTGAACTCCTGCAGGACTGGGATGACTGCGACTCTGATCCCAGGGGCCGTGGCCGAGGAAAGAGGAGGCGAGCTTGGAGAGGTGTCTCTGCGGGAGCTTCTGACACCAGGAGATGAGGTAAAAGAGCTGGAGCTTGGCCTTTTTACGACTCTTAGTAGCACTGATTTGTTTGAAGAAGTAGCAGTTGGAAGGAGAGGGAGCAGAGCAGACGCAGCTGTGGGCTAGGAGGCCAAAGGAGAAAGAGACAAGACGAGGGAAGACCGCTGCTAGGAGATTCATTTATCCAAGCCAGCTGCACATCTCATGGCGTGTTTGGGTTTTTTTTAATTGATTTTTATACTAACAGACAATTAAGCTGATCTATTTATTTTTTTGATGTTTCTCTAGTATTGAGTCATTTCCTGGGGGGTGGGAAAAAAAAAGCATTTTTCTCAAAGCTTCAAAACAGTGTTTCAGAGTTTGGGTTGAGGATTCTTTCTTTGTTTCTTTCTTTCCTTTCTTTCAATGAAACAGCTACATTTAAAAAAGCATGAAAGCAAAAAACAGAGGTTGACAACCCCGAAACTTCTGCCAGAGTTGCTCTTTGTTCACAGAAATGGGTGTCCATAATGGGTAGCCCAAAGCAGTGTACAGGGTGAAGGATGAGACCTGCCAAAGCAGCCAAGCATCAGGCTGCCTTGTCGTCATATTCACCCGCAGATGTTGATGCTTTTTCCAGCTCCTACACACGTCACTGGTGTCAGTGCCTGTCTGCTCCGCAGCATGCTGACCTTTCTTCTGGTTTACACATCAAAACAGACTGTTTTGGCAGTGGTTTCCAATTCAGTAAGCCACATGCCTTTGCACTGTAGTGGACGTAGGGCAAAGCTGGCTATAGCCCCCAAAGCTTACATGTTAGTACATGCTGTCGGTCTGGAGAAGCCTAGTGTGAAACAGTGGTGAGTCTGGATCCTTTTTTGCCAGAAAGCTATAAGTACAATGGGTTAGTTAGATCTTTGACTAATAAAAATGGACATCTGCAATCAAGCTAATTTGCTAGAGATTAGAGCCTAATTAAAACCAAAGAAGCAAAGGGGCTGCCAGCCTCAGAACTAAGCGCAGGCACAGAGCACTGTGCATTGACAACTAAGAGATGCACTGGCTTTTTGAAAACAGACAGCAGTTAACCACCTTGAAGGAGAAGTCACACCACCCATGAAGCTCCCAAGCACTAACTTCACTCTGTCCTGTCTTTCCTGTGGATTGGGGACAGGATACCCACCGGCCATGGTGGAAAGAACAGCAAAAACTTCCATTGACATTGATGGGTCCTGGACTCATCTTGTGGCCTTTTTTGTTTGTTTGCTTGCTTGTTACACATGCCCTCTAGTACTTGGTGTCCAGAATGTTTCACGCATCATTTCTCAGTGGAGGAGGAAGAAAGCATTCACTTTCAGAGTCACTGCTTGTACGTCCTGCAGTTGGCATGCGAGGGACCACTGCTTTTGGTTGTCATTATGCTGGAAGTCAGAGTCAGTGCAGTTACCTCGGATCCAGAGAGGCTTATCTCACTGCAATATTTAACTGGTTATCCTCCCTAAGTAGTATGCCATGAAGCCAGTAGTGAGAGGAAAGAAAACTTTTAAAGGTGTGCTCATTGACCCAGTGAATATGGCAGGAAACCACAAAAGCTATGTTGGGACCATGCACAAAGCAAACTTGATCCTGCCTCTCCCCCTGGTTTTTCATGTCTGTCTTTCATGGCGCTGAAGCTTGTTAGGACCCTTGGCACTGTGTGATGTGCAATAACACCTGGAATTAAGTGCTAGCCTGAAGCGCTAACCCTTGGAAGTCAACAGGCACATGGTCAACAGCAGGCGCTTGTAAAATAGAGCCTGTCTGTTGAAAACAGCTTGATTTCTTATTCACAACAGATCATATTAACCCATTCTCAACTAAATTGGCAAGGGGCAGTGATTTAACATTTTAAAACAAAAGGAAGCAAGAGGATACTGGTGACTAATTTCCTCCAAACAACGTCATGTGGGTCATCTTCCTCATATGTTGTTTGTTTTGCCAATTAGTCTTTAGGTAGATATTCATATATCAGCTATTATTTTCCACTGTGAATTGTGGTTTTCTGCCCAGCAGCAAGTCCAGTTTCCAGGGTAATTGGGAAGCCAACTCCTTTCTAACTACGCAAAAGATGAACTGTGTTTCCTGCAACTTTAATGTCTCTAATGTTATTGGTTGAGTAACAGCCGGACACAACAGTGTCTTCTGTAAGGAAATATGCCAACAGTTGTTGCTTAGAAGTGAATAAGACTTACTTTTTTTTAAATAAAAAGTGTTTTGAATGATTTGAAGCTGCAATAACAGTCCTTTCCAGTCAAAGCTTCACAACAACAGGATGCATTGCTCCATTTAAACAAGTAATAATATTGGTTTTAGTCATTACACATGTTTCGCTTCCTGTTGGGGGTATTGCACAGAAAACTAATTCTTTGCATATCAGATAACTAATTAATTGCGTATTTACAGATTTTATATACAGAGATGTTCTCTAATACCATCTTTGTGCAAAGAAAATATAACTTTGCAATAAGCTAGCGTGATTGGTTGATTGGCTGTACGAGCTACAAGAAAATTAAGGAAAGCAGCCTCTAAAAGACAGCATTGCTCTGTTAGCATTAGCAAAGCCGTGTATATTTAGGGTCTCAATGCTTCTGACTTACGGTCAGAAAAATTTATTGTCACAAAATGTTCATTCTGGTTGTACAAGACTTTTCACCTAAAAACTCCCAGTTGATTAAAAGGCAATTACTGGGAGCAATGGCAAGATTTAGCCTAAGGACTTCTGCATTTGCGCCCTGCTAATGATCTGCTGGGATTCTGTCATGTCCCAAAACATAAGCATAGCAGCAGTAATTCTGATGTCTGTCACTGCTTCCTTACTTATATTAACAGTTTATTTCATGGCTGACTTCCCATCTTGCTAAGTTAGTTTCTCCATGTCAGGCTGTACTAATGAATAGAGAACAGATTCTGAGCTCTCTCTTCCAGGGGAAAAAAGCACCAGCTCGGCTGAAATCACTGGAGTTGCTGTGCTTTGACCCCGGCATAAGGAGGATCCTTGTCTGCCTTCAGGTATATGCCCTGGGGCTTTTCCTTCAGCCAGGCAAGTGCTGCTGCTGACATTCTCTTAGAAGCAATTAACATTTCAATCATCTTTGTATTTCAGCAATGCAGTTCCTGTCATAGTGCTGAAGCAGTAAGACATGACAGGCAATGCCCCATGCTTCCGAACTGAGAGGCTGTAATGAGATCTCAAGAACTTCCCTTATGGTGGAGGACAGGCTGGATCTCTGCACTGCACATTTAGTGGGATGCTGGGGAAGGAAACGCACATCAAAGCTGGTGACAACTTATGAGCATGCATATGCATATCAAGGCTGTGCTGTGGTCTCCATTTGTTTATAGAAATATATATTTTTTTTTTAACCTATCTATCTATCTTTCTACCTGCCTATATGTCAGTGGAGGGTTTTTAATCAGAAACCTATCAACATTTGCAGATCCAGGGTTTCATTCATCATCTGAAGTCAGACTGAACATCTGCCAGCCCAGCCAATTGTTTTAACATTTTCCTGCTGAGCTATCCACTGCTGGGAAAAGGAAGGGGGGTGTTAAGCCACCATCTAACCCCAAGGGCCAAGTTTCCTTGTCAGTGTACATTGGGACCCTCCTTTCACTCCAGCAGAGTTAGAACTAAAATCGTGATCAGAACAGACCGTGCTTTTCCCCAATGCCAACAGCCAAAAGGAGAACTGGGGCGCGCTAAATAGTGCGCGTAAAGGTAAAAAGAGGCTCAAGGAGAATCTTGTCATTGAACTTCACCTTTATCCTCTTGCCACGTGAATTATGCTCCCTGAACACTTCAGCTCAAACTGTGTTTAGCTCCTTTATCACTTACACCCCTTTTCCATCCTGTTCTGTTGGCCAGAACTTTCACTGCAGTTAATTGACCTGGTTTCACTGATTTCTGTGAAGACTGGCCAAGCCTCCCAAGCTGGAGAAGTGGGTCACCATGCATCATGTACACCAAAGGTTTGGGGGCAGGTTGCCTTGATTCACTCTTAACTGAGGAGGCTTCTGCTGACACGTGAAGCTGCATTTTCACCTCTATTTCACCGGACTGTGACTGGCTTCTGTAGGAGGAACGCCTGGGAAATGGTGTGAGGAAAAGGAGGGTCTGGTGACTCAACATCTGTGCGAACCATGCGTATGTCAGTTCAGATAAATTTAACTCAGGACTTACTCTGTTTGAGAAGCTTCAGTCAGAAAACAAACCCAGCAGATTGTAACTCCCCAACGAGGGAGTTATTGCCAAGTGGATGCACCACATCAAGCGCTTACAAGAAACAAATGTATTCAAGAGGGAGAAATAATCCTTCTGTTAAAAATTACTGCAAACAAAACTGCAAATGTTGCCATCACTGTTGAAATTTGAACTGTGACAGAGTGGAATTTCCATCCCTCAGAAAACTGCCTTTTGGCCCAAAGTGGGAAGCAGAAAGCTTTTTTTTTAAAAAAACAAAAACAACCCCAAAACAACAAAAAAAAACCAAACAAAACACCAAAACACAGAAGCCACAGGATCTACCCTTTAAACCCATTTTCTTTTTAGACCAGGCTAAAATTATGCTTAGAGTTGTATTTATTAAGCTAAGTGATCAGCTCTAAAAAGACACAGTCCAGAAAAACAGGAAAGTAACTTATGTATGTAGACAATTTTATTCATTTCAATGGAAGTACTGGACTGTTTCAAGTTAAGCACCAGATTAAGTACTTCATCAGTTCAGAGCCAAAACTCATCCGATTTCTGTAGGAAAAAAATCAATCCCATCTCAGTACAACTAAAGAAGTGCGTTGTACTTTAACCAGTTTCCCTTTTGATATATTGAGATTAATAGCAACTAGTGAAAATAGACACCTCCCAGGCTGAATCACAAAGATGACTGGAAATGAACAATAAAATTCAGGTAGTGAGATTTGCTGTAAAACAAAAGACCCCACTTCACCCTACTACTCCCATATTCTACTGTAATGCTATTCCCTAGAGAACAGTTGCAAGTGTTTTTCTTAGTACAGTGTGAGTGACTCAGCCCCAAAGGGTTTTTTCCTCTTTTCCTCCCAAGTGACCAATGTGCAGGAAGAGGAAAACGATGTGTTTCACACAGGAAGTTTTCCAGTATCTTCCTGACCTTGTCAGACCTTCCTCCTCTGCTTTCCAACTCTGCAATACTTTTACTGCAAGCTGGTAATGGCTATGGTTAGACTGAAGAGGGATGGCTAAGTGGACCGGCAGATACATAGAGCTATGTACCATTCCTGGTCTGCCTGCTCAACGGTGCCTTCACTGCTGAATGTAACTTCAGTGTCAATATGAAGCTAGCCAGCCCCTGGTCTAGAATGCAGCTCTGGCATTTAACCCGGTTGCTGAAAGCCTTGCTGATGTGAATCAGGCTGATAGCCTGTGGGAAGGAGGTGTCTTCTCTTGATAACCAGTGCACAAAGAAATTCTGTCAGCCTGGTCACCACTCTGAAGGGTTGTGAGGCATCATCTGCTATGGCATTTGTAGAATCCAATCTTTATTACCTGCTGACAGGCGTGAGCACCAAACTCCTTTTTATTATTGAACAAAGTGAAAGCAGTGAGATATTCAGATTCTGGTGGTCATGGGAGAATAAGGAGTGTGTGCTTAGCTGTAGGATGGCTCTCAGCAAATTGTGACCATCATAGAATTGTTCCAATTACACCGTCATTATATATACGGTTAATACGTGAAACCCAAGGCAGGCAAACATATGCTTTGGGTTTTATCTTCTGCACAAGCCACTAATCTTTCCTCAGGAAATTACCACGTAGTTTATCAGTACCTTGGCATTAATTTTTAAAACCTCAAGACTTCAACCAAAAGGAACTGGCCATTTACTGTTTTTCTTTCTTATAAATATAGTTGTTGCTACCTCATTAACTATTTAGCATCCTGGCAGATAATTGCAATGAGCTTAGCTTGGCAGAACCTCAGAGTTGTAACCCCTGAAGAAAAATGTCATTGCTTTCCGAATCTGATAGGTTCTGGTAAGCAAAGATTTAAAAGCAGCAGTAACAGACCCTTAATAAGATATGTTTGGCAAGAAGATACAAAACAACTACTAAGCTGGTTTACATCTGTTTCCTTTTTCATTCATTTTGCCGTATCTAATTGCGGACTTCACATTAATCTGCTATCACAGTAACTTGGATTATTTTGTTTCTGGGTTTAGCCTCCACTTCACTGTCATTGAATTTCATTACTGCTACTTCACCAGTAAATAATGAGTGTCTTTTTACCTACATACCCAGTCACCTGCAGTCAAAGTGATTAGCAGCACATCTCCTTAAACACCCCTGGCAGACAAAGGTATGAAGAATGACCAGGCTAGCTCTGTTCAGTTCTGTATTGCCAGAGACTTCATATGTGTAGAGTCTGATTATTATATATAAAACAGTATGAGATTTTGGAAGATTCGGGGCAAATCCATGGAAAGCTTTATGCACTTCAGAAAAAAACTATCTTTTGAGTAAGCATATTTCTCCTAAAGTACCTCATATATAGCAGTGGATGTTGCACAGCAGGTTCAGCAAAAAAAGGGAAAATAGTTATTTTTTTTCATAGAATGGTAAATATTTTTTTTTTCCTGGCAATGTGAGTCAAAAAGAAGATAAATGTTTCTTCTCTTTAGAGAAATGTGAAAGTTTGCTTCTGCTGGTCATTTTTCAGTGTTCAGGTATAGAGAACTGACTCGTGGGGTATGAATTGGGGTAGGGTTGACATTTTGCCAAGCAGCAATGCATTTGGTGTCCACCCATGGCCAGCATAAGGGCCTGTCAGAGAGACCCTCTCAGTCATCCTGGCTGGCCAGAAGCTGTATCACTGCATGCCATCTATAGAGAAGAAGGGGTCTGAAAATAAGAATATTAAGTGCTTCCTAAAAAGGCAGGGCTGACCTGACCCTGGCCCCTGTACTCAGCACTGTATTTGCTTGCAACTTGGCAGGTGCTGAGTGTGTCAATTGTATTAGAAGTGGATAAATGCAACCCAGTAAGGACAACTGTGATTTTCTGTGTGTTGGTAGGAATAATCAATTGCAAAGAAATAGGGTGAAGAGCCAACAGAGAGAGTAGCAGTTGGCTGAAAAGGTATGGGGGTTACAGTGGACTGCAGGCTCAGCAGTGTCATGCAGCTCTTAATAAAAAAAAAAGAGGGGAAAAAAGGCAAACATCATACTGGGATAGATCGGTGAAAGTACCATCTATAAGCTGTGAGATCACCCTACTATTCTAGTCAGCATGAGAAAGGCCACGGCTGTGGTACCATATCCAGCCTGGGGACATGCACCTGAGGACAGTTGTGCATTGGCTTGAGAGAGGCGAACAACAGGAATGATTCAGAAGTTACAAAGAAAAATTGAAGGAACTTCATTAATCTGAAGAAATGACTGAATAGAGGTAATGATAAATATGTACACAGCTGCTGTGAAGAGGAGAAGAGACTATTCTTAATGTTAATTGTAGGAAAGTTAGTGGTGGGTTTACATCGTAGAAACACATGGCTTGGAAATAAAAAAAATTGCCAGCGGGAAGAATGGAGACACAATGGAATAGGTTGCCTGAGGTTGTCTCACTAAAAGTGTTTAAGAACAGGTTAAAACATGTTGGTTAGGCATAGCATGGGTTTGCTTCCAAGCAAGGCTAGGAGACCTCCAAAAAGGTCACTCAGTTCTACTTTTTATGCTTCTGTGCTTGGATGCAATTGTACTGCTTTTTTAGTCATTAGGGATGACATATAGAAGACTTTTCTAGGAAACCTCCCCTAAACTACGATGATCAGGGTTTGATCTTTCGGAAACCACGATGACTAAAAGGCAACATGTGGAATTCAGTTTGCCAGCCAAATGACTCTCTCAGTTCAGTGTCCCCTCTTCTTCTCTCTGTTCCTCATAATTTCACCTTGAGCTAAAAAGGTGCAATATTTGGTTTTAAGTAATGGTAACAGTTGTAGGGAGTTGGTGAAGAACAAAACCAGAATGTGTCTTTGCTGCTGCCTCCTATCGCTCTTCTCACAGAGAGCAGCATCTCTGCTCATCCGCTTCTACCCTAAACAGCTGCTTCTTCCATTGGTCCCACAAGCCCAATCCAGTCAGCCAGTGCTACACACAGAGTACACTCAGATTTACCACAGCAGTTTTTGTAGCTTCACCTCTTCCCTCCAGATTCGTTTTGCCAGGGTATCTATCTGTTCACTCAAAGTTTTCCCCCATTTGCTGCCAGAACGTCAGGGTGGAGAATTCAAGATGAGTGTCACAAAAACAAAGAGCAGGCTTGGGGCAGGCAGCAGTTCTTGCTGTCTTGCTGTTTTTGCCATAGGAGGCAAAAAGAGTGTCACCAGCATGTAGTGACAGGTAGAGTAACCCCCAGCAGCACCACCAGAGAAGAGGGAATATGTTCCACAGTTCAGTTCCTTGCTTCCTTATGCACTGATAAAAGCATGTTACCAGAACAACAGGTTTTATCCTGGCTTTCTAGGGCGAATAGGGGACGTTAACAGCTTATAATGAGAAGGAAAGGAGGAGAGGAATAGGTAATGCTCAAGAGTTGGGCTATCTGGTTTCCAGCCTCAAATGTATGCTCCAGATGAAAACATATGACCTGCTTTTCAGATTTAAATCTCTTTCAGTGAGTCCAGAGATGACCTTAGACTAATGGCATTTTTTGTTTTGTATAATTTGAGAAAACCGAGTTTGAGTGATGTTGAGAAGAAAAAATCAATACACCTCCCATAAGAAAGAAAAAAACAGCCTTGGTCCTTCTGTGCTTGGTTTTTTGTTGTTTTGTTTTTCTTTTTTTTTTTAAAGTTAAAATCAAGCTGATTATAATAGGTTATTCCAGCTGAAGAATATGTTTCAGAGTTTGGATGTGAAGATTGTCTTCATTTGACAGGCAATTTGAAGGGTACACATGCTTCAATAAAGCATTGCTGATTTCTGACAGACAGTAGTATGCATAAGCCTAAATGTACTTTTCTATTTTAATTACATGACCAGTACTCATGAATGGGAGCCTGAGCTTTATCTCCACTGACCTTGAAAATCCCCTGGAGGTTTATGATGAAATGAAGCAT
The DNA here is from genome assembly GCF_964188355.1 of Buteo buteo. Taxonomy (NCBI): domain Eukaryota; kingdom Metazoa; phylum Chordata; class Aves; order Accipitriformes; family Accipitridae; genus Buteo; species Buteo buteo. The sequence goes on from NC_134183.1 coordinate 24,771,497, forward strand.
ATGTTTTCTGGTGATTTCTGGAAAATAAGGAAACACAAAAACCACTTGTTCTAGTTTTGATTTTTTTCAGGAAACAATGTGATACACCATCAGAGCTTCCACATTATTGCAGGAGAATTTGGAAGTTCTCCACTTAGTTCCTGTGACATACATGGGATTTGGCAGTTGTATGCAGATACTCAGATCGGGATTTCATACATGACAGCCTCTCCCCTGAATATCTGCATGAGTGTAAACCACATGAACAGTAATTCTGGCTCTTGCTGACAAATCAGATCATCTTAATAGATGAATTATTGTAGTGAATGAAATGTATGTCTACACCTCGGTCACATTAATGACTCTGTAGTAGTGTAGACATACACAAACTAGCTTTTAATTGCTAGCTTGATTATTGGTCTAGCCACAGTGACACAGAGCTCTAGCTCTGTCTAGATTTTGTTTGGTATCAATGCCTCAGTGCTTACTCCAGTTTCAGACCTGAATGAAGACACTAGTTATAGCCTACATATAGAAGTCCTACAGAGTCTTTGCAGTGTGCTTGTTACACCCACGCTGAATGCATGGATGGGAGAGGAGTGTGAATCAGCTGCTCTCTGAAGGTCACCATGGCTGCTGGGAGCCCAGCTGGAAGCCAGGGCTCCTAGTGAGCATCCTGAATGTATCAGCAGAGTAAAAACTCTCACCAAGGGATAGGATGGAAGAATGGTGGACAAGGACAGGCATGCAAAGAGAAATACATCTACGTGAACATGCTCAGTGGGAATTAATTTGCCTTTCACCCCAAATACTAAGTGACTGCAAAGTAGATAGATAGAGTAGTTTTGATGTGATTTTCTACAATCAGTATTCCTTCTCCCCCCCCCCGCCCCATGGGTTTTCTATTGTTTTTCTCTTTTTTTCTCTCTCTTTCATGCACTGTCTTCATATCCATGTTTTACTATTCTTCACACTTCTTTTCCCGAAGGCTTTCACTGTGCTTCATCCCAGTTCTTCCTACCATAGCTATGCAGATTTACAATGCCTTTCATTTTCCATGACACTGCTTACATTCACAGGGCAAAAATCAGCCTTTTCTTGCCAGGTTATGCAGCCATCCTCCCCGCTATTCCTGAATGACTCCAGACTGCTATTCCCTTGAGGACTAAACTAGATTGGGATTTATTAAACCCTTAGCCCCCTGTTTGAATGATATATGGCCTCAGGCAGTAGGCACTAAGGTGAATGCACACTGCTTCTTTGTAAAGGCACAGTAAACCATGCTACAGAGTGCACTGCCCCAGGCATTCCTAAACTATCTTGTCCTGTGTCAGCAAGATGCCTTAAGAACTCTCTATAGAGCTTTCATTGCTCCATTCTCCTTCTGCTCCCACCCTGTGCATTTCAATACAGTAAGGAAAGGTTTTCATCCTTAATTGAAATTCCTTTCATCAGCCCAGATACAGCCTGAACAAAGATACTGACATGAAAAAGCAGTCAGGAACATATCTTTAAAATGTCAGTTTGCCAGTGACAGGCATAAAATGCAGTCACTGCAAATCAAGACTCTAAACCCTCATTGTATATCACATAGCTGCCACTTCCCCCCCCGCCCCCCCCATCCCTCCCATAAGTTTTGATGTTTGTATGTCTTTGTTTTTCTTTCCACATTCTTCTCATACTGTATTTCCAGCAAATCTGAGGATAGCTGGGTCTTGATTAAACTCCTGCAAACCTTAGAGAAAGCTCTTTTAAACCCTGAATCGTGTAATTTATCTTATACTTCTGAAGAAATCAATCATTCAAGCTCTGTGGGTTTTCTCCACTATTTTTCCTTTTTTTATTCATTCTGGTAAAGTAATTGATGCAGTTTTGTCCATATAGACCTGTAAGTTTAATGCTACATGGGTTTATTTACATGGCAGGAAACGGCTACAATCTTGCTCGGCTGCAGAAAAAGAAATAAGAAATGAAAGTTCTTTCCACTGGCACAATGTAGGGAAGGATACACCCAACAGAAAAAACATAAGTATGGGCCATCTACTGAGGGCTATATTTAGCTTGCTTACCCTGGGTGATTAATTTAGGTGTTACATCTTGAAGTCTTGACTATACAGAGACTGGGGTCTGGCACTCTGGCAGCTTGTGTGATCGGAAACATCCACCACCCTCTCAAGCTTCAAGGCCATGCTAAGCACAAGGACCAGCTTAAGCTATCTGCAAAGGAGGCTGCCGTGTTGGACTGCCAAGGGTGGATGAAGAACCACGGTCTCAGTGCCTGCTTTGTTTACGGCAGCATCTTGGAAAGGAACACAGTGCACGGCTGCCAACAGGGAGGCTGGTCTCTGTGGGGTGGAGGACCTGTAATGTCCCAGGAGCAGCAGTTACTGCCCTGACTCTCCCTTCCTCCTGGCAGCAGAAGGAGCAGGGGGGCCAGCCCTCGGGGGCTCTGTGTCTGGCTCTCCTTCCTTGCTCCATCCCTTCCCTCTACTTGCCACTTTCTCTGCAGCAGTGGTTTAGCATTGGCCTGGGACCGGTTTGCTGAGGGCAGCAACAGATCTGAGAAACCTGAAACTGGCTCTATGTTTCTAAAGAGCTGTTCACTTTAAAAAAACTTAAAGTTATGGACACCTTTTTATTACTTCTTATTAGTGCCTAGAGTTTTAGCTGTGAAGCTAAGAAAAAATACATCAAAAGCTAAAATCTAATTATACAGCTAAAGACAAGCAAATGGAAGAATACATGGTAACAACGAGACACTGCTGGTCAAAGTGCATAATGTAGGTATCATTTTCAAATCCTGATTCCTTACCAGCTTTGGCTGCATGACAGGTTCTTTCTTGAGGCCTCGCTAATACATCCCCATCATGTGATCCCTCTTTTTTTTTAACTCCACTGGCTAATGCTGTGCCAGTAGCATATCACATACAGCATTCTTGACTTCATTGACAAGGTTTTCACAGTGTGTGCTCACACAACCTTTCATCTTCTTCTCACTAGCACCAGAATGATATATGTCTCCAGTAAGTTCTTGATGCCACCATCTGTTGCCCATGCATTGTCTTTTTCAGACACACCACTTCCCACTACATCCGCTTCTCTTGTGTTTGGGAGGGTCCCCTTCCATCCCCAGAGCAAATTAATTTTTCTCTTTCAAATCCTTCCTTCATGCACACCTTTGCCCAGAAACTGCAAAGAACTTGACGCCGATTTGGCTGATGAGAACACAGCCAAGTATGCTGATTAGTAGTACTTCATTATTTGCCCTGCACCTCAGTTTGGTAGACTGCAGTGTGATCTCTTGCCTTGTGCTTCAACTGAGGGAGACATTGCCTTTCAGTGTTGCTACCGCTTTAACATATTCTAGAACAGGCCTGGAATACACAGATACTAACTTACATGAGCGGTAAGAAATAATACTTGCACTCTTCATGCACTATGTCCAGGAAATAAGCAAAAATGCATTGAGGAACTTCCTAGTCTGAATTTGGTATTTGTAACCAGTCCTGCAATCACTGATGGTTGCACATGTGCAGGTATTAGACGTAGACTGTTTATCCAGCTGTAACAGACACACAGTTGGCAAGCGGCAGCAGGAAGTCAGGCATGGTTAATGTTTAAGATACATAATCTTCACAGTCCTGCTGCCAGGTGTCTTCTTTGGCTTCAATCTCACTGTCTTCTCGCCTATTCTTTTGTCTATCTAGTGTTCAGGAAGAGGAAGTGGAGTGCAAAGTACTCTGCCCTTGTAACAGGCACAGTGAGACTACAGGACATGGTAGAAATAATCAAGACATAACCAACCACTGTGTGCTCTGTTATATTTACCTTTTTGGTAGCTATTTGAAAATTTTCCCTGCTCACCTGAGGCATCTTTCTAGGTCCATCAACAGTTAATTAAAGGCTGATAGTAAAAGTCTCATAGATAACACATTTTCCTAGGGGTTACTTCCTATCTCTTAATGGGCTTGACAATTTGTTCATTATTAAATGCTTGCATATTCTACCCTTGCAGGCCATATATTAACATTTAGTGAAGAAGCAGGGCACTTCACTGAGTCTTAGTGTCATATTAGTTACAAGGCACAGCAGTAGGGACGTCTTTATTTACACATCATTAAAAAGATGAGTTCTGCAGTAACAGAACAAGCAGAAATACTTGTTTTTCTTGAGCATTTTCACAGTATTTGGTCAAGTGAAAACTATGCAGATGCCTGCTGGCTACAAAATGAAAAGGGGAAGGAAGAGCAGAGGGAAGTATGGAGTTGGGGGAAAAAAGATTTGAGACAAGAAGCACTGCTGGACTGAAGCAGTAGTATTGAGGGGAACACACATAGGAAAGATCCAAAACAGCCATTCTTCAAATAGCAATTTCACATGTCGAGCATAAGAAATATTGGCACATGCCCTATCCGTTGTCTTTCTGTGCCCACCATAGCTGGGTACCTGGACATAATGCTGTCAGAAGATTTGCACATCCTAGAAACATCCTCATCTCAGGCCAAGTGTGAGATTTTCAGCAAAAGAGGTGGCTGAAGAAAGGAAGGAGCAAGCTACGAGGAACCAAAACTATCTACGGTGGTGGAAGTAGCCAGCATCATTGTCTGGTGGGCTACTGTAATTAGGACAGCTCTGAGACTTGTCTAAAATGCTAGGAGAACAAACCAAGCCTCAGGCAGCGCCAGGGACAGGGTGCATGGAGAGGCATTAAGCTGTCTGTGCCCAACTTTCCACAGCCAGCCCTTCAGCCCAACAAGCTGCAACACAATCCCCAGGACTACCGTGGATCCTGGAAGGTTAGAGATGTGGCTGCCACTGAAGCAGCACACAAATGGATGGATAAAAATTCTCCTAATTTTCACTCTCCTAAGCACTTGTGCATTACAGGTCTCTTTTGACAACTTGGGGTACAGGATACACACTAAATGAGTGCCAATTTTAAGTCCCAATTGTTTTACTTTCCTGAGCTACAAACTCACGGACACTGTGTTTTCAGCTTGCCATGACGGCAGCAGTATTCAGGAACTCCTTTTTCTTACTTCTCTGTCTTCATCCAGCATGATTTCCATTTCAGTGGCTCCCTCTTGCTCCTTTCTTCATTTCGTTCTCCAAGACTTTGGCAAATGTTGTCTTTACTGAGGACACACTAACTGTGCAGGAACTATTTTATTGTATGAGAGATGGACTGAGATCAACTTAAACTACAGAGTGTATGATGAGAACAATGAAGAAACTCTAATAACTAATAAGGTTCACACAGCCCAGCTCACTCGAGGAGCAAATTTCATGACACTTCCCCTTGGATTCAAAGAGGACACTTTAATCTCACTACTATAAACACGACCTAAGGAAGGACCAGGGTGGAGCATGGGAAATATTGTCCGTTTAATTGTCTATTCTTTGGAGTAGCAATCTACTTATAACAGCCTCTCCTGTCTGGCTCCAGGCGAGTCATACAGCCTTTGAAAGGGTTCTGAGAAATGTTAGTTTCAGTTGGTGCTACATGCCCAAATTCCAGCTCTTATCTTGGTTTCACTGTGTGTGCAGTGAGAGGGACGTGTAGCGGCAGCACTAGACAGGCTTTTCTCAGATCTCATCATCCAAATCACTTCTCAGGGTATATTCAGGGTTTTCTCGGGGTTGTATCAGCCTTCCCGCAGGATATCAATAGTGTCTCTTGTAATAGCGTAGGTGGAGCTTGAGGCTGTTTGTGATACCCAAGGAATTTCACAGGGTTCCTCATTTATCTATTCTCTATTTTCTTTATTCAGATTTTTCTGTGGAGTAGGAGTCCCTTTCATCATTTCATTGGACGTCCAAACAGCCCATACGCAGGATGTGTTGGCTGTCTCTGCCACCTGAAGGAACCCAGCGTCAGTAGGTGGGACATTACCCTACCTGATCTCTGGGCCCTGTTACCCTCCCGGCGGGACATGCCTGGGACACACGTAATAAACTGGGTATTCTCTGTCCTCTAGAGGAAACAGTCTGTCCACGCCAGTGGCCACGCTTTCAGGCTGGAGATACACAGCCTTCATTTTCCCCATTAACAGTCAGCGTAGACACAATTATTGCTGGCTGAATTCAGGATTTCTAAAATTCCCATTGTTAGCAAAACTAAAGATTGATGTGGATGGGGGCTGGTCTTTCTTTTGACATTCCAAAGACAAAGGAGTATCACAGACGACCGACTCTTTTGTGTACAGGTTTTGAACTAACTTTCTTAGAGTTGGCAAATGTTAGTACTGAAAAAGAAGTTCATCTCAGGCTTGTCACTAATGAGTTGACCTCAGCTCAACGTTCTTGAATTTCTGAAGCTTTGTTCCTCGTAGGTAGCAAGTCGAGTAATGGACACACAGAGGAGAGCACCATAAAGGGGTGAAGGCGCATGCCATGCCTGAAGTCAGGGCACCGTTTGGATGTACATGAATTACACTGTAAGTACAGCTGCATAGGTGTAATTTTCCTTATATTTTCACTTGGACTACGTTACAGGGGTTTTTTTCAGCAAGCACGCAGTGCTGGTTAATTAATTTAAGGGTATAGTTATAACCTGTGTTAGTAACACAATGTTACACATAAATACGTCCGCTGGTCTTTTCCCCTCATTGTTTGCATTCTGCTCTCCGGGTCGATGAACGTGTAGAGTCACAGTACCACAACCACTGATCCATGGGTTCTGCCATATGCCCTACATGACTTGCTAATTTACTCAATGAATTATTTGGGATATGGGTTATTAGCCTGATTTTCTAAGGAAATGAGGCTTCCGCAATTGCGTCGTTTTAAGTTTTGTGGTATCCCTTGAAACTGCTGACCAATTTCAGCCAAATTTAACATACACAGAGGTCTCTCTAGCTTTCAAGTCTGGGATGCACAGCATGCTTGACACCAGGAGAGCGGCGCTCCGGATGCTACTGGCTGAGGAGTAGCTCTGCTCACACCTCTGCATGACGGCATCGGCAGTTCTCCAGGAGCGAGACTCAAGGCCGTTGGGTACCGCTCATCCCCACTGCCCGGGGAGCAGCCTGCCAGCCTGGTGCGGCCAGGAAAGCCGCCCGCGCCCGGCACCCTGGGCCCACCATGCTACGCTCCGAGGGATGAACGCGGCCTTTCCTCAGGGTGACCCGAGCGCACTGGAGCTGGAAGACTTGGGGACGGCGCCAGCGGATCCCGAAGGCTGCGGGGGGTCAGAGGGGCCGCCCCGAGGAGGGCACAGCGGCCCCGGCCCCGAACACCGAGAGGCCGCGGAGGCCCCGCCGCCGCCGGCCCCCCCCACCACAGCCGGCGCGAAATGGCCCCCGGCGCCGCGCCTGCCCCCCAGCCGCTGCCCCCGGCCCCGCCGCGCATGCGCGGGAGGTGGGCGGCCGGGGAGGGGGAGGGGGCGCGAGCGCGCCTGCTGCACGTGACCGCGGCAGCGGCGGGGGGGGGGGGCTCCCTTAAAGGGCCAGGCGGCGCGCTCCCCGCCCGGGCGGTCGCGGCCCGGCTCGCTCCGCGGGCTCCCGCTCGCCTCCCCTCCCCTCCCCTCCCCTCCCGTCGTGCCCCGCCCCGCCCCGCCCCGCCCCTCCCCGCGCACCTGCTCGGCGCCCCGGCGCAAGGCCTAGGGGGCAGCCGCGAGCCGCGGCGGGCGCCGTGGGCAGTGCCGGGCACCCGCCTCGCCCCCGCCGGCACCTGCGGCGGGCGGCCCCGCTCCGCGCCCGTAACCCGGAAGCGGTGCGGCTGCGAGGAGGGGAGAGCGCCGGGACATGGCCGCTGCCTGCTCCTGCTGCCTGCGCGCCGCAGCCGGCATGGCCCTGCCCGCGGCGACGCGCGGCTGAGCCTCGACCTTGCCTTCCCCTTCCCCTGCCCGGCGGATCATCCTCCTCCAGCCGCCGCCGTTGCCGCTCGGACGCTGCCCGGGCCGGGGGCGGTAGCGCTGCGGGGGGGGGGGCCCTTGCTGGCTTGAGGGGACCGCGGGACTGGGCGTCCCTGGGGGCTGGGGCCGGCGGCGGGGGCCGGCAGCGGGGCGGAGCCGGGCGGGCGCCGGGGGCCGCGGGGGGTGCTGCGAGGCGGGGGAAGGGCCCTGGGCTGGTGCGGCTGCATGTGCCCTGCTGGGGGCCGGCTCCGGCGCGGGGGGGGGCGGCTTTTAGCTCTGGAGCGCCGCACTGAGCCGTAGGATCTGGGAATTCATTTTATAAATGCATACATGTACGTGCGATTTACCTTCTTTGAGGGGATCTCGGGTGGTGTTTACTGTAGCGCCAGTTGTGGGGTTTTTAAGGGCTGGTTGTACTTCCTTTATGTTTTGTGGGGTTAGTCGTTGTTTGGGTTTTGGTTTTTTTTTTTAAGCACGTTTTTCAGGCTTTGAAGAGCTGCACTGTTTTTGCTGAACTGTAGTTCCTCCAAGGTTGTCATTGTTTGCGTTTTGGGAGGGCGGCCGGCAGCTTTGCAGGGAGGTGCGCAGGTTGCGTCGGAGGAGGGCTCTGGGCCGGTTCCGTTTGACTTCTTTCCAGCATAGGTTAGTTTTTCTCCGGTGTCTCTGATGCCAGAACAAGGCCCCAGAATGAACGGTTTCTCTCTGGGCGAGCTCTGCTGGCTGTTCTGCTGCCCGCCTTGCCCCAGCCGCATCGCTGCCAAGCTGGCCTTCCTGCCCCCGGAGCCCACCTACACCGTCCTGCAGCCTGAGCAGCAGCAGGAGGCTGGGGCGGCAGCCGGGGCAGGGACCCCGACGGGATCGGGCACCTGCAGCCTGCACTTGAGCGAGCGGGCCGACTGGCAGTATTCGCAGCGGGAACTGGATGCTGTGGAAGTGTTCTTCTCCCGCACGGCTCGGGATAACAGGCTGGGCTGCATGTTCGTACGTTGTGCCCCCACTGGCCGGTACACGCTGCTCTTCTCGCACGGTAATGCTGTGGACCTGGGCCAGATGTGCAGCTTCTATATTGGCCTTGGCTCCCGCATCAACTGCAACGTCTTCTCTTATGACTACTCTGGCTACGGGGTGAGCACCGGCAAGCCCTCTGAGAAAAACCTGTACGCAGACATTGATGCAGCCTGGCAGGCCCTCAGGACAAGGTAAATGGATACTGGGGACAAGGTATTTCTGTATCTCTGTTTAATCCTAGTAAGTCCAGTGTCTGCACAGTTAACCTGCTGAGAGGCAGAGGGGAAAGGTTTGTAGATGGTTTGAGTTATTTCGATGGCCTCACCAGATGTTCCACCAACAGCTACGATGCGATTTGCTGGATGGCTTCGTTTGTTAAAAGGATGGGCAAACCTTCATCCTTGGGCTTTTTCTGGGTTTAGGGGTTTATTCAGCTGTATTGTATGTTAGCCATTGCTTCACCGTTGAAAATCTCCATCTTGAGCAGGAGATGCTGCACTGGTTGCAGTTTGAGCTTGCAGGGTGCAAAAAACGTTTTGTTCGAGACTTGCCCGCCACTGTCTATGCTTAGACGTAACCCAGGTGAGCCAGAGCTTTGGCTGAATTTGGCAGTAGCCTAGGCTAGTGTTTACCAAGGAACTGCTGGTGTTCTGTGGTGCATCTGGGGTTTCACGCGAGCTTGTGTGACATAGAAGTCTTTCTCTTTTGGCAACCAAACAACTGTTACCAGATTGGGTAGGGTAGCGGGATGGAAGGAAAAAGTGTTGACAGGGGGAAGTAGAGCTGGGGATTCTGCCAGGAGGAGATGCCGAAGTAGGCATCCAAAGGGATGGAGCAGCCATGAGAAGGCTCTGGCAAGGCGTCATGGCCAGTAGGAACAGGGAGCCCTCAGCTTCTAGGAAATCCTGGGCAGAGCTGCTGCCTCTGGCTTCTTGCAATGACTGATTGTTGTTCTTGGGCCTCTGTTGCCTCTTCTGTCCACAGAAACCATGAGCTCCTTTTGCTGTTGCATAAGCGGTTCTTAAAGTAGGACCTCACAGAACATGTTCTGAAAGAGCAAGCTTTAAAAAGCTCAAATTGTTGCACTAGGGCAAGAGAAAAGAATGATGAACGTTTTCTGTTCTTGGCTCTGGGGTTGTACAGATGAACTTGGCTTGTGTGAAATGAGTATTTAATGTCTATCTTAGGGATACGTGCCAGCTTCAAAAATAGTGACAGGAGTTGTTACTAATTTAGATAATTGGCTTTTCAAGGATCTGGGGATTGGTCAGTCATGGAATCCATACGGCTTTTGACATTGCTCTGCCCAAGTCAAGAGCATGGGGGAGAAAGGTGTAGGGGGAAGTTACCCTTTTGTAACATGTGTTCTGTCTGTTTGGTGAGCAAACCAGATTCTGGGTTCATTTTCCAGGACTCTCTCTTAAAAAAAAAAATAATTAAAAATTGAAAAATAGAAACATTGCTTGAATATAAATAATATGGTTTTATGTAAAGAAATAATTTTGATATGCTGTATGCAGAATAAATTACTAAATGCCACTATTATGCATATGGATGATGTAAATAAGGTTTAAGGGAGGAAAAGTGCTATGTCTAAGCCAAGCCTAGTTAACGTTTGTCCCTCAGTTGCTGTCTTTTCTCTCTGTTTCACTTAATGTTTAGTTGGTGATATTTTTTCATGAAAGCCTTCTAGAGCTCTGGAAAAGTGCTTCTACATCTGCCTGGAAGCGCTCCTGTCAAGACAGGCATTTAGTGCATGTTTAAGATCTACGTAGATCCAGAAACAAAGGGTTCCTTCACTTAAGTCTTTTGACAAGCCCGACTGAGTAGGCGATGCCAACATGTGTCCAGCTTGCTGCAAGAGGATTGGGGTGTTTCTATTAAAAGTGTGACTGGAGGAAGTTTATAGTTTTATATTGGTGTCCTTTCTGTAGTTCATACACAATCTAGGTTCTGCTTTCCTCCTTAAATTGAGGGGTTGAAATTTGCCAACTCTTTGCCATGTTTTTAAGTCCCACATCTTAGTGCTACCTTGAGAGTACTGTTAGAGTAGTTGTGTTATCATTAGTTAGATTTTGGGGAGCCAAAGGAAATATTACAGTATTTTAGGTGCCCAGTAAAGAAATTGGTTATTGTAAAATGTAAGCTTAGAAAAAATATTAATCGATTCTGTCTATTAACAGATGACCGTCTTCAAGACAGGTATAAGCCAAAACAATAGTCTTTCTGCTGATGAATTTTCTAAGCAGTAGGGTGAATTTTACAAGACTGATCATTTCTTAGCCCTTTTTAGTAAGTCCAAGTGGTTTAGAATTAAGTGAAATATTCTGCTGTAAAAATACAAGTCTGCCTCTTGAGGTAAAATGTCATATTATACCATTTTTGCTGCAGCAGTTCATTGGTAGCTTCCCAGAGTTTGTGTATGCTTTCATTCTTAATGCAAATTCCTAACATTTGGCCTGTAGTCATATGGTAGTGAACTGTAATGCGAAGTTAAAAGTGAAGTCTTAAAATAGGAGAGGTTCACTATGCCATCGAAAGCATTTAGTCATCTGTGCTAAGATCTGTGGGAAGCTGTTGCTCTTCTGAATTCACCAGACATTCCACCTGGCAGCAGAAAGGAATCATTGAAATGTTGGAAGTCTGAGATACTTGGTTTTGTTGTGGTTTTTTTTTTTTTTTTTTTAAATTGTGCCAGTGAAGTACTGCTGATACTTAGCAAATATTAATTTATTAGTGTATTTCGAAAGTTGCCCTGAGTAAGGTGGGAATTAACCCTACACTTGGACAAAACAGATTGCTGCCAAATTTTAGAAATGGTGGTGAGCTGACTGTGGTTGCAAACATGGCTCCAAATTTTGACTGTGTTTTTTCAAGGTAGTGAAATGAGGATCTTACTATCACCAATATGTTTAGGTATCAAACCTTACATAACAAATGATTATAAAACAATCTTGTAAACAGTGGATGACAAATAAAATCACCAGGGTTTTTTGTTTGGTTTCAAGTATCAGCCTGTCTTTGGAGAGTCAGCGTCAACTGTTCTCCATTTTTTTTAGTCATTGTAAAGAGTAACTTACTTTCCTTAATTCTAATTAAATGAGTATCTCTCCTCAGGAATAAAGTGTACTCTTAATTGATAATTTTACTGATTATTAAGTTTGAATGCTAACTGTATTTCAGCCCAGGTAAAGGTGTTGACATATATTTTTAATCCTTTGAAATTGGTTTTTAAAGATGTTCCTTCAGAGGTCTAACTAATATTGGTTGCTCTGGTTCCAATATCAAGTATTAATCAGTAACTAATTTGGGCTTTTATATATGTTTATTTCCACTTGATTAACAAATTTCCATCTGGTATCTAAACATTTCTCAAAAAGAATCTTCTGCTTTATTGCTTCAGGTGACATTTTTTGTGAGTGTTTTATTTTAGGCAGGTTGGTCTGTTTCTCTTCTGTTTGTTCTAAAACCAGAACCAGATTGAAGAGAAGCTGTATCAGACTCTGTCTTCTCTCATGGTCCCTATGGTTTAAGTTGCTGCTTTTTATTCAGATGTGATTAACTCTTATCCTAATATCTGCTTGACTTAGTACAACATCTGCACAGAATGACTTGATTGTCATCCTCCTCCCCCCTTTCCTGAATTCCACATGGGAAGGTTGAACTTTCTAACACTTTTACATTAAGACAATGTACAGTACTTAAAAACAGGATACACACTTAGGGTTTGGGTACAGTGCTTAAGCACAAAGTCATGACTGCTTTGTTGATTGTATGCTACTTATATTAAAATCAATCTGTATGTTCTCTAAAAATTTGGAGATTTGTGAAATGTTTTAAAATCCCAGTCAAGTGAAAGAAGGCACTGCTTCCCCACTCTCTCTGCTTCTGTAGTAGAGTATCAAAGAGAAACTATTAGTCCATCTTTTGGATACTGAAAGGAGGTGAAGAAAATGTAGTTAATAAATAGCTTAGAAGAGCTGTTATTGTTGCATTTAACAAAACACAGCGTGATGGGGTTTTTTTCATGGTGCACAATATAAACTAGTGTGTTTTGTTTCTATTTAAGTTTTTGATAAATGACAGATGTTATTGTAATATTTAAATCCTTCATTTTCAAAACATGTACATTTGAGTTTGTCTTTCAATCCATAGGAGAGCATTGGTTCACTTCCATTTTGCATTATGCTTCTTGGTCAATATGGCATGATGAAAGGAGTTGAATTGTGAAGTGGTATAGTAAAATGCAGGGAAGGGCTTTTGATCAATGGATAGCAGATAGTTTAGAATGTTTAAATAGTTCTTTAAACTTTTTCCCCAAATTTAATGTTAAAAAACCCCAAACCACCTTTTATTATAGGGGAATTTTATTATTTGTGGTGTTGATTATCAGTCTCCTCTTATTGCTGTTGCCTTTGCAGGAGTTAGTGGAAAAGTGTTACAGTTTTCATGTGAGTAAAATTAAGAAACACACCTAATTGGATTAGACTAGAGTGATAACTAATCGTCTGAGGTTGTGTCAGTTTAGTTCGTCTCCATTCTGATTTGCTGAAGTGCTTACAGCTTTCTGGGTAAATAATAGCTTCAGGTTTTTTTACCTTGATTTATCAAAATAGTTAATTTCTGTTTTAATTTTCTTTGCAACAGCATCTTCTTTCACTAGTGCCGTGTTTCTGTGCATGATCTAACCTGGGTTCTTTAGATTGAATACTCAGAGGTTTTGATAGAAAGTTCCCAACTAAGTTCCTGATATGGCCGAAGGCAATGCTTGACAGTCATGATAAACGGTCCTGGAGTAACAGGGTTCCCCTTGTTCATGGTGCATCACCTGGTAGATTTTTCTGTCATTGACTTTGATAGGGTATTTCCCACTTCCAGTTTTTTAATAATGTCTGCAAAGGATTGTTTAAAGAGACCATTCTCTAAAACTTAATTTATTCTACCTGCCATGGTCAGTACTTAAAAAAAACCTGCATACAACTTTGCTCAAAAATAGAAACATACAGAATAGTCTCCTGTTGTTGTCTATGCAATGAGCAGAGATTAATTCAGATGATGAGTGTCCCAGGGACAAATACCAACAACTGTTTAAAACAGGTGCTCTGATGTTCAAAGTTATTCAAAATGTTTACTGAGCTTTGGTGTCGTATTACATAGTTTAGTCACTGAAGTAAAAGTAGTTTTGTTGAATATTTCCCTATTTCTGTCAGGACTGCAAGATCAAAGCTTTAACAAAAAAAAAAAAAAAAAAAAAGAGAGATTTTTCACTGTTAAGAGTGTTTTGCTACTAGTGTTATTTGGGAAGAAAAATAAGCTGCCAAAGAGCCTTTGGCTAACAATACTTGTTATCCTGAGCGTAGGTAGTCCTGAAATTCAGCTGCCTGAACTGGAGATGTTGGTTTACCCTGCTGTACAAAGGTTGTAGGACCTGGTTCTCAACGTTGTCAGGGTGTTAAGCATAAAGGTTTCTAGAGGAACATGTTGTTAAATCCTACATGCTGAAGTAACTAAAGGTTTCTGTCCGCTTTTTAGCACTAAATTGCGTGAAGTGTACGAGAGAGAGAAAGGCAAGCTTTTTCCCTTTCTCACTCTGGATAGAGAAGTGTGTCACCTTTTGAGACTGAGCTGAAGGTTGGTACACAGTGGCTGTTTGACCTGTGCATCTTGCTGGTAGCGCTTAGATTTGTTCACTTTGTTCTTAACAGTGGAGTATGAGCTGAACCGTGTAAACCTCAGTGGGTTTGCTCTGAAGCCAAGGTCGATCTCCACTCTATCGCAACCTCAGAAACAAAAAATCCCTCCAAAATTCAACCTTTATCCTTTGTTACTCTGCTATTTTGGAGTTTACACTAGCTCATTACTTGTGAACATAAGTAAAAAGAACAAAGAGGGGAAAAAAAGAAAAACAATTAACAATGCTATCCAGGACTCTAGATACCTGTGGGTGTAGGTGGAGAACATTTCAAGCTATGAATGTGTGTTATCTGCCAGCAACTGGTTTTGTGGGGAAAACTGACACTTCTTGAGCAAATGAATATTTGTAATTCCATATCGAATGAAGAAAACAGGTTCTTTTAGGTTTTCTGGTTTTTTTGGTCCTGTGATGCTTCCTGACGTGGAGATAGACTAGTACAAAGGCAGTGCCAAGCAATTAGCTGTTTGGAGCCTAACTTCTGTAGCATATGTCTGAATTGCATATTTCATTTAAATACGACATTTGCCTGGTGGAGAGGGCGATGTGATTATATAAACTTTTAAACCCTGCCCCAAAAACACTTTTAAGCAAAATATAGAGAAATTAGTTCCTCAGTTGCATTCTCTGTTGGCTTTAAAGCCAACAGTCTCAAAATTATGCAGCACTAATAAATTAAATGAACAAATAACATAGCTGGTTTGGGTTTTTTTTCCTAAAGCCAGTAATAAATTTAATGAATAACTAACACTCCCTTCTGCCCTCCCTTACAAATATAAATCACTTATAAGGCTGCACTGAAAGCAGTTGAATGATAAAATAAGCTGCAAATGTGTTGTACGTAACATGCTTGTGCACATACAGTCTTGCTTTTGCCAATTAGCCCCTAAAAAGGGCAGAAATCTTTCTCTGTTGATTAGGAGAGAGTATCAGTTGCCACTGCACTTGAAAGAAATTGAAGGCACTTACCTGTGTGCAAGATGAGGGCTTCCTTGTGTTTTCTTGAATCTAGGAAAGGCACGTCTTTACAATTTTTGAATGCTGGTGGCTCTTAAGCATCACTTCATGTTAATTTGAGTATACATTGACTGTTTATGTTGATCTGAAATGAAATAATTAAGGATTGTTTTTTGTCTAACTCTAAAAAACTTGGGTTTGTATGGGCTAAAATACAATAGGTGGACAAACCTCTTGTATCTGTAAGAGCTGGTGGATAGTTGAGACTGCTA
Source organism: Buteo buteo (assembly GCF_964188355.1). Lineage (NCBI taxonomy): Eukaryota > Metazoa > Chordata > Aves > Accipitriformes > Accipitridae > Buteo > Buteo buteo. The sequence goes on from NC_134183.1 coordinate 24,787,260, forward strand.
GAGATTAGTACTTGTGCATTGAATAAGCAGTTTCAGTGACCCGCTCGCTACTATTTCATCTTGACTGTCCTGCTTTCCAGTTTTTAGATGAATGACTTACACTGGTCTTGCGCGCTCAGCCTGACATCTGATGATGAAACTGAATTTCATTCCTGCTCTGAAACCGTTTTATTGGGATGGGTTTTTTAATGTGTCAGGTTTTGTGAGCAGTGTGTGTGATTGTAAACCCAGGCAACTCTGTATGAACACACAGGAATAAAGGTGCTTTTAATAGAAGGCTAAGAATGGAGAATGGAATGAATAGTGCATAGTGTCAGCTTAAGGACTGAAGAACATCTTTGCATTCTTTATTCCAAAATCTAATTTGAGAAAAATGGATTATTGTGGCATGTTTGCACATCAAGCTACGCTGCCTGCAAACAATCGCAGAAAGGTGCAAACGCAGGCCAGCTGTATAATGTCAGTGTTGTGCTGTCATTATCTGTATCCATATCTTTATATTTTTTAACCATTATGCTAGCTTTACAGAACAAAGCATCTCCTATTGGTGTTGAACATTGTGGTTGGATTTGCTGACCATGAAACCAAATAATACAAAGGCACAAAATTGTGCTAAACAGTAGGATCTGGCTCAATGCCCACCCACCTTCACACCCTTGGTTTCCTGTCTCCTGATGAGTGCATATATGTCTTTGGGAAAATCCCTACGATCATGACATAAATCTGCAACATCTCAACTTTCAAAAAGGGGAATTCCATGTGGGTTCACAAATGAAGAATGATGTTGATGTGGAAGATGAGGTTTTAAGTTAGTACACTTGCCTCAAAGTCCAGAGGGAAAAATTTAAGTTAGAGGTAATCTCAAAGTATTGCCTCTGGGTTTTTTGTATTACAAATTTGTTAAAAAAACTTCATGTATGCTTTCCTGACAGTAATATTATTTATTGGTACAGTCTCTTGAAATTCTTTCTAGGTACACCTTTCAAGATGAAAATGCTTTTTTTAACTGTTAATTTCAAATTAATTGTTGGTTTAGATAGTTTTGGGTATGCTTTGAGGAAGATCTGTGTTACCGTGCCTGATCAAAAAATCCTGCTTACATATAGAAATATTACTTTAAGAACTTTGACTCTTGTGAGCCTTGTTTATCAGCCAAGGCATGCTGCTGAAACAAGCTGCATACATCAGTGTCTGGCAAATAACCCTTCTCAAGGCATGCAGTGTCAGCTAGTAGCACAAAGATTTTTTTTTTTTTTTTTTTTTACAGGATGATGCCAAATTTCTTAACTGGTCTAACATACTAGGATCTTAAATTTAACTTTGTGACATGGCATGGCCGTTTCTTTTTGTGTGCAGCAAACAAACAACTATGGATGATGGGATCCAACAAGTCTGAAAATTCTGAGAGCAACTTCAACATGTTTCTCAGGAAAGCACCCTTTAAATAGTATGGCTTGAAATGCTTCCCTTTTAATAAGGTTGTGTAGAAAGTGTTTTACTCAGATTGTAGGATCTTTTTGGATATTCCTCCTGTCTGCTGACTTTTAGTTGGCTTTGCTTTGGATGTTCTCATAGAACTTGAGAAATGGTGTTCAATACCAGCAAAGAAGCAAAACCAGCTATATATTTTTTCCAGTGTACAGATAAACTGAGGTAAAGTTCAGGTTATTTTGTCATTATTCCATTAATCTTAATGGCTATTTATTATAAATTAAACAAGCACTTTATTACACTATATAATAAATTGCAAGCCTTAATAATATGCAAAATAAGAGAAGCCAACAGTAATACAAGGGTAGACTTCTGTTAAGCATTTTGCGACCAAAATGCTGTATGGAACCATCTACACTTTAAAGGAAATTTTGAGTAGTTAACTTGCCTCCTTAAGCCTCCTAAACTGGTTTGTTTGTACAGATTTTAATCTTACTCCCATCTCTGTATAGTCTTCCCTAACTTCTGATGAATTTATTTAAGTAGGATGTTGGCCGTACGACAGCCCGGGCAAAGTAGCATCTTTCAAGAAAATGGTCTTGTTTTTGAAGCATGTTCTCCAGGGTAAATTTACAAAAGTCTTCTTCAGCGTGCTATTTGTTCTTTATAGCTTCATTTCTCACAAAAGTGTGTGTATATTTCGGTGTGTTGTTTTGGTTTTTTTAAAATGAAGTAGGTAGTTTGGTATAATATTTATTTTGGAGGTGTTCCTTGGACAATTCTTACCCTGAGCCAGTCTTTTCTTTCCCCTAAGACTGGAAGGTACCTCAACTCACATATGAAGTTGTATTACACATTTTCTTCGTAATATTTTTTGTTGCTCCCTGCTGTAAAAAGCTTGTCTATTTTTCTAGTAAAGCATGTTTTTTTAATGTGTCTTAATAATACTACAGAAAAAGTTAGTGTTTCAGTCTGGATATGACATCTTATCAAGTTTAACCAACTGTAAAAGTACCAGAGTTGTAGGAAGAGGTGGGGTAGTGTTTCAGCTACAGTTTTGCTATTTTTATGCATACTAGTTTATGAACATGTAACCTTTGCCTCAGACTGGTTAATAATTACACTGTGAGTTAGCATACGTTGCAGGCATCTCTTTCTGATGCAAGAAGCACCTTTTCAGGAGTCAGTACAGTAGTTTAAGGTATTAAGTGGTGTTTTCACCATAAGCCTGACCAGCATGCCTAAAAGTTTTTGACTTTTGCTGAATCTCTGCCAGCTTCCAAACTTCTGTTTCTCTGATACAGAAACCCTCTGCCCTCTCCCCCTGAGCTCTTACTAATCATTCATGTAATGTGATGTTCACCTTTAAAGCCCCCTGTGCATAAACCCAGTACAATTAGTTCTTTATCCTGTTTTTGAAATTTATACTAAAATCAATCTGATAATGCAGAAGCTACTATCTGTGAAGGAATACAGGCACAAATATAGTTGTCTTTAATTATTCTAATTCGTATTTGCATTAATGAAGAATGAAGATGATAGAATGTACTTGAAAATAACTTGGATCTGAATTCTTGATGTGAAAGAGAAGATTGTCATAAATCCTTAATGTTCATACAGTTTTGTAGAGGGTGAGATGGTCGTAAAGTCTCCTTGGTTTATTGAGTTCTTTTATATCCTGAGACTAAGCAGGCTGGTGCCAAATATACCACCCTTCCAAATTGGATGCCATTCTGTCAAAGCTCATCTAAGATCTGTAGCCCATTTTGCGCAGAGCATTGAACAGGCACCGTTGATATAAATAAGATCTGGCACCTTCCAGTTATTTCAGGAAATTACCCTTTCCATCCAAAAATCCACTTTAATAATGTTCATAAGGAGAAACATTAAACCTAAGGATCTTGGATGTTTCTTACCTGGATGTAGTTCTGAACTTGTTGCATTTCAGCAGCAGGAGAAGCTGAACCAAAGATTATTAGTCTCTTTGGTTGGGCATTCACAGGAATTTTCTATTTTTCTTTTTTTATTATGAAGTGAGTGTTAACCTGGAATAAAGGAAGCAATGTTAGCTTAAACTTAGCTGATTTTATCACTGGGATTTTGAGGGGGAGCAGAGGAACTTGATTTAGCAGGCATTGTTTGTCATTTGTTACTCTATTTTTCTTCCTTCTGCTGTTCCTAGTGCTTCTGGGCAGTAGTCTAATGTGAGTGATGTTCCTTCGTGCTCCTCACTGTAGAACTGATCAGACTTACTCTTTAAATATTTTTTTAAATTCTCATTAAATATTTCTATTTTGCTTCTGTCTTGGAAGCTTTGTGGTACTAGGAGAAAGGGAAATATTACTCATTTATAAAATGTAACTGTATGCAGAGCTAAATATGAAAAACGTGTGTTGGGGGAGAAAACAGCAGGAGCTTATAAATAAAAGTGCATGTGTTGTGAAATGGTGAACTGCAGAAAACCTGCCTAGCCAAAACGTTACTATCCAAATTGGCATTTGGCCATAATGTAGACATTAATACACCTACTTTTCAAAGCACTGCACTGTTATCTGTTATTTCAAAAATAGAAACTCCAACAGCACAAGACTCCTTTATGCTATGCTGGTTTATTGGTAGGCAGTTAAGTGCCGGTGTGGCATGTACTGGAATTGCTAACGTTTTTTCCTGCATAACCAGTTGTTCTCTGCTAATACTTCAATCAAGTAGGGTGCCTGTTTGCTTTACAAGGACTGCGCCACAGATAGAGGCAAATTGGACATTGAATAACATCAGGAAGCTGCTTCTCTTTTTTATTATTTTTTTAATTTTCTGAGATGTGGCTGCGGGTCAGATTCTACCTTTAGCATCAGCTGAAATAATGCACTTAAGTGATTGCATTAACAGTTGTCCTTGATCCACTGCTAGGTACTCACGCTTCTTGCAGAGTAGCTAACTGTTAATTGGTAAGCATCCTTTTTTGAGGTGAAAAAGTTGACTAGCAAGAAATCTTTCACCAAAAAGACTACAAAAGCAATTGGCCCCTTTAACTAGGTATGTTGGCAGAAAACAAAGTATGCAAGTGTGCTGTTTGACCATTGTTAAAACCTCTTGATTTGAACAGTCTGAGCAAAATGTCTTTTACTCCATAGGAGCTCAGATGATCCCAGATAAGATAGCTGGATAAGCTGAGAAAGTATATATGACCTGGTTTCAGGACTGAATTTTCTGATGTGAGTTTAGGAAAGTTATGAAAAAGTTAGTACTTTTCTAAATGTACAGAAGTACTGTTCCCATTTCTTCAATTAGCATTTGTTACTTTAAAATAGGTAAAACTTACTGGTAGTTAATATTTTTGCGTATAATTAAATGCAGATATCTGTTTCTCTAATAAATTACTTTTTTTGTGCTATCTTTTGAAGTTCCTGGAGAGCACAAGGCAGGTTTCATGAACACTTCAACTGAACAGAAGTGCGCAGGAGAAACTTTGACTCTGTGCTAAGTTTTGTTGTTCACAGTTCTAAGTAGTATTTACTGGGAGGAGGGATTTAGCCCCTGGTTTTGTGATGGTAAAGGCTTTGGCTAGGAAATTTGATTTTTAAGCTCTGAACCAGTTATCTCTGGTCTGCTGTTTTAGAACATCTGGTGCTGTTAATCCTGGTGATTGCTATACATTTTTTTCATCAGCTTTATATTGACTGTTACTGGGGCCTGGACGTTCATTGTGCTAAAAGTTCATTAAAGGAACATGTGCCAGAGGAAAACAAAGTGTAAAACAGTGCAGGTTTAAATATTGGCTTGATAAAGTATAGATTTTGTGAGGCAAAGATCTTTAGTTCTGGTAGAGTCAAATCAACCCATCTTTGAGTGACAGGAATGGAAGAACTTGAGGATGCTTAGGAAGAAAGGAATTGATGAGTCCGATTTAAAAGTCAGAGTGCCAATATAAAAATGGCACAAAGAAAGAAAGAACATGGATTTTCTTGTTTCTGAAAAGGTGTTGGAAGAATCTTTTCTAGTAATAGATTGCTTTCATGAAATGACTGTCTTCTTGCATTTGGCAGTTATCACTCTTGATATTTGTTAGAATATTAACAAATCTAGCTGAAAATGGATAATTGAGAGATGGCAGGAGACACTCATCAGGAGAGTAGTGCTTCTCTGTGAGGCTGTGAATTTGCCACTTCCTTGAAAGCAGATGCTTAAGCGCATACAGATTCACACTACTAAAGCTCAGTGTTTGGAGCAATTACAAGATTTGTATGCGTTTTCCCCACTTATTTGGGGTGGGGGAAAAATAGAGGTTACAGTCACTTACCCAAGTAGGATTTCTTCCTATTTATGATTCACAAGATGTGTCAGTGCAGTGGAAGCACCTATTGTTTTGATTTTTAAATCAAAAGAAAATACTGCTTGTCTTTAAATCTGTGGAAATGGTTAGAGTAACTGAAAGAAACATGAAGTATTTCCAGAGGATTAAAGAGGACTATCCAAGCAGGATGTGTGGTCTCCTGGATAACACAGGTCATGACAGTTCTTCACTTGGCTTCTGCATAGAGCCCTTCAGTGTTTGAGATATTGCATATCTTTGAGAGAAGCCCAGTCTTATTTAATAACTGTTTGTTGTTCTGCAGTGCTTGAGCATATTAATATAAGTATATAAGGGAAAGAGAAATCCTCCTGCCAGCTGAGTCATCTTCATATAATGCTGGCTGATAAAATATTCATATATGGGAGACAGATGCATTCATCTGCAGTCAGTTCTTTTTAGGAATATTAGACCAGTTCATTGGTACTAATCACTTTGTATCAGGACCTCTCTGCCATTCTTGTCCTCCATCCTGCCTTTCTGCCCTCTCATCCCCTTTCTGTCAGAGACTCTCAAATCACTGCCAGAGCTATACTAATGCTGCTGGATGGGAAGAAATGATGCATCCAGTTTGTGTGCTTGCATACTTGCAAGGCCTTATCCATTCCAGCTCCCATGTAATCCTCTTGGACTCTGGCTCTGGTGCTCTGTGGGAGAGACTGCATTCAGATTTCCAGGGATCTTTGAAGAACAGTGTGAAAATGGCTTTAACTTTGTCTGCTGTTAACAGGATTTTGGATACAAGCACCTACTGTTTGTTGAGACAGTTCAACTTTTTCTTGTTCTCCTCCATTAGCATTATGGGGATAATACTTGAATCTTTTTTTATCAGCTTGTTTTCTGGATATAGTTATGAGTGTCTATAAGTGACATAAGGAAAATACTATATCAATGCCACATATTTCATGTTTAATGGCTTGTAAGCTATATCAAAGAATCATAGCAAAACTAGTCATTTAATGCTGTTAATCTTTGAAAACGTGAGGTTCTTTGTAAAACCTGTAGATGAAATAGCTTTTACTTAAAGACTGAAAAGTAAATAAAATTACAATAAGTAGGTGGAAGAGAATGCAAAAGGAAGGCAAGAATGGAAAAAACCCCCAACAAAACCAAACAAACCCCCTAACCCCCCCCCCCCCAAAAAAAAAAAAAAGAAAAAAGAAAAAGTAGTTAGTTGAATTAAATCAGTGGTGGGACTACTTGCCTGAATAGTTCCAGCCAAGCCCTATAGGTATCAACATTTTTGAGTGGTCTGCTTTGAGTTTTTTGTCATCTAGCCTTTCTAATATTAGTCTCCAAAGGATTAATTCCAGCTTAGCAAACCTTTTAATTCTTTTAGAGAGTCTAGACAGTTGCCTTCAGCAGAATTTGTATATACTTTTGTTGTAAGATCCTTAGGTTGGGAATACCTTTTTTTATTAAGTTATAGTGTGTATAGCTAATCAGCTGTGCAAACCTAGAAGTGTGAAACTTCAGGTGAGCTTTGCAGTTTGATTACAGTTTAGGGTTAGTCTTGTTTCATTATCTGCATATACAGTGATAACTGTTTTCAGAAACTACACCCTGATATATTTAAAGAAAACTTAACTGGTGCCATTTCTTTTTATCTTGACTGGTTTGTGCGCTTCAGCAATTATTCCTTGCTTCAAGCAGCTGAGCTATACCTGACAAAAAGGTAGAAACCTCAGAGGTAGGTAGAGCAGGTAGCAGCTCAGGTCAAAAGCCGCTGTGCTCCTTCTCAAGTAAGTAATCCCAATTTAGAGGCTTAAGTCGTGCATAGGTGCAGCTCATGGCAATTAGTGCTGCGGCAGGCTGGCCTTAAACTATTGCGTGGTGCTATAGGTATGCAGAGGAAAGGGAAATATTTCAGAAAGTTAGTGTTTGATGTGAAGTGGAGTCAGGGTAAGAGCAGTGCTCAAGATTGAGGTGTCAGAGGTGCTCCAATAAACAGATGGGAGTACTAAAAGAATAATACAGTGCTCCTGAAAAAAAAAATGCTTTGAGAGCTGTTGGAGAGCAGCAAGATTGCTTCCTCCAGGCTTGTAAACCCTCAGCCTCCCAGTGCTGAGCCAAGGGTGGTGAGGAGGGTTATGTGATAGGCTTGGGAGGTGAGCCAGAATGCATTGGCTCACTGTGAATTTTCAGCCTCGGGAATAAGGCAAGACTCTTCAGTTTGGAAGTAACTGAAATCTAAGAAACAGCTATGAAAGCACAAAACTTGTGGGAATGCATAACCAGTGTTAATATTTGCACTCGGGTTTTTTTTAGCGTTTCTTAGGGAATCAGTTTCTGTGTTAGTTGACACATACTTGTTTCAACTGAAGTCTTTATATTAAAAGGTACTGTGTTTAGTTACATGGATATCATCAAATCTTTCTTGTTCGTCGTAACAACCCTTATAGGAGTACAATTTCAGGGAGTAGTTTACCTCATTTTTTTCAGCTTTTGAGTGTAGGATATCCAAAGTGAAAGTGCAGGCTTTTTGCAACAGTAAAAGGATTGTCAAAGTTTTAATGTTACGGTGTTAAATGTTGTGAGGAGCATGCTCATCTGTCTTAGCTCTGCTGTGTTATAAAACATAGAGTATGATGTCTGCAACTGAAATAAAAGTACCACAGCAGGATAGAGATGAGATAGAAGCTGGGGGTGAAGGTAATGAATTCTTTACTCCAGAAGATACTATAGACTGAGCTGCTCTGTGAAAGTAACGGAGTTTTCTCTGCTGTCTCAGGTTATTTAAATGTTCCTCAGAGAATGGATATATAGATTTTATATACCAGTTACAGTAAAGAGTATATAATAGAACGTAGCTGACTGAGTTTTTGTGAATTATTGATGCTGTGGTCGTGAAGATAGTTCTTAGTGGCTAGTAAAGGTTTCCTGTCTTTGATAAATAAAGCTTAAGACTTCTGTATTCCACATTTATTTGCTACAGAGCATCTTAATTAAATGCAAAATACTTTGTTAAAGTTAAGTCCAGCACTCTATTTTTAAAATAACTGGAGTGAGAGATTCATTTTAGTATGCCATCTATCCGTTGTGTCTTCGGACTAAATGGTGTAAATCAAGATTGCTCTAAGAAAGCACTGTAGGAGAAGCGGGAAACTATGAAGAGTAGAGAGCATGCGTGTATCTTCAAGACCATAAACTTGTGATGCAGTGCTAGCTTCAGAACTCTAGTTGATTTCTAAGGTTGCTAAAGCAAAGAAAGTTGAGGGAGTGGGAATTACATTTTAGTATATCCATGTGTTTAACTCCTATTTCCACTGTCGCTAGCTTCTTGTATTTCAATATACGATGGTTTGGGGTTGCATTTGCTCCTGTAATTAGGGAACTGAACTCCCAACATTTAGAGGGGTTTATTTAGGAATTCATTTAGGAAAGTGCTCCCTTCCTGTCGTTGCATGAGTGCACATTGAGTATTGGAGTGTTATTTACCTTTTGTCATAAAGTAGTGGAATGATAAAGGTAGGACTTCAAATGGAAGGCTCAGCCACATCATTGTACATTTTTGTTGGATGCCCTACGAGAGTCTGGTTTTGCTTGTCGGTGGCCTTCTTGCTAACTGTCACTTGATATGAAAGAATTTATGATTGTAGAGGCAAAGTTATTCTGTTCTCTTATATCAGTGTGCCCATGGCACAAGTTCCTGCTTAAATTTCAATGCACATTTACTGAAAACTGTTTCCTCATTCCCTGCTATCTAGGGAAAAAAAAGAAGCAAACCCTCAGTCAGTCAGAAGCAACTGTTCCAAATCTGTTTGTTGTTTATACATAAAACTGCTAGTTCATGTGGTAGACAAATGAGCAACCTAACATAAACCAAACACCACAATTTTGTATTCTGGGTTATTGTGGTGGTGAAGAGTCACGTTATAGATAAACAGTCGAGTTCTCAGTACAAAAGAAGACAAAAGAGGTTTTACTTTGTAGCTCCTTAAGAAAATAAAAAATAGAACTGCAAGCACAGATTGTATATTTTTTCCCTGTTCTGTCTTTCGTATCACAACATTTTGCTACTGTTCAGCTAGCTTGGAAGGGATTTCTTCCAGAACACAAGTTTGCAGGAGTCTTCTTTCCTGGCTGATGATGCGTACTATCTTTTTTTTTTTTTTAATGCTTATATGTTTCACTTTTCTTTTGACTCTTATTTCTGAAAAATGCTTGAAAAATTAAATGGATAGATGCAGTCTGATTGCAGTTGTCAAACAATCTCTGCTGTGAGATCATTAACTATAAATGGTTGTGAGGATAGAGCCTGATGTATGAGTAACAGAAGACGGACCGCAGACTGGACCTGCTACCTGCTGGGTTGCTTAGCTGTGGCATGGCTGGACTGGCAGTAAGGTGGTGATAAGTGGGCTTAAAAACATGTGGTGCAAGACAAGCACGTTGAAGTGCTGTCATGGTGTGGCATGAAATCCCCCAACAAAACGGGTGTTGAAGAGGAAGAAGGAACTCACTTATAATGGTGGAGCTGGGGGAGAAAAAGGATGGGAATGGATTTACTGTTCAAGAGTGCTTGGTTTTGCTCTGAGTGCTGAGCAGATTTACTTTAGTTAGGGAAGGTGTTTCCCACTTCAAAACATGACATCTTCAGGAGACTATGTTCAAGGCAGATGAACACAAGGTAATTTAAGGTTGTATCTGAAAAAGGAGCAATTTTTTTAGAGGAACTAGTATTATTTGAAATTTATTAAAAAAAAAAAAAGTCCCAACCCTCACCCCTAAGCTACTCAGTGTAGATTAGCATAATTCAGTTAATTTAAAATGTAATTTTGTTACAGTTTGTACCAGAGAATGCCATGAAATAGCCTTCCTTTACCTACCCTGGTTGTTCAGGGCAAACTTGCAGTGGCTTCACTGCTTAACAGTGTGAGATCACCTGCTTCTGTCATGGTTGCTTGAGCTCACCAGTGATATTTAATATCCTTGTTAGGACTTGGTTGAACTTTGAGCACAGTTCTCAGTATTTCATAACAGATCACTGATTATCACAAGACAAAAATCAAGAAGCAGTTGTAGTGATCCATGCTTCGGTATAATTAAGTTACTGCAGCGCAAATGATCGTTCTAAGAAGTGCCTAGAAGTTGCTTCCACTTGATCCATTTATTTATATGAAAAGAAGAGCTGGTACATCACTGGATTAGCACTACAGTCACGTAGTCCAGCAAGCCTGTAGTAGTGTGATATTTGCAAATAATGAACTTCCAAAATAGCCTTTAAGAGGGTATTTTCAAGAGTCATGGGTTCATTCTGTAACTCCAGTATTAGTTAGCCTATATTGATTGGCAATGGAGTTTCTCTATAGCATAATCAAATGACTACCTGGTGTGGCAGTAAAATAATAGTGATATAAAACTGTGGCAGATTCCTTGGTTAAATTTCTCTGGCAGCCATTGAATGTATTTTGAGTGTGAACACATTTGTGGAATTACTTGTCTGCTCCTGTGATAGTGTGCTGGGATATATGCCAAAAAAATTTGTCTTTTTTTTTTTTTTTTTGTAGCTTCATAAGCCAAAATACTATGCAAACCATTTTTGGCTCTTACTACAATGAAAATGTGAAGTCAAAGAGAGTCTGCTGTACCTGAACTTGAATCACATAGTACTTGTAGACTTGGACAGGAAGGAGGTAGAGGAGGAAGAAGACATCGCATAATTTAAAAAATCAGTGTCAGTGTCTATTGTGCTCAGTAAAACAGTGAAGAATTTTAGACCTATGTTTGTGTGAATTCAAGGAAACTGGAATGAGGAACTGGCACAGGGACTCTTACTGTGTGCCAGTGTTTCCTGTGAATCTTGAAATAATTCTGATTTTTCTCATTTGACAGTTGTTGTTATGGTTAACACCAAAAATCCTTAATCTAATGCTTTACTCTCAATTTAGTGTTGGCATTTAGGCTGAAAATCTGCTGTAATTTCTGTGGTATTTTGGCTGACATGCTGGAGTGGTACTTGCTGAAGCACAACCTGAAATTCAGTGTTTTGTTCTGATACTGTAACTTACTTGCAGTAGTATTTATTGACTGAACTTACCTTGTTGAGTTTTTTTTAACGTGAAGGTCCTACAACATAAACTCTTGTTCAAGGTATGCACTCTGCCTGGGGGATTTTTACATAATTGAGGATTTTTGTTTTTTCCTTTCTACCCTCAAAATTAGATTTTTTTGATTCATACTGGATTAAATAGCCACTTCTTTCTGAAAATGTAGATGCATATCTTATGGAAGTATATAATGATGCTATAGAAAAACCTATCTGCATTTCTTAATAAAGAATCTAAATTTCCTGGATTATAAAGTTTAGAGATAATGCATTTTGAAAAGGGCACGAGTAGTATGCTGTGACAAGTGGGTTTGTATAAACAAGAAGAAACAGACTTGAAGAATAGCCTATGAAGATCTTATTATAACTGAGCACATGTATGTTCTAGTAAAAATGCTTGAAGTCACTTATTTCCTCCAAATGTGGCATGATTCCTGTCATTCCTGATGTATGCTGTATTTTCTTTGTGTCTTGAAAATGAATTATTTCACTGGTGTTCCCTTGAGAGGGGAGTGCACAGTTTCAAACTCGGTCTCCTTGCAAGAACGCACGAGCTAGTTACCTTGTTTTCCTGGGCTTTTATCTTTCTATACTGTGTTGTAAGGAAGAACTTGACCACCAGTAGCTGCCTTAGTGTAGTAGCAGTTAAACAGTAGGTCACGACAGCATTATGAAATGGGGCTTGTGTAGTCAAAATGCTCTGCTTAGATAGTTACTGTGACTGTTTTTGAAAACTAATTTGTTGCTGCTGTTATATCCATGCTGTTCTATATGCTTTCCAGTTTAGGTAAGGGATATTGGGACAGCAAATACCATAAAACTTCAAAACTGAAAATATAAGGTGTGGTTAACTTCACTGATTCAGTAAGCCTGAAAAAAGAACTGGCCTCATTAATGAATATGTATTTACCACCTTTGAGGATTGGCACAGGTGCTGTAACTTTGGCTGTGAACATTGCAGGGCTTTAGCTGTATGACATGTCTGTAGTCCCTGCAGCAGCATTCCACTAGTGCTTTCAACTGAGTAAGGAGAGGGTAAAAATAGCAATGGTAAACTTTCCATCTGTATCACTCAAAGCTGAAGCCCTGGGCAGGGGGGGGATCAGGATCTTATTCTCATAATTAAAGATGCTTTATGATAATACATAGTTTGTACATAGTGCTGTTAGCCAGAAAGCATTAAGTACTTTACAAAGGCAATTGATACCATCATCTGTGTTGTATGAGGAAACTGAGGAGGGATGTGGCCCCAGCCACAGCTATACAGCTAAGCAGACTGACCTAGAGGTAATTGTGTCCCATCCTTTGCTGTACTCACTGTCAGCTATAAGCCCAATCTTCTCTGTCCCACTGACCCGTTGGTGTGACTGAGGTCTCTTACTACTCTGTGCAGGAGTAAGTAGAAGAGTCTTGGGTCTGGATTCTTGACAGGCAACTTCTGTGCACGTAGTTCATGCTAGCATAAGGAGACCAGAATTGCTGGTAAACCTAATTTGTATAAATTGAGGCAATAACACAGGCAAAAATAAATAAATAAGTAAATAAAAATACTGTGTTGCTATTAACTATGGAGTGTGTTGGTGCCTTAGGCCTGGCCTGAACTGGGAAGCTGTAGGTGCAGATAGCTCTACTGCTTGTGAAGATAGCTGGGTTTTTTTCTGCACACATAAGAAATGTAATCCATAATCCACATAATCTGCTCATGGGTTATTGAGAGTAGACTAGGCTGGAGAACTTTGCCACCTGATAAGCGTTTGTGAGTAAAGGGGAGCAGAAATGCTTGCTTCATTTTAAACAACAGTAGCTTTGCACTTCTCAGTAATTGACTTCCCTTGGGGAACAAAGCTTGCCTGCCCTTTTTTCCTTTTTTTTTTTTCCTCTTTGTCAAATCAGTGTTTTACATATGCCCACAGTAACTGTTTTGAATTGCTTCCTACTTTGTTTTTGCTGAAGGCTGGTTTCCATGTTGCAATGTTGCCCTGCTTGTTTTGAACGTTCTGATGGGCTCCACAGAAGTAGTGCAGGAGCATACCCATAAATTTAACTTGGGTCTCCGGCTCTGTCAAATGGAGCTCTGTTTCCACAGAGACCAAAGCTCGTGTGTTTCAAGGGAGATATTTATAGGAGCTGCTGTTTAGCTGGTGGAAGGACTTTCTTCCTTAATAGGAAAGCAGATTGTAACAGGATTCCTCTTTTCTCAGAATGTCTTTTGCCTTTTTCTGTCACGTTCTTTCCTTTTCTTCTATGTCCCTTTCATTGCCTCCTTACCCATGTCTGCTCTTTCTCTCTTCTCTTTCACTTTCTGTATTGCTAGTCCTGTTGCACAGAATCTAATGCCACAAGGGAGTTTGCAGAGAGTGGGGAAAGGACCCAGCCTTCACTTAAAGGATACTGTATTTTAAAGATAAAAAAATCCCCAGGTCATTTTGTACCTCAGTTGAACGGTGCTTGCTGAGTCACCAGCTGGGCAGCGAAGTTCGTGAAGAGGCACAGTATCACAGAGCCAAGCCCTGGCCTTCAGCTCCAAGAACCTCGCACATGTCAATTATTCATGGACCTTGCTTATGAGTTGTCATATGTCCTTTGGCCTCGCAGTTAATAAATTTTACATGTAGCTGTTTCTGCTGATGTTTGCGGTAAGCTTGATGTCTCACCTTCTGATTGATGGCCTAGTGGTAAAGGGCTTAAAAAGATAAATCTGTTACAGTAACTCTTCTGTCTTGGAAAGTTGGACTGTCCCTAACTGAAATGGTCCAAGAGATTCCTTTAGTTGTCTGTCAGTAGGAAAACAAAGTAGAAAGGACATTTGACCTAATGACAGGCTACAAGTTCATTAACTCAGTGTCCTAATACTTTAAGGTGGGGGGTTTTTTCCTTCAAAATTGTCATGTTGCCTTTCTGCGGAGTTAAGATACTGAATAGTTGTAGCACTTATTTAGTGATGAAGGGCTACTTTAAATCTAGAGATCTGTGGTTTTTAATGATGCTATAGACTATATCTGACTTTAATTGGCATACTATGAAATTGAAATTGTTTATTGCCACAGCAACAAGGTGCTCCACTTACAATATGAGCTGTTTTCAGAAACAAAATAACATCAAAAGGTGTGAGTCCAAAGCAGATGAATGTTGAAGAAAATTGCCATACCAAGGCAACTGTACGTGTTGAAGGAATTCTCTTGCTACCCTCTGCTATCCTGTTTTCCTGTGATTCTCATTAAAACGTCTGTTTCCATATTCTGCTTAGATTGTAAACCTCTTAGAAAGGGGACTTTACATTTATCATGATACTGGAGTGCAGGATGGTATTGCAAAGCCTACCAGCATTAGTATCATTCCATCCCTACTTAAGTGCCACTTAGTGGATCTTTTTTTCTGTCCCATTTCCTTGTATTCCCTGATGTTGGTGCATTTCTGCCTGTTTAATACGATGCAACAGCTGGTAGATCAATAGATTGGATTCATGTCCTGCCCTCAAAGGTACATGGCTCCAGCCCTCCCCACCCAACAGCCAGAATGAAGTCTGTGAGGAAAAGGCTTTGTGCCAAGATCCTGTTAACATGCATACCAAAATCAGCTAGGCTCTATTTACTGTGTACTGGACTATTTCTAACAGTAAGGGGTAAAAAATGCTCCTGGAAGAGCTTTACAACATCTCTTTTAAAAACGTCAGGCCATGGCTGTGGTGATAGACCACCAACGTGAGCTGCTGCTTGGTTACCAAGAGGATAAAATTTTACTCCAAGGGGATATTTTTGTACAGTTGCTTATTCATATTACAGTAGATGCCAAAAGTGCCCTTATGCTCAGCAGTATAGAAATATTAAGAAAATTCCAGTTTCACAGAGGCTACAATCCAGTCTAGTTCTACTTCATCGTAAAACTAGGCAATCTTGACACCCTGTAGTTGGATGATTAGTACTGGATTATTCTTCTATTGTAATTTTAATTATTGATTATTCTTCCATTGTAATTTTCTCTCTTTTGCACATACCCAATCATTTAGCTGCCTGAAAGTCAAGTACTATCCAGGCCTGCCATACACCTTGCTATCGGCTTGGCAAGGAAGTTGAAACCTTCCAGGTGCACATTGGGTATAGACTAAAGTGTAGGGTTTTATTTTCATTGTCATAGCAGTGACAGCAGGACTGTAGGCAGTATAGACTGGCAAAAAGACATATTCTGCACAAATAATTTTCTGCTAGAAATGTGTTCTGTTCTGCACTCAATTATGCTTTATACAGGTTGCAATAGGAAGTGGAGTTATACATAGAAATCTTCTGGGTAAAGATTTTATAATTAACTGAGTAACAGCTTTGATTTGCAGGTTTCCTAACAAGTTGTAGTGACCAAATACTATCGTACTCTTGACATCTTCGTAGCCACTGTTGCCTCTTCCTATGCCCCTTCCAAATTCCTTTTATATTTTGCATACTTAAAGTAAAAAATGAATTAGTATCATCCTCAACTTCTTTGCAGCTGTGAAATAGTACACAAGATAGGACAGTTTTGTAGTCTGGGTGGGAATATTGGGGAGCCAGCCAAGACTCCCTATGAACCCTGAATTTTATGGAATGATATATCTTTGTAATTACAAAATAAGCTTGACATATTTAAACTGGAAAAGAAAAAAGAAACAATTCACGCTGATCAGAAATTGAAAAAATTAACAGAACTGTCCTCTCAAATTCTTATCCTCTGTGGTGTCTCTAGCTACACTAACAAGGCAGTTTGGTCTTTTTGTTCCAGCTGCATGGAAAGAGAGGTGGGCAGAGGAGTAACTATCTTGTTTAATGGTGGAAAGGTTGTTAACCTCCAGAATATCTAATTGAAATTCCTGAGAGTAACTCTGGATAGGGGGGGAAGTCTAATTTATAATTTGCTGTGCTGTGGAGTGAAAGATAAGAGGTGTTCATGAAGATGGTGAAGATTAATGAACAAACTGACATTCCTTCTTTGAGGATAGCTCTCTTCAGCCTGTATAATATTTTCATTATTTACTTTATTGGACTGTTTTAAAGTTTAGACTTGTAAATTCATGTCTCCTAGGAACAGATTTTAAGGAGCTACAAGGGGTAGGAGTGATGCTTTGGTTTTTATCCCCCTCTCCTTTTGTTTGTTTTGTTTGGTTTTGTTTTTGCTTTTGTGATGCAATATGTCTTGATTTTGTTGGTTTGGTGTTTGGGGTTTTTTTAAGGGATGTTTCTTTTCTCTACAGGTATGGTGTTAGTCCTGAGAACATTATTCTGTATGGTCAGAGTATTGGTACTGTCCCTACAGTAGACCTGGCATCTCGGTACGAGTGTGCAGCAGTAATCCTTCATTCTCCCTTGATGTCTGGATTACGGGTAGCTTTTCCCGACACTAGGAAAACCTATTGCTTTGATGCTTTTCCAAGGTACGTATGAACACTGCAAAGAGGGTTGTTCTGTACTCAATATGCTCTTTAGGTGTTTGAAAGGGACTAGTTGTGTAACTTGCCAGGGAACTTTATTGAATTGTCACCTGCATTTTAAACTTCAGATACACTTTCCAAATCCAAGCAGATGCATCATGTAAGAAGGAAGCTGATGTCAGTCTCAAACTGATGTGAGTCAGCTCAACAAACAAATAAAGTCGTAGTGATTACAACTAATTTTTCTCCTGGTTTTTGTGTTACGAGTTGTTAATATCAGAATTTTTATGCTTTCAAGTTTGCAGTAGTAGCTTAACAACTGATTATACACTATTAAGTCCTTCAGGCTAATGACTAATAAATTAGTAATTCTACACTCTTAGCATCTCAGTCAACTTTGATTTAGAAGGTAATATGATGCCATGAAATGGATGTGCTGTTTTCAAGCTGCTTGTTAAAATATTGCTAGTTTTACTAGATCAGCAGAGAAAAAGGTATAGATTATTGCTGATTTTGAAGGGAGAAAATACGAGAGGATCAGGCTAGAGCATCAGACTAGTGTGGTTCACTTTTCAGCGTGGTTCTGCATTTCATGTATAATCTCGAGGGAGTGCATTTAGTGTTTCTTTGCATTTGGTCCTTGTAAATAAAAACACTCCTGCATCTTTGCTATGCTGTCCATATAAAATCACTAAAGGGACGAAGACTTGGATTTTTTCCTTCCTGATGAAGATCATGTAAGATCCTAATGTCTGTGACCAAAATAAAGTAAGTTACTGTCTCTCTTTTGGAAAATTTTCAGCTTGCTTTAAGAAGCTCTAGAATATTTTACATACAGAAAGCTATATACAACTGGTTTCAAGATAAAACAGTTGCCTTTATAACCTAGTGTTTCATTTGAACAGCAATTGCAACAGTCTGAAATTAGAGTATCCAAGTATTTGGGAATAGTAGAGGTCCTTGGAACGGCAGATGTTCTAGGAATCTTTTAAAACTTCTCATTTGACCCAGTTTAAATTATCAGAGAATATGAGAGGGGAAGCCAGTCTTTGTAGCAGTATATATAGACCTGGGGTGGGGAAGGTGAGGGGAGGCACAGATAAAAAGCTAAGTAGTCTGTGGAAGGGAGAAGGCAAAGCAGAGACTCACTGAAATCTTGTGCGAAGCTCAGCTTTGCTTCAGAAGGTCATATTTGCAATAAGTGTGGTAGGGGATATTCATAGCATTTGTTGTGTTTGTTTTATTTTGGTTACAACAGATTAAAATTAGAAGGTGGGGGAGGCCATAGATATAAATCCATATGCCAAACCAGCTAGAAGTAATAACGACCAAGTAATAGTGGCTCTCACGGTATCTTTGTCCAGTCCCCATGTTTAGAATTCTTCCAAATAGGTTATTAATTAATTAAATTGTTGAAGGTACAGTCAGAATTTGAAACACTTATCCTCCAACTCATTCATCATCCTCAAACCTGAAATCCAATATGCGAGAGGGGAAGAAAACAAAGCCTTAAAAATAGCCCTGATTACAAAAGTAACAGTGATTAGCTGATACCAGCCAAATCAAATAACAGTTTAAAAAAGAAAAAGTGTGAGGGGGGAATAGTGACAACAGATGTACTGTAGCACTTGAGTGTTTCGTTCTTACCCTACTGAGCTGTTCATTGCTGTCAGTCTGACTTCACTTGTACTGTAAGCAGTGAAAATAAACAGCAGTGCACTTTTATGAATGTGTGCAGCTCAACTGTCTGTCTTCACGGTGGGAAACAAAATAGTTCTGTGTGCACCTACAGTGAAGTGCTATTATGTGCATTTTATGTTGGGACTCCATGAGAATTTGGTCTCTGTAGATTCTTCTAGCTGCAGAGCGGTATGGCTAAGAATACTAAGTCAGTCTAACGTGCAGTTTAAATACTGCCTTATGAGTCGCTGAGTTGGCAATGGGACGCTGTCCAATTTTCTGCAAAATACAAATATTATCTAGCTTAATGGTCTGTGAATATATGTGAAAAAGTAGTTTCATTATCTGAATACTGAAGGGAAGGGGGTTTCCTGGTTTCCTACAATAAATGAGAAATTGGTATCCAGCCACTAAAATGATGTATAAACATCTCTGTAGCTGTATGTAGCTGACATGTCTGTCACATCATGGAGCTTGGGGACAGACCCTTCATGGGCTTAAGACTTCAGTTTATATAGCATGTTAATTATAATATTTACATTTGGCTATGATATTAATTTTGGGATAAAAATTATGGGGGGGGGGGAAATCTGCATTATTCTGATGTCTCTCATGTTCTTGGGATATTTTTCTGTATTCAGTGTAGTTGCACACAACTCAGGTTCCAGGCAGGAAAAGTGAAATAGGCTGCATTTTAATTTTAAATCACACTTTTCCTCTTTAAATGACATGAAGCCTGTTTTCTTGGAGAAGTATTGAGACAGAGACAGAAATGTGTTTACACTCAGCTGTTTACTGGAATACCAATGACGTTTCTCTAGAATACTAAATGCTGAGATTTATATGCATGAGCTTTAGTGCTTCAGTTTACATCTTAATTTTTAATTAACTTTATATTTTCATAAAGCTTCTTTAAACCTGTTTTTAAGTCAGTATATGTTGGCACGTGTATTTTTTAATCATTTTAAGCAGTCTTGATAACTTTAAAATCTCTAGACTCCAAAATTACATGCTTTCTTGTTCTTCAGGAGCAAGAAAATCCAAACACCTTTTATTAGATAGCATAAAGAAATATACTTGTCCTTCTGTGAAGTCAAATATTACTGATACCTATTTTTTCCACCCACTTCATTCCATACTCTGCATAATGTCCTGAGCCAGTTCCTCCATTTGTTGATGTAAGTGGAACTGGTAGGAAGCTGAGAGTTCATTAGCACTTGGTGTCTATGTACTGATTTGGAATTATTGGTAACTACCAACGCGAAATGGCTGTCTGCAAATAAAAGCTGGTGCCTGCATGAGGGCAGTCAGAGAAGGCTGCTGTTTACCAGTTTGAAGTTCATGTGCTACCAGTATGCTTCATAATTGGGGTTTTCTGGCCTGAACGCTTAGGTGTGAAGGTGCCTTTGTCACTCTTCCCTTTCTTCTGAACCCGTTTTCCTGTGAGAAGTGGTCACTAGCTATATTGGTCTGCTAAGTGTAGCTGGAACAAAAGGAGAAAAGCTTACTTTAAGGCCACTTTGCAGTCAGTGCTGGTGAAGAAGTTGGTTGCATGAAATAAAATCCTGTGTGAGTTTCTTCTGGTTTGCAGTTAAATATCCTTGTGTAATGCTCTTCTCCCACAGTTTTCTTTTTTGCCGTTTGAATGTAGACAATCAGTACAAAGAACAGATTGTTTTTCTTTAGCTGAATCTGCTTTAATTTGGGGGTTTAAAGACAGGCTCAAACCTTATGAGCTGAGGCTTTTTTTTTTTTTTTTTTTGAGTCTTGTGACTGGAATGTAGCTAATTAGTTCCTAATCTGTTAAATTGGAAGGTGGTAATGTGTAATGTGAAGAGTGCACACTGGCAGCATGTCCCGTGGAATCTTTTCTGCCTGACAGTGGTTTTGGGGATAGATATACTCAATGTTTTGGGGTTTTTGTGCCACACGTTATTTGCGTGCTGCCCATTTGAGCTTCTTGTCGTTAGAACTGGTGGGATGACGGTGATGGCAATGCGGGCTCCTGTTTACATGTGTGTTTTGGGAGTGAGCCTTGTTCTGTATCACTTGGGCACAATTCCAACATTTCGCAGCCATTTAAAAACACGCAGCGGTAACTGGATCATGTGTCGATAGTTAAGCTTGCTTTCTTTAATAGTATGAAAGTTAAAGCCCCAAACTGAGCTATGTTTTTCTTTTCTATCCCCCAGCATTGACAAGATATCTAAAGTAACCTCTCCTGTGTTGGTAATCCATGGTACCGAAGACGAGGTAATCGATTTCTCTCACGGCCTGGCCATGTACGAGCGATGTCCGCGAGCGGTAGAGCCCCTCTGGGTGGAAGGGGCTGGGCATAATGACATAGAGCTTTATGCACAGTACTTAGAGAGACTAAAACAGTTCATATCTCATGAACTTCCCAACTCCTGAAGAAGCCTACCTGATTTTACCTCAGTTACTGTGAACGGAAGAAATTACCTGGTTTTGCACATGCTTTAACTGGATAGCTGTAATAGCTTTATACTATGAAGAAATACCCTGTCTTGAGGGTGTTCTAATCAAACATCTGATGAAATTTGTCTTTTATATCTGGAAATTATTCTACTAATGCACACAGATATGGTCAACTACTGTAATTCCAACAATTTTTAGCTTCGTTGCCCTGAAGGAAGTGGGAATTCTAGCTGCTTATGGGGACACTTTTTACCTAGTGCTGTATTAATCGAAGATCAGTTTTCTCTGTCTCACTTCAGATCATTTATAATTCTGTCCTACAAAGACTTTCTTTTTCAGTGTTCTCAGTGTGGAGAACACACAACTGTTATGAGCTACAGCTTGTTCTGAACAATCGGTCATGGGTTCAATCTAAGGGAGTACTTTCTCTGTAAAGTTTCTAGCTGTGGTATTGTAACCGGAAAGTTATTGTGATGAACTTCCCCCTCCTCCCTTCTAGTGTTCTTTTGTTAACTTACTGATCTTCCTGAGTAAATTATTTAAATACACTTTTTCCTGAAAATAAGCAAACTACTATATGGGGCTAAACTCTGTAACAACCTCTCCATTACCTGTATAAACATAACTGGAATATTCTTAAAGGAACTAGGGACAAAATTGCTTTTGTTTTAAAAATAAATGTGTAAATTTACTACTAGAAAACTCATTTTAATATTCAGATGGTCTGAATAATAGCCATAACAGACATTTCCTCCTGTAAAGCATTCCTGTAGACTTTTTAAAAGTACTGTACATATTTGAATTTACATTGTGCATAGATTCTTAATTGGTAGTTTTAATTTAAGTCTAGTTACAATAAACTGCAAAATTCTGGTTTGTATATGATTGAATACATTTTGTTAAAATATGTTTTTATCCCTATATTATTTTGCTATTAAAGTTTTATAAAGTTTCCAGGACAAAAAAAATTTACACATTTATGTTTTGATGAATTTATGTAACTAAACTTTCATTGAGCTGATCTTTTTAGTTTAGAAGTAATTTGATTCTTTGACACTGGAATCGCACAGATTATGCATCAGAAATGCAAGACACTTAAAAATTGTTACAATACTAGCATAGGTCTAATTTTTCCAAATTTAAAGGCCTTAAATGTACTGTAAGCCTCAGATTGTTGTATAAATTGATCGCGATTGATTGCAGTTTGTGTCCTGTTGCTAGAATGCAACACAGTGATTGTAATGGAATAAAGGATGCATGGATTAGAGCTTGCTGAATTTTTGAATCTTACTTGGAGCATAACTTTCATACGCAAGGAAAGTGTAAAGTACAGATTACTTGATAGAGTAACTTGAATTTCATTATTTAATTCCTTCCTTTCAAGGAAAACTCTTCTAAAGTACAAAGCCACATTTCCTTGAAGCTTGGTATGTAAATCAAATGTAAAAGAGATTACTTTCAAATGATGTTCAGCTGGTTTTAAGTAATGAAAAATCATGATTCATTGCCTAGAAGAAATGTTTGAACGTAGTCGTCATGAGTCCTTATAACAGGCCTGCAGTTAATCTTTGGCACAGTAAGTGTGTCTATTGTCTTTGATTATTGACTTGGCCCTATTACTGTAAAAGGAGAAAAACTGGTATTTTCACTTACTGTGGGGGGAAATGAGGACACCCGTCCTGCTCCACGTCATCTGGATCCTTAGAATCTGGATCTGTGCATCTGTGTTGTCCAGTGGCGAGTTTTAAATGTTCCAAGCAGCAGGGCTCCCAGCTGCTCTCTTGGTGACTATTCTAGCCAAAATTGGCAGGTTTTGCCTAATCATCACCTCGAGCTTGCCACTTCCTTCCTGTACTTTAAATAAATGTTCAGATACATGTCTCTTTTTTATTTTGGACCTTCATAAATCTGCAGTGGATTTTCTTCCATTTCTGCATGTGTTCTTCCTGAGACTGTAGCCCCATGGAAATAAGGCTGATGTCTATGGTATAGGTATTAAATATAATGTTTGAAAGTGTGTAAGCCTGTCCATGTAGTGACTTGGGGAATTTTTACTTAATTAGGCAATGTTTTTTAATACCCTTGTTGAATTTTGTGTTGCTCTAAGAGCTTCAGCCTACAGTGTTTCTTTTCCTTATGACCCCTTGTGGCTACCCTTTTACTTCAACAAACTGGTACTTCTAACCTTTTTCCCTATAAATTGTTCATTGTTTTCTTTTTTTTTTTTAATTACTACTTTTCTAACTCCTGCAGTCATTTTGTGACTTGTCTTTGGATTTGCTTTGCTTTTGTCAGTATTCCTATGTTAATGAGAACCCCAAATCTGATTTCAACATTGTCATGTATGTCCCATGGTCTCTGCACATGCAGCCTGAGTTCACAGTGTTCTGGCTGAACATGAATTTCCACTTGTACTATCTTTTATTTGTCCAAATTCCTGCTTAACTAATTCTCAGAGGTGCCTCGCTTTTCTTCTGGCTTCTGTGTTATCTGTTTTGCTTTGTGAAGTTCATCTACATTTAGCTAAATGTTTTGCTGTTAATTAAAATGTTAATGACCTATCAGTGATCCACTGGTGTGGATCTTCTTCCCTCTCTTTTAATTCAATAATTTGTTTACCTGTTTTGTCCCTTAAATATTTTTTTTCCTTGTAGCCCTATTCCCATCCAATAGTTCTTACATTAATTCTTAAATGAATTTTTTATAATTTTCTGACATATCCTTTACACAAAATAAGTAGTAGTAGTAGTGGGCTGCTTAATATTGTAAATTTGTATCAAAGCATTACCATTTCAGGCATTTCAAAACACTACTGCTGGTCAACATTAGAATTACTAGTTGAAAAAGCCTGGGACCAAATCATGAAACTACTTAGAAGACAATGGATTTCAGGTCCCTGTTTCTTTAAAGAAAAAACAGAATTTTTAAATGATGGGAAAGGAGGTGATGTGAGGTTATGAAAGAGAAACTTTGGGCTTAAAAAATAGTCTGTTCCAGCAAACTGTTAACATTCTGTCATTTAAATGTGTAATATGGGCCTTTACAAGAACTTGCTACGCATATTTTAGAGCTACCAAGGTGTCCCTGTAAAAATGGCTATCTGTGCCTGGATGAATTATTCGACAGGTCTTCCAAGGGTGTAAGTGATCACTAACATTTTTTTCTTGATGTGGATGCTCTATCCATTTTTCCTGTGTGACTTACCATCTTTGTTCATATAGCACAGCCATATACGATGTACAGCTTTTTTCAGGAAGGTAAGATGTGGCACGTCTGTTTTTCTGTCAGTAGTTGTCTAGTGTTTGTACTTTGAAAAAGCCAGAGGAAAATAGTTTTTACAACTTTAAAGGTAGTATTTTCCAAGGAGTTTGATATGCATCCTTTTTAAATTTATGTACCTGTTACAAATTTCAGTTGTATTCACGTGGAGACCTGTTAACCTCTGTTGCCTCTGCTGCATTTTTCTTCTTTGTTCTTCCGTGTCATTAATATGTAACTTGTGGCAACCCTCCTCTGGGCGCTGACCCTTTAGCTTTCTAAATGCCCAAACCTGTATTAACACTTAGTATTGTACACATCTTTTATAAACTCTGCATTGTATTTGCTTTTTCTGAATGATGCTAAATGTAGAAGTAGAAAACCAATGCACTTTCTTCCTCTGGTTATTCATTCAGCACTAAACCTTGATTTTTCTCATTTGGAAAATGTTTTCTTCCCTAGGTCTATTCTCATGAATGTAAATTAATGATCTCATTTAAGTCCATCTAACTTACTTCTCTCTATCCTTCTTTGTGGAATTCACCGGCCATTTTAGCTCTGAAATTTGTCGTGTTGCAAATGCAGTCGTTTTGTACTCCCAGCGCTGGCTAAGGGTAGGGTGGCTCTTTGGTGGGCACTCCGCTATTGGGAATGAGGTCAAGCACAGAAACTACCTGCTGAGAAGTCCGGCAGTAATTCTTGGGTGAGATGGGTGCGAATTTCAAAGCGGGAGGTTGTATTTCAACAGTGCAATATTTGGGTCTCCTAACTTTGCTACAACAGTAAAAAGCACAAGCTGGTCCATAACATCAGGAGAATGAGCTCTATTCTGGTTTTGAAGCTGGGTTCCTGCAGTAACCAAACTAATTTTGCAGAAAGCGTTAGAGTAATATGCCTGCTGTCTTAAAAAAACCCAAACAAACAAAAAAACCAAACCACCCCCCAAACCCCAAGAAGACTCTTACACTTTCAGCCTGTTAACTTGCAAATTGTCTGGTTCCTGTAAACGTGCTTCGTTCTGCCTTTCCTTACGCCCCGGCGGTGCGGTGGGCTGTGAGCAGAGAGCACGTTCCTTTCTAAAGTAAAACTCTGGGGTCCTGTGGGTCTGCCGGGCCGCTGTCCCCTCTGCTTGTAGCTTTACGTGGGAGCTGCCGAACGCGAAGGTGCTCTCGCTGCTGTGCTCTGCGTGGGACGTGGCTGAAGTTTTTCCATTCGGCAGAGGCCAGAGCATCCCTGCTCCCCCCCCCGTGCCGGGAAGGGCCGGCTGGCGGCAGCTCTCCACAGAACCAGCCCTTGTGTCCAGATGTGTGGGGGGGGGCATCCCTCCTGCCGCAGCCCCGGGCAGCCCTCCCAGCCGCCTGGGCTCCGCGCCGAGGGGGAGCGGGGCTCGCCGCGGGGCCGGGCTGCGCTCCGCCGGGGCTCCCCGGGCACGGCCGGGCTGGCGATGCCGTTCCGCCGGGCGCAGCCAGGTAAGGACCCGCCGCAAGCCGGGGGGGGGGGAGGCGGAAAGCTCTGGGGGGCCAACCCTCTGTGTCTGTATTGCAGGTCCCCCCACCGCCGACCGGCGCCTGCTGCTGCCGCTGCTGCTGCTGCTGGCGGGCGGCCGGCCCGGGGCGCAGGCGACGAACTTCGACAGTCAGTAGCCACTCGGTGACCGTCTCCCCGCGAGTGTCCGGCGGTGGGGCGGGCAGCGCTGGCGCGGAGGAGGAGGAGGGGAGGGGAAGGCGGTGCTGCAGCCGCCCCGGGGCCGAGCCCCGCCGTGCGTGCCCGGGGCCGGGAGCGGTCCGCCCTCCGCAGCCTCGGCCGCTGCTTTTTACCCCTCGGGGGGGCTGAGGCCGCTCCGGCGAGGCTGGGGCCCGGGGCTGCCCGAGCTGTAGCTGTCCCGGGAGAGGAGAAGGAGCGCGGCTGCTAGGGCTAACCCGTGCTTTTATCTGAAGGGAAAAGCGGAAGGGAAACGCGCCCCTGGTTTCCAGTTTGACTTCAAGATGCAAATAGGCGGCATGATTTGACTGTGGCTTTGGAGGTGACTGCATGCAGCGGGCCCTTAGCTTATTTTCTCCTTTAGTTCCGCAGGCCGTTTTTAGTTTAAGGGCCGCCTCCGAAGACAAGACATTGATCCAAAGTCTCTTATTCTAAATAACGTTTTACACAGCAGTTTATTCGAGAGAGCTTGCAGACCTACTTAAAGATTTAACGTTGCTTACGTTTCAAGTCACTCTGCTGCGGCGGTGCCGCTGGGTGCGCTTAGGGACGCGTCGGGTCGGCCCCAAAGCCCTTTCCCTTTGGCTCAGAGTGGCAGCGGTCGGATGGCAGCGGTGCGTGCAGTCCTCCTCTGCCATCTGCTCCCCAACACACTGCGCCGGAGGAGGGGGCAATATGGACCCCGTAGTACTGGGGTCCTCCCGGAGCTGGGTCTTCCTTCCTCTCTCCTTGCTCCTCCCGGGGATCTCGCACAAGCAGTTTGCTCCCCTCTGCATCAGCCCATCAGTGAACTAGTGGAAGAGCTCATTGATCTCTGGGGGTCTGATCAAGAGGGTTCTTGCAATAGCTATTGATTGCTCTGACTGAAAGACGCAGTAAAGATGCAAAATGCTGCTTCTGCTATGACATATTCCTGAGTTATCCACTGCCATCTAGTCCTAGCAGTCATATTTTGCAGTTTCTAAGTAATACAACATTATATACAGGGATGAATTACAGCCATAAATGTGCATTTATGATATGTAAAATTCCGACATAATAGTAGAATACTTAACTAATACGATTACAATACGCAAGCAGTCCCCTGGACCGTAAATCATAACGACTTAAAGCTGATAACCTTAATCTTGAATCAAATAAAAAAATACCTGAAGCCTCCCAAACATGCTGGGCTGGGATCCACCTCTAGGAAATAGAAGAACATTCTTAAAAATCTTGTTCTCTGCTTAGAAATGAAAGGGAAGGCTGCAGGCACATTCCAGGGCTCCCAGGACGTGACCTCCAGCCTTTAGCAGTACCGTCTGTCATTGTGTTAAAACATTAACTATTTCAAACACTTTTGGCAAGATGCAATTAAGTTTTGGGTTCCTTGTCCCTTTTAATTATTAGAACTTTCTTGTGTGTTTGCAGCCTTACTTACCATGAAGTCCCAGCCTACTTATATTGCATTTAATTGTTTTATTGATCCATTCGCACAGTGTAAATTGAACCTTCAGGCTCAGCCTGGATGAAAGAGAGCTGGGTAGGGGCACTACCTCAGAAGCAAATTTAAGCTCCAGAGAGTCCCGATTCTCCCACACAGGTACCTTCCTGCCTGCAGGATGGAGCTGCTGTGGCCTTTGAGCAGCCCCAGCTTAACCCTGTTACACCAGGCTAATGGCTTTAGTCAGCAGGCAGAGACCAGAGAGATCACCTAGAAAGCAAAACTGAGCCTTTCATTTAAAGCCAACCTGTATCTACTGGAGAACTAGAGGCTGTGCTGGGCCCAAAATGCAAATGGCCCAGCAGGGGCGTAGAAGGTTCTTTTCTCAGTCATCTATGAAAAAGGCTTTTGCAGTCTTTAATAGGAATCATTATTTATCTTAATGTTTTTCAGAAAATTTATATGGAATGGTACACACTCTTTTGGTGACTGGGGTTTTTTTTTAGGAATCTGTGTACTCTGGAGTCTATGTATGAATAACAAAGATAGGTTTTTGGGTACTATAATGTAATAATGATTATCTGTAATTTTTTATTTAAACTAATGTTTTCTGTAATGCTCAGGAAAACTATCTATTGCAAATCTATTGATCTGGCCTGTGAAAACATTCAGTAAGTGTGTCAAAGTAGTGTAGCGATCTGCACTGTATCCAGGGCTACAGCAGAACACTGATAACTGTAGAGAGATTTACATCTATTTTAAAGAAACAAACCCACTGGGATTCTTTGCTGTTTATGTTTAATAGGTTTTACTGTATTTATGATTATTTCAGAACATAGCCTGAATCCCAACAGTTCTTTGTGGGATATGGATTATGAAAGACTGTTGGACAGTAAGAAAACCCTTCCCGGGACCGTGAGCTCTTACAAACCCTCCAGCCTGTTCAGGAGCAGCTCTCTCCTGAGTCACCAGGGAAGGAAAAGTTTGCTAAGCCAGAACCTGGGCCAGAAACCACAAGAAAAGCAGTTGTCCTGTGACATGCTCCTTAAACTTTCCAGATATGTTCTAATGGATACCTTTGAACCTAGCTTGGCCTGGAATCTCTTTCGGTTGTATAACTGTGATCGAGAAGTCAACCTGCCCAAAATTCCTATCCATCCTCTCAAGGTGGCCCAGCACAAGGTGAAGCCATTCTTGCTACACAGGGTGCTTCGGCTTCTCAGGAATATGGGAGTGTTGTCGGAAGCTCAGCAGTCCAAGGCCTTCTCTCTGCTCAAGAAGCAAATGCTTAAACCAAGGAAAACACCGTTAAAGCCCAAAGTGGAACGAGGTGGTAGGTATAGAAGGAGGAGACGTGGGTTTTGGTATTTCACGTGCATTCAGGTGCTGGCTAAGTGAAGGCGTGGGGCCGGGCTCCGCGCTGTCAGGGCGAGGGGTGCCGGCCAGGGGTGGACATCCCTGGGAGCAATCGGGTATGCGGTGGTCCTGTGTCGTGCCGGGAGCCGGCGCTCGGCATCTAGGCTGAGCTCGCGCCAGGGCTCAGAGCGCTCGGCCCTAAGCAGGAGGGCTGTGAGGAGGCAGGCAGGGAGCAGTCGCCGTCTGCAGAAGAGGAGAGGCTGGACGAAGGCTGGTAGGGTGTGCGGAGGGCGGTTGCCGCAGATGGGCCACTGTACGGAGACAGTCTGTGGGAGTCAATACAGGCGCTAAAAGGCACGTTGTGGAAACGCGGTGCCCGGCTCTGTGGGGCTGCCAGGCCCACGGCGGCCCCGGGCGTGAGCGGTGTGTCGCTCCCCACTCCCCGGGGCCTGGCGGTGCACCAGCCCTTCCAGCTCCCACCAGCAGCTGACAGGTTCCACTCCCCTGCTCCGAGCTGGGGCTTGCCTGTGGAAATAGAGCTACGCTACGTTGAAAACGTAAAATGAATTTCCCCCGAAAAAAATGGAGAATTACAGGAAATGCGGCTGGGAAGGGGTGAAAAACCAAACAAAAAACCCCCCCCACAAGCAAACCCCAAACCCCACCAAAATTAATAATAATAAAAGAATCTTATTTGATAATTAGTATAAGGTAGGAGCTAATGGCCCGCGCGCGTCCCCCGCTTCCAGGATGCGCAGGCAGGTTTGCCCAGCTCGGGGAGGGGGGAGGGAGCCGGGGCAGCGCGCGGGGCGGGCGGGCAGCGCGCGGGGCGGGCGGGCAGCGCGCGGGGCGGGCGGGCAGCGCGCGGGGCGGGCGGGCAGCGCGCGGGGCGGGCGGGCAGCGGCTGTGCAAGGGCGACGCCGTCCGGCCGGCGGCGGCACCGCAGGGGCAGGGCGCGCCCCGCCGGTCGCTGCCCGGTTTCCCCCTGCGGGCAGCGGTGCCCGCAGGCGGCGGGTGGTGGGGGGGGTTGTGGACGGGCTCCGGACACACGGAGGTTGGGGGGCCCCTGGCCTGGGCGGGCGCCGCGGGCCCCGCGCAGCCGGAGTCATCCCGTGGTGCCTCCAGCTCCCTGCTCCGTGGGAATGGGGTGTTGCCCGGGGGATGCTGACTCCCCTTCTCCTTCCTTTTTCCGAGGAGTAAGGAGGAAACAGGAAGCCGTCCAGCGGGGGAGGGTGCCCGGGAAAGTCCCTCACAGAGGAGGAACCATCCTCTGCGCAGTCCCGTGCGAGCTCTGGGGAGAGCTGTTTGCGCTCTGGGGGTCCAGTCCGCCACCGCCGACCCGTTTAGAGCAGCTTTGTTTTCTGCCGTTGCCTTAAAACGAAACCTCGCCCGCCATCGATATTTGTTACTGAATGTTACGGTCGCGTTCGTAGGCAAAGCGTTACAGTCATTGCGACACGCCGAGACACGAGGCGGTCGAGGTTGCTTCGTACCTGGTAGCCTCTTACAGAAAATGACCCATTTTTGTTTGTTAGGAAGGTAAAGTTTAGTTTATAACCAACGATAACGCTCGAAGGAGGGCTTGGGTTGGTTATTTTTGCAAGGAAGAGTTACACCAGCCGTATGGTTGAGTATTAGTCATGATTTCCTACTCGCAGGTGTGAGGATGTTTGGGAACGTTCTTGCGCTGCGGATGTGTCCTGTAACAGGGCGCTGGGGGTAAGCTTCAAACCAGTGCTGCTGCAAAACAAAAATCGTCTCAAAAAATGAGATTTGGGAAAGAGTGAAAGGAAAACAGTTTAGGTCCCGAGCACCACGCTACAGATAGCAATAGGCACTTCTGTGGTTTCCTTAAAAAGAGACGGGAACCTTTCGAGAAACAGGATGATACGTCCAGTCTCATTTGCTCTGAAATTTTCTTCCTTAGGCCACTGAAAACTTAATTATGGGGGTGATGGCATTGAAATAATTCACCTGAAAGTAGTTCTTTCAGAAGAAGAATCAGACCAGTGTATGTCTGTGGATTTTGAGGCTACAGAGGGAAAATGGCTTTAAAGGATTTAAACAGTGCTCGCACCTTAAAGAATTTGGGTTCTGGTTCAGGAGGAGTCCCATGTAAACAGGAGTGACTTTGGCTTTGCTGATCATTTCATGAGGCCTGCACAAAGTTTAGTGCTAATCAAAGCCTGAGTTACATTTATTTCCACTATTACTATCTTGGATTCATTATTGTTGCCTTTTATTTAGATTGCAAGTCCATGAAATCTTTTGCTCGGAGTAAATATTTTAAATAAAGGTGTATGAGATTTCTAGGGTCCCTGCAGGTGTAAAATAAAGGTTCGAGTACTCTTCTACCTCTAATTTTGCACTTCTAGAACTGTTGAATTTGGAGAATTTAGTGTGCTTTAAGACAAAATACTCCTATTTGTCTTGTCTTGCCTGAAACTTCCACCGGCAGGTAAATATTTCTCAAAAAAATTTGAGCACAGCCTCCTATGCCTCTGCTAAAGGCTCTGCTTTCCCATGACCTGCATTCATGTATGTCATATTCAGATAAGAAGGAGGCACAACGCTGACTAATGCCGCTTTTTTGGAAGGAAAACGACAAAAGCTGTTTGAGACAGAAATAGAAGTGCCAGCACTAAATGATAGATGAACAGCCGGTAGCAAAGGTGGCAGCTCTAACGTTTCCTTGTATTTATGGAGTATTGAAATGACGAGTGTTATCTGGATTTGTTTCTCTAGGCTGAATGCTTATCTTCAGATTCAGCAGTTCTCTGGGTCCCAGGACAGGGTGTAAGAGAGCGGACTGGTTTTGTTTAGCGCAAGTGAGTGTTGCTCCCTTCCCAGAGCTGTTGTCTGGAGCGTGGGGCATGGCTGTGCCCCTCACCCACCCCCCTGCTTCCAGTCTGTTCCCATATTTTGTCTGACAGCACTTGCTCCTTATTAACATGACTATAGCCTCTTTGTGCCCCCCGTCAGAAGAAATCCTGCACCAGAATAAATTTCAGAGGTGACAGATTGGAACAGTTTGACCAGATGACGGCACACAAATGTCTCTGAGATCGGCAGCACCTGTGGCTTTGCACCTCTTTGGCTTCGGCCCTGGGCAGGGGCAGTGGCTGGCACTGTTGCCTGCCGGCTTCTGGCTCGTCCTCTCTGGATGTTGGGCTCTGGAGTGGAGATGAGGGATTACGTGTAGACTCTGGGAGGGAGAAGGCAGTGGCCACAGTAAGCAGTTACCCATCTCTGCGTGTCCCTGGAAGCTCGTATGGGAGCCTGTACGAAAATGTGATAACTCTGTTTCGTGGAAAGCAAAACAGTGTGATGGTCCTTCCACAGGCAGTGCCATGTCCACTGAGACTGGAGTCCAGACAGGAGCCCACAGAAGCCAGGAACGCCGTCCCAGGCCATGGGGATAAAAGCACATGGGTTTCTTTGAGGCCGTGTCTTGTCAGAGCACCTTCTAAGGCTTTTCCTCTCTTTCACCGCAGGCTCTGACAACAGGTTGATTTGGCAGGTGATGGGAGGCGAAGTGGCAGATACCTCTCTGCTCACCCGCTGCCAGGGGAACTTTTGCGGCCGCCGCGTTACCGCGTTCTCCATAGATCTGCCAGACGCAGGACAGCTCGGGGCAAAGCACCCCCACGGGAAGGTGCCGGGGGGGGGCCAGCTGCCTCCCAAGAAGGGCCAGGGCATGCCGAGCCCCGGTGGCCACTTCGGGGTCTGCGGGCCGGAGTGCCTCAGCCCCCTGCCCTTCTGGGGGAGGCAGCTGGGCCCCCAGCCGCACGCTTCGCACGGGGCTTTTGAGCCCAGCCGGGTGCTCCGCGGGTCTGCAGAGAGCCGCGCCCGGCCCTCCCCGAGCTGAGGCTCCCCCCGCTCGCCGTGACCCCGGCGAATCCGGCGGGGAGCCCGCGGCCCCCGGGGACTCGGAGCCGGGGAAGACCTTTGCGTTCGGGCAGCGGGGCTCCCCCCGGCCCCCAGCATCTGGGCGCCGGTCGCAGAGAGACGTCCAGGCTGGAGGGATCGTCCCCGGCTGGGAGGAGCCAGCGGCTCCGCTGCTGTAAACAGTGCGGGCACCGCCAGCGGTTGGAAGATGGATATAAATAGGGAGGCGGAGGGGAGGCAGCCGGAGCGGAGGAGCGGGAGCTGCCTGCGCCTGCCTGCCCCTGCCTCCGCCGCCTGCAGCCGGGGTGCCCGGCAGCCCGGGTCGGGAGCTCCCGAGAGGCGGCGTACAAAGTTTGCGGCTCGGCGCTGCCGGGGATAGGTAAGCGGTCTTTGCAGCCGAAGTTTGAAACGCGCCGGTGCTTCTCGTCGATCTGCCGCTGGGGTTTTCTCCTCGCCGGCTCTCCGTTCGTGCTGCTGTTGTGGTTGCCTCGCCGTGACCGGGGTTGTATGGAGCCGGGAAGGGGGGAGTTTTCTGTTTTCGGTCTTGCTACGTTAAGCGGGGGGGGGGAGGGAGAAAAAGAAAAAACAAACAAAAAAAACCCCAAACGCCAAAACACATCAAAAGCGAAATGTGCCTTTGCGCCGGCTCCGTGCAAAGCCGCGGCGAAGGACCAGGCGCGGCGCACGTGTTGCGGGCGGGGGCCTCCCCGCGGCTCCGCGGCTGCGGGCAGCAGGTAGCGGCTGCCAGGGCAGCCGGGACGCGCCGACCGCGGGGAGCCCCGGGGAGCCGCGGCTCCTCCCGCCCTTCGCGCCGGACCCGGACCCGGACCCGGACTCGAACCCGCAGTCGGTGCCGGTGCCGGCGCCGCCGCGGGACGCGTCGGGGAGCAGCGAGCGGCGGCAGCGCATCAGGTCGGTACCGCGCCCCTCCGCGCCCTTCCGCGCCCCGCCGCGCCCCGCCGCCGCCGCTGCCGCCGCCGCCCGTCTCTTGCAGGGCCCTGCCCGGAGGCCGCCCCGCACCTCGCCCCGTGGCGACCCGGCTTCGACACCCGCCGCGCCGCCGTGGTGGGCCGGGGGGCGGCCCTGCGCCTGGAGAGCTCCGCCGCCTTCCACTCCCTCGTCATCCGCGACGGAGGTAAGCGGGGCCGCCCGCCCCCTCGGGGCCGGCCGCCGGCTGCTCCCGGAGCCCGGGAGCTGCGGGGCGGCCCGGCTGCGCCCGCCGGCGGGGTGTCACCTCCCGCCGCCGGCGGTGCGCGCCCCCCGACCCCGCTCCCGTCCCCTCGCCCGCCAGGGAGGCTGGTGTTCGCCGACCGCCCCCGCGGGCCGCCCATCACCCTGCGGGCCCGCTACATCCTCATCCACGACGGCGGGGAGCTGCACGTCGGCTCGGAGCGCTGCCCCTACGGCTCGCGGGCCACAATCTCGCTGTACGGGCGAGCCGCCGAGGGGCCGGCCGTGGAGGGCTTCGGGCAGAAGTTCGTGGGCGTGGGTCGCGGCGGCGTCCTGGAGCTGCACGGCCGGCGGCCCCGCTCCTGGACCCTCCTGGACAAAACCCTGCACCCCGGCGGGCTCCGCCACGGCCCCTACTCCTCCGAGAAGCGCTGGGGCAGCCGCGGGCTCAACCTCCGCATCCTGGACGCCGGCACGGCGCGGGTGCTGGCGGCGGGGCGCTTCGACACCCACCTGCGGCCCGGCGAGTGCCGGCGGCTGCGCGCCTTCCTGGCCCTCCAGGCCCCCGGCCGGCTGGTGGCGGCCGCCGTGGGGGACTCGGCCGCCCGCAGCCTCACGCTGGAGACGCGGCTGCTGCTGCGGGACCGCCTGGGCAGCAGGCACATCGCCCGCCTGGGCTACAGGTGAGGCGGGCGGCGGGCGCGGGGCCGGGGTGGCGGGGGGTGGCGGGGGGACGCGCGACACGGGCCGGGCCGGGCCGGGCCCGCGGCGCCACCATGGACAGCTCCGCGCCGGGGCCGCCGCGCCGCCGCGGCCGCCTGGGGCTCGCCCCGAGGGAGCGGCGTGAGCGGGGGGGCTCGGCCGGGCCCGGCGGGCGGGATGGTGGGATCCGGCGGGCAGCCCGGGCCGGGGGAGGGAGCGGAGCGGAGCGGAGGGGAGGGGAGGCCCGCCGCGGTGCGCCCTCCCCTCCTGCCCCGGCTCTTCGGGGGCTGGAGGGCTCGGGCTCTCGCCCGCTTTGCTCCCTCGCGGTCTCCTGCAGGCAGCCCTGGGCGCTGGTGGGGGTCCTCGGAGGGGACCGGCTTTCCACCGCGGAGGATAAGCGGGAGTACCACGGGAATGGAACGACGGGGTTAGCCGTAGCCCAGAGAGACTTCCTCACCTACGATGGCACCCGTTTCACTGTGACTGCTTTCAGCGGGTGGATAAAAGGTTTGGTCTTCCCTGACGATTGCTCGCCTTCTGTCGCTTCGCTCCGCTTTTTGTGGCCGCTGGCAATCTGACAGCGCAATGACAATAAAACCGTAGCCTTTTGCTCGCGTGGACGGTGACCACGCTAACCGCAGCGCTCTCACAAAGTAACATTTTAGCTGCCTACAGAGAGACGACACTGACGTACTTAATGGCTGGAGCACTTCTATCGCACAGAGAGTTATCCAGATAAAAATTAGACTGATCGGCTCTTTGGCTAATTGCATGACTCTGTCGTGCGCAACTGTGAAAATAATGGATTGCTTCATTTTTCAGGGGTGCCTCATAATGGATTTAAAGTGGAAGTGTCCAAAGGAATAATTCTTCACTTGGTGGATGAGGTTACAAGCTGGTTACCTGGCGACCGGATCGTCGTTGCCAGTACAGATTATTCTATGCATCAGGCCGAAGAGTTTAATCTCCTTCCTTGCCCTGAATGTAAAAGTAATCAAGTGAAAATTGATGGTACGAAATATTTTTATCAAGCTACCCGTGCGTGGTAAACATTTACGTTGTCTTGTCTTTTACATTCTACATTTCCTTGTCTTTTTAGCTAGTTTTTTTTCCATAAACACATGGACACGTATGAGAGCTGAGGGCCCCAATATTATGTTGGGACTTGAAAGTCTGACCAGAGCCAGCAGTCCTTTGTAGAAGCCAGGGGAAGTGCTGATCTCCTCTGGGCTCAGATACTAACAACTGGGCACGTCCCCAGACTTAGTGATTGCTTAAATGAAAGGTGTGCACTTGCTGAGAACAATGTGATAAGGAAGATGCCGTGCTCACGCTGAATAAAAAGGTTTCTGATTTTCACAGGCAGCCCACTGTATCTTCACATTGGAGAAGTCATAGATGGCATCGATATGAGGGCAGAGGTTGGCCTTCTGACTAGAAATATACTTATTCAAGGAGAAATGGAAGACTCCTGTTATGGACAAAATCACTGCCAGTTTTTCTCCTTTGATACATTCGGAGGACATATTAAAGTGAGTAATTTTTAATGCATATGCCTGTAGGTGGTTTCAGATGGTTCCTGTCCTGGTTTGTAAACAAGCAACTAGAATTGTGTCTGGGGAAAAAGTATACTTGTCTGTGAAGAAGGGAAAAGTTTGTTGGCCTGTTTTGCAAAACTAGACTTGCAATGAGTCTGTGCTATTTTCTTCACTGTGTATGCAAAAATGTACCCTTCTCCGGGCTAGAGGGGATTCTTTAGAGGCATCGCTGTCAGTAGGATCAATGTGAAGTTACATAGTTCACGAGATGTCACTGAAGAAATTGTGCTTCCTGCAGAGCAAGCCTGCTCCTTTCATGGCTCAGAGAAGTGCTAGGTCTCTCCCTGTTGTGCTTTGCCTTCTCTTGGTTGTCCCATGTGGTTTTGGTGGAGGTGCAACATTTTGCTGTTGCAGGGGCTTTGTGTAAAATTACTCCACTGCCAGTTGGTGGAAACTGGGGAGCTGTGCAGGTCTTGCCTAAAATCACATGACAGAGATAAAGTTGCCAGGAAATAGACCCTGGTGGTAAATGCCAAAGGTACCTCAAAGGGGTACTTCCTGCAGCTGGCAGAGGTACCTTGTCTGTAGCCGTGTCACACGCGGCTATTGCTAAATACTGCACACGCTGTTTGGCAGCAGTTCCTTGGCAGCCCTGTGCCCGTAGGTGTGCAGCTGCTGGCACACTGCTCTGCGGGTGCTGTGCTGCTCTGAGTCAGAGCAGGGAGCTGACACTTCCTTCTGGGATCAGGCCCTGTTTTACTCTGCAAGCGTATTGCCTAACGAGAGGGAAAAAAAAGTGTTTTTCTTTTTTGTGCGTGTTTATGTCGTAATGCCTTACTGGGATCTACGTTTGCCTCAACAGATCCTAAGAAATTTTAGCTCTGTTCACATGTCAGGAGTGGAATTAAAAAACATGGGGCAGCAAATCCTGGGCAGTTATCCTGTGCATTTTCACTTGGCTGAGGATGTGGATGAGAGAGGAGGATATGAACGCCCAACATACCTTGATAACCTGGCTATCCACCACTGCTTCTCTAGGTGTGTTGCCATACATGGAACTCATGGCCTTCTGGTAGGAGACATATTTTTTTAGTACCAAGTTCATTTCTTTGCTTAGGCACTGCCAAAGTGTAAGAGCCATTTGTAATGTAAAGAGAAATCAGAATATTGAAACAAGGCATCTTTACCCCAAGAAATGTCCCAACTTGTCAACTTCATTTAACTGGTGTTCAGGTTAGGACAGCTCTTTGAAATGAATTTCAGATTCTTAGTATTGCCCAATTAATATTATTAAAGGTGTGATCAGATATAGTGAAACCTTTGCCATGGTTATTCTGGACAGTTTGTGATAATAGGAACTTTCATTTAAAATTAAAACAATGGTCTTTAAATGGACGCGACTGAAGCAACGGACCTTTAATTTGCAAAGGAGATAGAAAAGACAGCAGTTGTTCAAGTCAGGGCAATGTGAAATATATCCAAAAATATTCACATGACAAAGGGAATGAAATATGAGAGGGACAGACCCAAACGGCTGCTTCAGTGCCAGAAAAGCCCTCAGGAACTTGGCTTTGACCTAGATCCTCACAAGGGCATTGTGGAGAGGAACTTAAAAAAACCCACAAAAAAGCCATACGTGTCCCAGCTGGAAAAGACAGACTCCCGCGCTAGTCCCAACAGGTCCGGTTGCTGTGTGCTCCGCAGAACCCTGAGCGGTGTTTTGGTGTCCGTGGGCATTTCCTCATTCACCTGGTGTATGCTCAAGCAGAGACACTCCCTGAACTATCTGTGACCTCCCGTGTTTTTCCTGACAACTTTTTCTCAACCCTGGACGTAAAGCTGTGTAAGACATGACATAGATGCATTCTGGTGGGACCCTCCAGTGAAAGGGTCCCCCCGAAATGTTGTATTCACGAAAATGCAATGCTGGACTTGTACACCTAGAGGCACTTTTCATGTACCCTAAACTGGATTTGTGTTGTCCAGATCACTCAAAATTATTGATTGCCTTCTCATACATGTGATTTGCTGTGGCTATAGAGCCTGCTTTTGTGTACAGAGCCCTTAGGTGGCCGGAGACTTGCCCAGTATGTGTGGTTGTAGTTTAACTCAATTTCTCCTCCTGTTGGTATTAAACCTCTGGAACTGAAGGAACCTGCCTGGGATGAAAAAATGAAGCCTTATGCTAATATTGGTCCTGAGAAGAATGGTGTGTGGTCTTGCTCTTTATCAGAAGTGAAGTTGTAAAGGGTTTATCTTTATCTGGATGTGTGGGATGCTATAGTTGTGAAATCAAGAACCCAAGTGTGAGATCCAGCCCCCTCCCATGTGACTGCCGAGGGCTTTGAGTCCATGAATCAGTGAATAGATTTTACAGTGAAGGTTAAGTATGTGATTCTGTGGAAGAATCATGTGGTTTCAATACAGTCACTAAGATAAAGAGTAATTAAAATCTAATAAAAAGCCTTGCTTTAAAATAAATTAAAATAATTTGCAGTTCGAGAGAAGAGCACGTGTATCAGAGCAATGCAGTTAAATAACATAGGTGGGTACCCATTTCAGCATCAGATAATGAAACTTCAACCCTTGAGGCAGAATAAACCAGATAAGTGGGTTTTTCCTCCTTCCGCCTTGACAGTTTAGAGGATGTGACTTTAGAAGTACGTTGCCGGAGTGCTGTGGTTTGGACTTAGCTGTGTATGGGTCATGCAGTGCTTTCTGTAAGGCCCTTCTCCCATCTGCTGCTCCCGTGTGCCAGGCTTGTGCGCACACAGCTTGGGTTACTCACCGTGGCTGGGAAGCAGGCTGCGACCTGCCTCTCGCTGCCCTGGCACACGTCAGGCATACACAGACTACTGTAGTCTTTCGTGTCTAATGTTGCAGTGCATAAAGGTCACTTATATTGTGTTGCTGAACTATATATAATTCAGCATTTAGAGGCATCTTAATCATCTGGTGTTGGACACACCAGCGGGGCTGCAGCCTGTGCTGTGGACGGTGTTTCATGCTGGCATATCCAGTAATATGCTGCTGTCACAGTGCTGCAGGTGGGCTCGTTTCCAAGCTTGTAGTTTCTATCTGTGATATGCCAGAATTGATCAGTTACTGGGGGTTTGATCTAACGGCATGGAGCCTTTTCTTTTAGTACAAGTGTAAGTGATCTTTAAATTATGTTATTCCTGGTTAGGAGAGTGTTCAATGTAGTTTCGTGTATGTAAGTTTTCAGGGCTGCCATGCGATTCTGAAGCTGTGACAAATCATATTAATTAAAGCTAAAATCTGGTTTCAGATACAAGGCTGGTTTTTAATGCAGCTGTCTGAAGCAGAGATTAACCAAACTTCAGCTAAATTCAGAAGAATGAAACTCTACAATTGAAATGCTGTTTAAAACAGCGGGCGGTTTGTCATTACAGTTTCTTTCCAAAAATAGTCTTCCGTGGCCTCCTTAGCACAGCTTCTGCCCATCATTTGGAAGGGTAGAAGTAGCCAGGCTTACAGTTCTTAGCAGACTGGCAAGCACACTTGCATTTTTATCTAAATCCATTTCCTATCTGTATTTCCAAGACTCAGCTGGTAGGGACACGTTCAGTCTTGCTGCGTGTAGGTTCTCCATTAGTCCCCTTGTAGCTCACTCCAAGCTACTGTACCTGTGTGCAGGGTCTCGGTGGATTTCCAAAACTGTATCAGTTAGGAGCTGGGTACCTAGTTGTGTTGTGCCTTATTTTTAACTCTCTCTTGAACACCTCATTGAGGCAGAAACAAGAACAGCAGATGACAAGTTTGAGGGGTGACTGCCAAGAAAACAATGAAATCCAGTAGAGATATACCTATGGGGACTATCCTGCTTGTGACTCCAGATGTTATGTACAGTCGCAGCCCATTAAGG
Source organism: Buteo buteo (assembly GCF_964188355.1). Taxonomy (NCBI): domain Eukaryota; kingdom Metazoa; phylum Chordata; class Aves; order Accipitriformes; family Accipitridae; genus Buteo; species Buteo buteo. Next base: position 24,827,521 of record NC_134183.1, read on the forward strand.
GGAAATCACAGGATATGAATCTGAAATGGATTTAGTTCAAGTGTCCCTTTGTATACAGAAATAACCAAGTAGGTTAATATTAGTTAATCTTGCAGTCTTACACGGACATAACTCTGACGTCAACAGGAATTTTGTATGCCTGAAGAGTGAATAAATATGCTGACAGGGATCATTTGAGTACAAAGTTAAGGTTTCAGTAAGATGTAGTAACAAATAGCTGGTATTTTAACTAGCCTGATTTTGTATTTACATTTAAAAGAAGGATTTCTGAATTTATCTTCATAAGGCTGTACATCAAAGGAGGCTTTTGCTAAGTCCTCTCAGTCAAATTAGGGTTTAATGCAATATCCCTGTGCATGTCAATTAATATTAAATAGACTGAAACAGTAAAATACCATCTCTGCCCAAGCTGATCATTACAGGAACAAAGGGGGCCTGCACCTTCTGAGAGTGGAGGAGAAAGAACAGAAACCTCGTTAATATAAATTACTTCACATGGTGCATTTTAAAGAATTTATCATTTTATTTGGGAAGTGTTGCAGTCATGAAAATTTCAGGATTAACCATCCTAACTTGTTGGTTTATCATGCAACACACACTTACCTTTACACAGATATTTACTCCATGACACTGAATCAAATATTCTCTCTTAGAGCTGAGGGCAGTTTTAAATCTAGTATTTTGCAATTTTCCTTCAATTATGCATGTGATCTTCCTCAGAGTAATTTTAATAGCAGTTTCACTGTATAAGAAGATCAGTCCACAGTTATGCAAACTGCGTGTAGTTCGAGTTAGCTCCAGGACTGATGCCTATGGAGGCACTGCTTGCTGTGTGGAGGGGCAGCAAAACCATTCCATGAGTGTTTCAGGAATTTATTGATAAGCAAAGCACATCAGTTATAGTTCCTATTACTGTTAGCATTGCGATCTATGGCCTGCATACTTTTTTTCCAGGTAAAAGACACCATTGGCTATGACACTCTGGGGCACTGTTTCTTCCTCGAAGACGGGACGGAGCAACGCAATACTTTTTATCACAACTTGGGCCTCCTCACAAGGTCGGGGACGATCTTGCCTTCGGATCGCAACGAGGCTATGTGCCTTGCCATCCGCAGCCATGTCTATGGGGATTACGTTCCTGTGCCGAGCACTGACTGTATGTAAGTGCTCCAGGAGCTGTAGTCAGGTTTTGCACTTACATTGTGCTTTATGGCTGGGTCCCAAAGAATGCTGTGGTGAAACTTTTGAAAGATGCTATTTGATATTAAATGAAAACTTGTAGCTTTTTCTATCATTTCTCATTTTAAAATAATCTAGCTACTTGTCCATGTTTTGCTTGTGAAGATACCTGTTAACACCCGCATGGTTCCTAAGCAAGGAATATTTGCTGCTGGTTATTCCCGTCGCTGTTTCCTAACAATCATAAACACGTTAGAGCACTTTGCTCATTTCTGAACCCCTTTCAATTCTTTTTAAGTAGGATGTTGAAGGCTCCATGAAAACTGTCTGATAAATGCAAGTTGCTTCAGCCCTGGTATGGGCTGGCAAAAATACCATTTACTACAAAGGGAGTTTTTGCCTTTTTTCACCAGGGCTGAATTGGAGCTGGAGCATCTAGAGTAAATTGGTCAATAGTACATAAGTGCATGGCTATCCAGAGTGCATCAGGAGATTTAGTGAGAATGCAGAGGTTAGCATAAACTACAGTGAGCATTGTTTAACAATAAACAATATCCCGATATAGCTGAGAAAGTTAGCTTCTATTTTGGAAACTGATGAGCTGTAACATGGGCACTCAGGGACCCAGGTGTTGGTCGGGCTAGTGCTTGCAAGCAAGAACACAGTTTAGCCAAGGCAGTTTGTATTTTCATGCTTTCTGGAAGACGATGCAGTGGCCAAACTCTACTTATTTTTATTGGCATAAATAATTCAACTGAATTAATTATAATTATTGTTGCTGAAATGCTGCAGTTGCTTGTATGGTTAATACAGATTTATTTTGCACCTATTTAGTGGTTCTGTTAATCCAAAGGAGTGTGGATTCTTGATTATGTAATAGTTAAGGTGGATAAAAAATGATTGAGATTTTCTGCTTAGAATGATCAAATTAATTGGTACGATCATGAGAAAAGGTTTACAGTGGTTTTACATGTGGTCTTTATTACTGCAAAAGATGTTATCAAATGAAGTAAGACAACAGATGACAGTGTTTTCATAGCTATATCTGGCTTCTGTTTGTGCCACTACTGATCTTCCCTCTGAAGCAAAAACTCCTTATTTGAACAAACATCAAAATAATATCTCCTTAATCTCCTGCTTAATGAGCCATTTGCAGCTTGCAAGGACATTTCTTTTGTTTTCCCTGTAGAAGCTTCATAAACCCATAGAGAATCCCCTGCCTCCTGCCATTGCCCCTGAAGTTCCAAAAAACAAACCAGAAGTTCACTTTTCAGACATTTTCCAAAGAAAAAAAAAAGACATTGGGTTAGAGTATGGATTTTGTGTTAACGCTCTCATATAATTTACAATAGGTTCAACATGTGGCTCCATAAATGTACGTCTGACATTACTAGATGGTTTCTTTTCCTTAAAGAGTATCATTAAAAGGTTGTGTGGAGTTTTAAAGTCAATAGGAGAGTTGTGGCTCAATTCCAGTGCAGTGCTATGAAAATGTATCCCTTCCTGTTTGGTAACTGCTTAGGATCATTTTGATTTTGATTTTTCAGGGCTGTCAGCACATTCTGGATTGCAAATCCAAACAACAACTTAATAGAGAATGCAGCAGCTGGTGCTCAGGTAAAATCATTTAATGGCAAGAGCTATGCTTTGCCTCCAGTTCCCATGTATTCTACTCTTACTGATGTCATTAGTGTGAGGGCAACGAATTTTTAGTAAGCCATCGTAAAATTTGGATATGTATTTCTGCAACCTTTGTCTCTGTTAAGAACAAGTATTTGCCTACAGTTCTCACACTGATTTCTCCCACAACTGTAGCTGGAAATGGTGTGTGATGTCTCTCAGTAAATGTTGATTTTTATTAGTAGTTAATAGTTAAATGCCCAATAAAACTTTATATTTGTATATATACTCTCTACTTGTTATTATCTCCAATGTTTACCCAAATCATGTTTCTGTTTAATGTGCCGGTATAGAGGAGGCTATGTTTTCTAATAAACCACCTGAATTTCACTCACAATATATGCATTTTTGAAACCCATGTGTATGTGCCCCGGGGACCCACCGTGCATGCCAAAGGATAAGTAGCGAGGTGTAAGAGTATGGGCTGGTGTGGGTCCCCTGGGACTCAAACCTTTGGCAGGCTCAGGTTAGAAATCTGGCCAGGATAGTGGGAAACCTAAGTCCCCAGGATAACCTGTATCATTAATTGTACTGTCCCATTTCTTGGACCTCCCTTTGTCTTTTAGGATGTTGGGATATGGTACCTCTTCCACCGGGTTCCCACTGGACAGTCCGAGGGGCAATATCCAGAGGGACAGGCTGAACATACCCCCTTGGGAGTATTTTACAACAACAGAGTCCACTCCAATTTCAAGGCACGTGGATGATTTTTATATGTTTCTATCAATATAATAGCATGGCATAGGGCTGACCATGTGTGGTGCTCTGAAATCAGGTGATCACGGGTGTCTTACATTTTGATAAAGGTCTTTTAACACTGTATCAAGACACAATCAACTTTTGGGGGTGGTGCTCTTTCTAATGATTAAGGAGGGAGCTGAGCAGAAGGGGGGTCCCATTTCAGGCATTTCAGTTGGGTGCCTGTGTTAGACGGGATGTGCGCAGGCCATAGGTACAGCTACTACTAAGTGAGATTTAAGGAAAGACAGTCAGGACACTGAGCACTGCTGTTGGCCACAGTGGTGCAAGGATATAGGGGGATGAGCAAAAGTCGTTTCTGCCATGGTCTGCTCATCACCTTTGAAAAATGAGACCAAAAATTCAAGGGTAATTCCAAGAAAAACACTTCTCCCCAAATATACTATTGACATGAAAATGTAACCTGTAAGCTATAAAAAAACCATTTTTAACTTATTTCTCAGGATTCTAGATTGAAATCAGCGCTATTCTCTGTGCCTTGTATATTTTACATCTTGGTCCATGACAGCTGCTGCTTTCACCCAAAGCCTTTAAGTTGGCTACAGCAGCTCATGTTCTCTTTTGACTGTCGGGGGACTCGTCACTCTTTATTTAAAGCCTTAGTTCTTAGCAACACTCTTTTTCCAAAAAGTTATCAAGAGCTTGGCAGAGTCCCTTATTGCTTTCTGTGAGGGAGAGAGAGTGGGAGTTCAGTGCCTTGCTTTGGGTCAGAAGACAGCCCAAGATGCTGATGCATAACATATGGCAGGGCAGGCTCTGTCCTGACTTCAGCGCGCTACATCCTGTGCTAAGGTCATGCTGAGCGGTGCCAAGTGACACCGAAAGGGAAGAGAAAGCCCAGGCTGCAGGCACTCGCTGAGCCTGCACGCACTGGCTGCCCACGTTCATTGATAAAAATCTGGGATCTCTGGTCTGTGTTGGGTGGTCTGTTAAAATAATTGGAGTCGCGTGCATTTTCAGGCTGGTTTGTTTATTGGAAAAGGAGTAAAGACAACGAGAGCCAGCGCTGAAGATCCCAGAGAGTATCTCACTGTCGATAATGCCAGGTAAGCACATGCTGTATGGCTAAGTATTTTGGATAGTTGTGTTGCTTCTTGGCTTCTGCATTGTATTTAGCGGATCATTAATGCCTCATTATGGCTGGAGCATGTGAAAAAACCACACAAGCTATCTCTGATGTGCAGAGGTAAATACTTCATTGCTATGCACTGAATTGTTTGTGTTATTGCTGACCAAAAATGATACATGTGTGCTTGGGGTTATGAGGACTGAGCAGTGAAGCACGTAAAAGGGGATCCAGATCCCATTAGTCCATTAGCGGGGTTTGTAAACTCCAACATTTCTTATTAATTACTTAGAAGAACTTACATCTGAAAGATGACGTAAGAGACTGCTGAGACTGGTCTAGGATTAATGAGGAAAGTAAAGTAGCCTCAAAGCTTTTTGTCAGCTGCTTTAAAATCTCTGAGGTTCCTTTTGCAGCGTGGAAGCAGGTAAATTAAGGCCATTTTCTCACTCACTGCAGCCCTGTGGGTCTATGGGAGGAGGCTGTGGCAGAAATCAGCCACTGCTCCTGGTCAAGCTTTGGCTTTTTTCCTCCTCCATAATACCCTGCCAATGGCACATATGATGCTTCCATATGGCTGAAGGGAAAGGGTGACTTTGTGTCCCTTTGTGAGACTTCCCCGCCAGGGTCATCCCCTTGGGCACTGAGGAGGCGGCACATCCCTTAGTACATCAGCTGGAAGAAGTAGGAGGTGAGGGTAGACTCAGAAAATGCAAAGGTGATTTTTTTCCAAACACGGCACAAATCTACCATTAACTGCCAGTGTGGCAAGAAATAGCCTGCAAGTAACTGAGAAGCGCCCGGTTCCCAGGGCGAATCCTTTTTTCATACGACAGCTTCTCTTTCAGCAGAGGCAGAAGCGTATGGAGGTCTGGTCTGTACATGCAAGGAAAGCAGCTCCAATTACTCTCTTATCTTTGCTGAATGAGATTTTTAAAAGTGCCTAATTGATTTTCTAGCATCAGCCCAGGGATTCTCAATGGGCCTTGTAACGACAACTACAAAAGGACCCAAGTGACTTGGGAAAAATGTTTTCTATGCCTCTAAATCACACTGAATCAAATTAAGGAGTAGCTGTGGGCCCATTGAAATCTAGGGAGGAATCGCCTGTTGATTTCACTGGGGCCAGAATTTCGCCCTTATGAATGTTTCTTGTTTTCTGCTTTGTACCAAAGCACAGAAATGAAATCAAGCTAATACCCTGACTCTGATCCAGGGCATATCACCTCTTTAGGCCCATCATGCAGATATTTGGAAGCCAAACGAGGTCTTCCAGGCACGACCTCCTCTGTCTGAGTTCGGTTCCTATGTCTCCTGTGCCGCATTAACTAAGCTTCTTGCTTCAGGTTTCGCCCACATCAAGACGCTGATCCTGAAAAGCCACGAGTTCCTGCCGTGATTGATGGTCTTATTGCTTTTAAAAATAATGACCATGGGGCCTGGGCCAGGGGTGGTGACATTATTTTCCGCAACTCAGGGTAGGTTACTGTAATTACGTGTTGTATCATTCCCCTCACGGCAGACATAAATAGATCTGTAGGTCAAATTCACTGCAGACATTCCTCATCATTTACACCGTTGTGTTTCTTCTGTCCCAGGTTTTCAGACAATGGAATTGGACTCACTCTGGCAAGGTAATTTCTTAAAATGGACCTTCTTCCCATTTTTTCCCCTGATGTAACAGGCTCAAGAATGGAAGATGAGGCACTCCACAGTAATTACTGTTAGACACAAGAAAACCTCACATTTCCCTCGCAGACCACATCAGGTCTTCCCTGCACAGCCGTTAACACAAGGGGCAATTTAGCCTTTCATTCTCTTTGCCTCAGCATATCTGGGGAATACATCCTAATTGCCAAATATTTCCTTTTGGGCAGTAGGTCCTGAACCAGTAGACTAAACATCTGGCTCTGCATTTGGGGAGACTTCTCTTCTGCTCTAGCCTGGTGGAGCAGCATTGCCCATAGCTCATGTGTTGCGAGGGCAGAGTGGCTGGGATGGTCCGACAGGGTGGCACAGCAGGTCTCCTGCCTCCTCTGCTGTTGTCTACCATGCTCCTGCTGCTTTCGTCTCGACCCCTCTTGCAAAAGACCTGCAAGAATAAGCCATATCTAAAGCCCAATGCAGGCAATGAGAATCAGTGATATTTGGCTCTTGCTTTAGGGATGTAGCTAAAAATTTGTAAAGCAACTCAATATAGAGCAATATATATATATATAAGGTAGAGCTGGTTTTACCCAGACTAAATAACCTGTATCACTGATGCCCGAGCACTAAGCTACCTAGGCACTAACTTGCTGGTTTCTAAAGAGATTTTAAAGCAGGCTGTTTTACTGGTGCATGTACTTTTTTCCAAATGAAGAAAGAAATTCTACTGTGTCTGTAGTGTAATTAAAAGCGTTAATTAATCAGTTGTGCTGTGCTGCATAGTTACCTGGTGTTTCTTTGCTTGTAGTGATGGGACTTTCCCGACAGATGAAGGCTCCAGCCTGGAGGTTACATGCTCCATTTTTGTTGGAGAAAGCAGCAACTTTGGCTCCCAGGGAGGCCAAAACAGCTACTGGGGAAAAGGGCCAAATGGAGAATACAGAACGCTGCCCAGAAACAAGTGAGTTATCCGGCCATTTCTTGGCGTTAGCATAAGCTAGAAGAAAAGCCTCAGGAATGAATGTGACTACCAACAAGTAATTTATACTGGGTGTTTGAATTATTGTACAGGCCAGAAATAATAAGCATCCAAATAAACACACACTTCAGGCCAATAGCTTGAGAGCATTCTGAACTGAATGTGTTTGATTTAATTTTCTGCTTAATTTATTAGTCACTAGAGAATGCATTAGAGAATCTGAAAGATACCAAACGGCTTTTGCATAGTGCTTCAGTAGCACAGTGGCGAGCTGAAGGCGCAGCTCCCATACACCGTGCCACCATCCCTCCTGCCAGTGTAGCTGGGCAAACATGGTTGGTTTGACAAAAGAGAAACCATTTTTCATTATTGCATCTTATTTCTCTTTCAATAGCTGTATGTTATTTTCTATTTTGATAGCAGCACAGCCTCCTGTCTAGCAATCGCGGTGCCTACCCATATCACCATAGCAAAACGTGCTTCCCCAAGCCTAAATTCTACCCTAATATATGTTTTTGGTGATGCTCACCAATTATTAAATCCTCTATGAGGAATATAAAATAAAGTAATCGGCAGTACTCAGCAGACATGCCACACACACAGCCCTGACTATACATGTCTCAGCCATAAGTGACACAGGAATGGGTTCTGTGTAGGACAGCAAGAATAATCAGAGCTATCCTTAGTTATTATCTGTGTTGTTATTTCAATTGCAATTGCAAAAAACTCCTTTGCAGTTCAAACAAGCTCTTATCATCTGTGATATTGTTAGGCAATGTACTTTTGGAAAGGAGTATGCCAAAACATCTGATATCTGTCCTTTCATTATGCCATAGTGCAAAATGAGATGTAGGGGTTGTACCAGACCCAACTACTGAGAAAACAGCTCTGGAAATTGAAGAAGAATTATTTGGTCAGGAAACACTGTTTGTGCCTGGCGTTTCCAATTGGCAAAGTGTTTCTGGATCTCTGGAGCCAACCAGTAAGAAAAACAACAGGGCTGGGGGGGAATCTGGGCCTCAGTGACCCCCAGGCTGGAGAGACCCTGTGTGCCCATGTGCTGTCCGCTTTGTGGCTTTCATGTCTGAACAACTCTTTCTGGACTCGGTAGGCATTGACCTACCCTTCCATGCCACTACTAGCCAGCTTCATTACTGTCTGTGAAGCTGATGCAGGCCACCCTTTAATCAAACAAAGCAAAACTCGGTACCTTCTCAAAACAAACCATGGAAGGGGCAGGTCCTTACCTGTGACTCCAGTGGTGTCTCCTTCAACACTGATGTCTTGACCGCATGTCCACAGACCAATACTGCAGAAATCGCTTTTCTCTGTGAAATGCTGTGGACTAGGTCCTAAGGATCTCATGTAAAATGGCTTGTACAGAGAGGAGAAACTGTGCTGCACCACTTGGTACTTGCTTCCAAGGAGGCACTTGCCTCCAGGGAGTCTGACTGATACTGTGTTTTCAATCATGCTGATGTTTTCCTGAGAAACCCGTCTGCCCTGGAACAGGGAACCAGGTGGCAGTGCTGCCACACAGCCCTTTGGGTCTTTCTCGTGGTGGTGAACTCCTGGGTTCAAGGAGGCGGACAAGGGTTTTGATCTGCTTTACCCCAGCTTACAAGCCTTAGGCAAGCTTATGAGTAATTTTTTTTGGCTCTTGAGCCTTATCCTGTAGAGGATGTTCAGCAGAGTTTCACCTTTCATTAACTGTGTGATGAGTGTCCAGATCCCAGTTTTGGGAAAGGAAAGGTGCTTTAGCTACTTTTTAATATCTTTCTATGCCTTCAGGAGAAGACCCAGAGTTTGCCCAAGCTTTTAACACAGGACCGTATTTGTTTTTAAATCTCACAGGACGTTCCCTATTCGTGGATTCCAGATTTATGATGGGCCTGTCAGGATGGCAAAATGCACTTTCAAGAAGTTCACCCCAACTGTTGACAGATACTCAAGTGCCATCGGGTTCTTCATGAAGAACTCGTGGCAAATAAGCCCCCAGAATAATGTGTCACAGATCCTGATGGAGAAAAGTGTAAGTAAGAAAAGCAAGAAATGTGTGCTGTTAGATGTGCAAGTTTTTGAAGTTTTTAGAAGTGGTGAGGGATATATCATAGAGCAGGAATTTCCAAGCAGTGGTGCGTGTTACATTGGTACATACCATCAATTCATTTTGCAACACTCTTTTTTTTTTTTTTAATTTTAATGAAGGTTATTTATAAGCCAGTAAAATGTGATGGTATCTTATGCCTGGGCAGACATACATAAAAGCATCTGCATTAGAGGAAGAACACCACTCTTAGCTGGTGCAGCATTACCAGCTTATATATGCTGAGGACCTGCTGAGGACCTGGCCTCAGAAGCTGAGAGGGACATAAATGACATGTCAGGAGACAGTAAGCTGCAATACTATTCTTATACAGAAATAGCAAAGCCATGACCCAGTTTCTGGGGTCAGCAGTGAAATTCCTGTTGAGCACAACAGGGACTTCCCTTGAGCTGTGACAGCAGAATGGGGCTCTGTATCTCTGCCTTGGCAGGAGCCGTAGGATGCTGAGCAATTCCAGTCCTTGTCCTGGATTCCTGCAGGGATCGTGGCCCTGCACTCTTGGCTTGGGAAATGATAGATGCCACCTGGCTTGCTCCCAGGGATCATAACCTCTCCTTAGCTTTTTTTCAAACAAGGTCCATGCTTGTTAAGATGTCCATGAACTGTAGTAACTTTGGCTTGAGGTTTGACTTTATGAGGAAAATTTCCATTGCTTTGGGATTGACCAATATCACTCCTTCTGGCAAGCAGCTAGTTTGTCTGTCCCCTCTCTGGTACACTTTAGACCAACAACAGGAGGGTGTTTCATGAAAGGATGATGTTGATTGCAGTCACTTGACTGCTCCTTTAAAGAAAACACAGTTCCTCTGTATTTCAGTAAAGAGATCTTAGTTACCTTAGATGCTTTAGAGAGCTTTGGAACAAGAATAAAGGCTAATTTGTCATATCTTCTTTATGTCCTCCCTTGGGGAAATGGTTGTAAGATGGCTGTGGGGAACATGAATGAGAAAATCAACCTGGAACTGGGGAGGGGAGCTTAGAGGAAAATGTGTGATGAAAAAGTTCGATCAGTGGAATGGAAGAGAATGGAAATTTTCCTCTAGTAATGGCTGTAGGACTCTGTCCAACAGAATGGTTTCAGACAGATGATATCTGTGCACATTAGCAAAGGGGATGATTACATCTTGAATGGCTGAAAATGCAGCTCTTTAATACAGCTGCATCATTTGAGGCCAATGAGCCTATTAAATATTCCAGCATTTTTTGTCTGGGAGGCAGTTTAGTACTGCAACACCTTTAAGATCTGAGGTTTTCAAGGTAAAAATGGTCAGAAGACTTACTAAATAATTCTGCAAAGCAAATAAAAATAGTACAGTGTCAGCCTATTACAAAAAAAAACAACTAATGACATTATCCCAATAATTATTTATTATATGTACATTTCCAAGAAATATTCATTTCTGAAGTTGGTATTTTGCCAACTTAAAAACCATTTATGTTTGTAACCACCTGCATCCCAGCACTTTTCACTTTGATTCTGTTTTATCTGGATTGAACCCAGATGCGCTAAATCTTATTTCAGACTTGAAGGACCATGGTTAGTTTATTGTTTTCTTGCTAATTGCTATATGGGACAATATGTTTTTGGCTAGTTAAGACAGAGCCTGTAGAGTGTTTTAATTAATTTTCCATCTCCAGGCTTCGTTTTATGACTTTTTAAAGGGTAGCTAAGTAATAATTCCCTAAAGGACAATCATTTTACAGTTGTTTTTCAAGAATAAATTAAACATTACTGCAAGTTGTATAGTGATGACAAAACTATTAGTCATGCTGAAGAAATAATTATATTATTAATCAGACTAATCAGCAGATCGGTTACAAAACAATATAATAAAGCCAGTCAGGTCTTGTTTAATTCCAGCATAAAAATAACAGTCAAGTAGAACAGAAGACCTAAACATTACGCTCCACAAAAAGTATTCTTGTTGCCTTTCCATTGACAAACCTAAATCTCACATATTAAGATATCTGTGCATTTATCAATGGCAACATTATTGCTAGGCTTGTTTGTTTGTTTGTTTTAAAAACAGTGCTTTTAAAAAGTTATTTCAAAGCAGTGAAAGTAGTAGTTGGTCTTAGCCCAGCTGAGGGCACGACTGATGGTTATGATCTCCTGTAGATCTGGTTACTGCCAGTCAGTAGGACTTGGAGAGCTCAAAGGAGATGGCCCCAGCCCAGAACAGAGCCATGCCCGAACAGGACACTTGTGCATCATTTCTTAAGAAGACCCATCATATCTCTTTTTAGTCATAAAATAGTAACCCATTCATCCCTCTGTCCTTTTGCTGCACAGCTCCCGTGGAGTCAGGTGAGGAACAAGAGGTTGTACGTGACCTTTTGGGCTCCTGTGAACAAGGCCACCTCCAACAGGTGCAGAAGACTCAAAACCTGTCCCAGTTCATAGCCATTGCTAATAGTCCCTCTGGTTATTTTTTCCCTGCAGCAAGGAACTTAGGGTGGATTCAAGCCTGTTCTACTCCTGGCTGTGCCAACAGTACGGCATCTCTGAAATGACTCGTGCCAAAGACATCCCAGCGGTCTGCGTTGGGTGGGTTTGTGGTTCTCAGAAGAGCTCAGAGGGGCCAGAACTGGCTCCTGGCTGCGGTCTAGCGACTCCCGTGGGATTGCAGTCCTGCCTAGCTGAGAGATCGGCGCTTCCTAATGTTGCCTTTACTATGTTTAGCCTGTGTTGTCTTAGCGCTGGGTTTCTGCATCAAAGCAGAAATTTGCAGACAGTTCATGATGGGAAAAAGAAAAGCAGACGCTGAGTTAAAGTGCCAGTCTGTTATCCCAGGAAAAAGAGAACAGCAAAAAAAACCCCAAACCCTAAAGAGACTCCTGACCAAAGGGAACTTGCAGGGTGAGGGCTTGCATCACTCCAGCAAGAGTAAAAGCCATGCTAAGGAGGGCAGAGTCCTTGGGTGGTAAAATAGAGAAAAATACACACTGGTTGAAAGTGGTTTCCTTAAAATGCTAACAGTGATACAGTGATATGGGGTTTTTTGGCAGCTTGTGCCAATACTTGAGTTTTAGAAAAAGTTGCAAGTTATTATGATGGTTTCCAGTACGTTATTAATTTTTAATATAGAGAGTTTTCCACTGCAGTCTTCAGGACTTGTCTGCAGCTGCGTTAGGTGTGCTGCCTTTGGACAAGTCAAGTTAGCATATTCCTAAGAGATTACGTACTCACATAACCATCATCTGTCAGGTCTCCCTGTCAGGCTTCAGACAGGTAATTCAAGTACCCTTTGTACCATATCACTCCCAGCTAGTCCACACCTAATGAAAATTAGGTGTCTGAATAGTAGTGTGGTAGCTAGACACGACCTGTCTCTGCACCTTCTTCCAGCTCATTCCTAGCTCCACATGGACATACCTGATGAGCTGAGTCTTTGTTCATCTGTGTTCACTTAGAAAAAAATATATGTTGCCATAGTTGTAACTGCAAACTCAGTGCACCCCTATCCCGTAGTGTACAAAGTAAGGTAACCTTGAGACTTATAAAAGAAGTGACACTGCTCATTAACATTTCCATTTCATTTCTGACTTTCAGACTTTTTAGAGGAGTATGTTAGAGATCAGATTAGCATTAGCACCAAAACTGTCTGCTGCTAGATGGAAACACTGAGAGAGTTAATCAAATGTAAGCTGTACTGGCTGTGCCTTAGTTTGTTTTGAAGTACAGCTGACTTTGTTCTCCTCCCCAGTGAAGTGCCCGTTTTCATATTCAACTCCAGAAGTGCACTGTCACAAAGTATTTATAATGGAGCTTTGAGCTGCAGCACAGTGTTTACATTTTTTTAATATCTCCTCTTTTATAAATCAAAATAAAAGAAAAAAACCAACTTTTGGGATCCTCCTACTTTTCCAAGTAGCCCTTTGGGCAAAAGTTTTCTGCGGTGCAGTAAGAAAAGGTTTTAAAAACCTCAAAAATACACGTTAAATTTCCATGTGTTTGAGCCTCCTTTAAATGAGACTGCTTCAGGTGTTTGTTTATGAGACTCAGACAAGACGGTGACAGAAAAATGGTTCTAGGCTCTAATTTAAATTTAAAGGAATAAAGACTTTCATTCTGCAAGGAGTTCTTGCTGCAGTGGTCATTCTTTTTAAGCCAATGGGACTTTCCATCTAATTCAGAATCACAATGACCCTCCTATTCTCCTAAGCTGTTCTGTTTATTATTGTTAAAATAAAGCCTTTAAAGCCCTTAGTAAACTTGCAGCCTAATCCTGCTGACCCTAATTCTTACACATGTGCACAGTCCAATTAAAATTAGTTGGGCTAAATGGAACAAATTACAGTCCTTTGGGCCAGTGTGATCTAGTTGCTATTTATGCTGTCTGCTTTTATACAAATTGCTGCAGATTCATTTAGAGTGCTTGACCTGGAGTAAGTATTTTCTTGATTACTTCAGAACTTAATCGTCACACACTGTAATAATTTTCTCTGCAGACATTAAAATATTCCATGTGTTTTTCCTGAACATCTGCAGTTTCCTTGTTTTGCTGGATTTTCATATCAGGACAGAATCATTTACTCAGCTACTGAAAAATCTTGAAAAGAGAGCTATGGATAGTGAGGATAATGCTGCTTCCTGTTATTTCTCTTTCCTAAAAAAAAAATTCTCCAGGGGATATATTAGAATGTGCACAAGAGCCAATTCTGAGAATTGCTGCCACTTGTATGAGTTTCACAAAGGTTTTAGGAGGAACAATTAGAAAAAAATGGCACTCGCAGAACCACTTAGAACAGCCACTGAAAATATGTGAGAGAGTTCACCAAATACCTAGTAATTTTTATTTCTTTGATCAGCTGTGATATTCCTCAGTAAATTTCATACACTTCTAGTACTTCCCTACCCTTTGAATCATCCTCTTTCTTTTGCCACCACACAATTTATTGCTGTGTGATTTCAAGGAATACATGGTTGTGTGGGTGCATTTCAAAGAACCAAAAGTCTAATTTTTGTGAAAATATCTCCTGGGATTAAGAAATGAGGGGGAAAACCCATACGGATGGAAATTTTTCTAAACAGATGAGGCAAAACAAAACTTTACTCAGACAATGGAGCTTTCTAGTTCTAGCTGTATCACTGTTTTGACTGTTAAAACACTGCAAACCCAAGTCCTTACTTAGAGCTAACCAGTAATTTTTCCTCTTGTTTTCTCCTGCTAGGTTGGACTGAAAGTGTTTTTTGGCAGATCGGGCCAGTGGTTTGGAAACAATGATAATGACGGTGACAAAATGTCTGTCTTCCATGATCTGGACGGCTCGGTGACAGGGTATCCGGACACTTTCATAGGCAGAGAGGACAACTACTTGCTGCGTCACCCCGGGTGTCTCACTGTCCCACGCTGGAACGGGGTGATGTGTACCGGGAAATTTGCACAGGTAACAGGGGGCTGCTGCAGGCAACGTCCCTGGGCATGTTGGGTGGGTGTCTTCTGGTAGTCTGCTGAGGGGTGATGGAGTGAAGCCTACTCAACACTCCATAAGATAAAAGGTGAGTAAAACATCGGGTATAATTTTACTCCTCTCAGTGTTATCTGCCTAATTCCAAGGACTCAGTAAAGCTCCTGTTGTGTCACTGCTTGCAACCCATGGCTGTAAGGAGCCCTGTCTCTTCCCGTTGCCCACAAGAAGCTGCAAGTTGAAACTGAGTTGGGGGAAATTTTGGTGTTTTCTAGTTCTTGCTTCCAGGCATTTGTCCACCCTATCATGGGGCTCTAGTGGATAAGTCTGGTGAATCAAGTTTCAGTAATGGAAGATGTTACTTCTCTGATACACTCCACTGTGTTCAGGATGGTGAAATGGGTGGTTGAGACACAAACTCACACTTATTTCAGATCCAGAAATCACAGCTGAGAGATGGTCAGTCTTAGGTCAGGTTGGTCTTAAACCTTCACAGCAGTTTTCTTCAGCACACTTGAGTTAGTTAGAGACTTGAACTGAGATATCAACACCTTGGTAGAAAGGGCTGCAAATCCCAGGTAACCTTTCAGCAGGGGAAGAAAGAAAGAGGAGAATGGTAAACGGAGGGAAAAGGTGATGTCAAAATCAGATTGTGGTACACTGTATGTTGCTCAAATTTCAACAAGACCTTTGTGTGGGGATAGAACATACTGTAAATATGACTTACCACAGCTTTCACAGTCACCTGTAAGAGATCACAGATGGCTCTCCTTGCTCCTCCACTTCTGAAGGGTATTAATGTATTCACCAAAGAGGTATCTAGGCCTGTTTTAAAACTCCCGTTACTTGGACATCTTGCCAGATCTCCTCTCTCCTTGTGTTGAACAAGCCAAAGATTAAGAGTATGTGTGGTGGGGGCACACAGCACCATGTGGTTTGAGGTTGGAGAGTGGGTACTGGGAACCCTCATGCAAGATGTGGCTTTTGGAAGGACCATTATGTTCTTCTGACCCCTGAGAAGAGCCCTGCACTGCCAAATAAAGACTGCAGTGGGGTGCACTGCTGGATATGAAAGGCAAGAATGGATTATGAAGTGATCTTAAAATAAGATCAGAGTTCATGAGATACAGCAGGTGTTATTTATTTGTTTATTTATTAAGAGTCTTCTGTGTGCTTGGGAGCATGCTACAAACTCTTGCCACATTGGGAGTCAGTAGACATTGCCCAGACATCAGCAGGTGCTGCACATGATGAAACTCTACCTGAACTCTACACTGGGCAGTGTTAAAATTGCCTCAAGTGGAGCAGGCTCTCAGGTTTCCCTTTTCAACACGCAGTTTTGTGAGCGTGGGGATTAGCAGAGCCTGATTTCCTACAGTTGCACCTCAGAATGAGTTTCAAACCTGGACTCGTGGATTTTCCACACTGGGAGATTTCTGAAGGTACATCCTCTGTGGCTTCTCTGATGTGTAGCAATGTGTGGGCTTGCACTTTGGGTAGTCAGACACAGCACTCTGCTCCCCTTTCTCCAAGGAACTTTCTGCATTAAACTTTTGGGAATGCAATTATCTTTGAGACCTCTATGCCTACATAACATGTGCACAGTCAAATCCAGATTATTCATGTCTCCTTAAGCTAAAAAAATGTATATGCATTTGCTTTAGTTGCACAGCAGAGAGCAGGAGTTGCTATTTAAGTGTCTACACACTGGGCTTATGACTCCTGGTTTGCTATTGACTAGGCAGAAACAGGATTGGGCTCCTATGAAACACTCCCATTGAATTAGGATTTTGTCCTTGGCACTTAGTTTTGCTCTGTGTCTCTAGAGAAATGATCCTCTCTGCTCTGGCAACCTAACAGTTAAATTCAGAATTGTAAACAAGTAGGCATTTATATTTTTATTTCTATTAATACCCTCCCGGTTATGGCACTCTACATGGTGAGGCAGTTTTTCCACCATAGAAAATTTCCTTGGCTAGGTTTGGGCAAGCATAAACATTTGCTTCTCTGGGATCTGTTCCTTACCAGCGTTTTTCAACTAATCAGCATCCAGCAGGATGAGTAAAGTTCATATTAAAAGCTTCACTTTATGGGTTTTGGGTAGGGAAATATATGTATGTGCAGGATAGAAGAAACTGGTCCCGTGCAGCAGGATTTGCTTTAATTTGGAGGGTATAATTGTTGGAGTATTTCAGCTTAACCCTGATTCTCTGCACCTTCACTAACTGATGATTTGTTTGTGTGTTAAATTCTGAGTGTCATACTTCAAATCAAAAGCTTAAAACAGTGAATCCAATTATGGAGAAAGATGGTTTGCTTTGATCTTAGCAACTCTATTACAAAATCTGTTTTTCTTTTTCCTTCTCATATAGCTCTGGTAGTCAAGAACTTTTATTCTTCCTCAGCGCAAGCAGGTGAAAATGTCCTTTCAGTTCAAGGAAATAGTGACTCCTACATTACTGCTGAACTGAGCCCAAGACAGTCAGCCTAGGGATGGGCTACTTGGCATGGAAAAATGAGATCCAAGTCTTTCAACTAACATTGCAGGCAAATCCTTTCTGAGCAAAGTGCCTAGAGTTCAGTTAATTCCTTTCTGCTTGGTTTCTTTCATTCACTTTTCATGCTCTTCTTCTCCTAGATGTAACTTGCCCAGGAAAGGAAATGCTTGGGCAAAACCAATTCCTCTGGCAGATTTCTAGCTCCACAAAATCCTGGGGACAGACTTTCCTGGGATTGTTTTAATCTGCCAGCTCAGGTTGACATTCCCACCTTCCTACGGTTGGTTCATGGCCCTTCCTCCTCACTGTCTCCAAGAAGCGTCATGCCACTTCCCCTACGTGGTGTCCAAGACCTTCCTTCAGCAGGGAGCACTAAGAAATGCCTCAGCTTTGGCTCCAGTGTTGTCTTTCACCACCAAAGAAGGGTTCTGGGACCAGCTTAAAATCATGAAATTTACACAAGCAAAAATTATCAGGTCTTTTTGTCCTCCCCTTTTGATTCTGGAGCGTGTAGCGTTAGTGTTGTCCAAACAAGACCAACCCCTTTTTAACGACAGCTAAACCTCTCATGTTGTAATGTAAATAGAGTGGGGCTTTGAGGAAGAACACTAGAGGGAGACTCATGGGGAAATCACAAGAGTTGGCAGCGCCACATCTTCTGGCAATCTCTGTGAGTCACTTGGACTCCGTCATCAGGGCACTGAGGTCCTCGGTGCCCCGTCAACCTGACTCTCAGCTGTTGCAAAGGCCAGTAATAGAAGAAAAATGTAGGGAGAGGCTCATCCCTCTCCATGTAGGTGGGTGAGATTTTCAATGGCACTGAACTGGAGACTCCTCAACACCTGCACTACTTGTAAAATGTAAATGAGATTCCTAAACCATTCCTGATTTTTATATAAATTGTAAGACAAGTGCCTTGGCTCCCACTGGGCAGTTGAAGCTGTGCATTTACTGATTCCTTGCAGACTCATCAGGAGAGGCTGCGAAACTTCTCTTTTTTGGTATTAGTCTTTATTAAAATAAGCAGAGGTTTTGGCAGTACGTGCTATTATATTTTATAAGCTTAAAAAGGTGTTAGACAGTCATAAAAGACTGCCACATAGCTAAATTAGTGTCAATTTTGAATTAACAAAAAATTGATGCCTTGCTATTATAAAACACTTCCAGAAATGCTGTTGATTTTTCACCAGTTCACTTAGTCACTCCTTACTGCAGGCAGCTGAAATAGAAATTATTCCAATTCTGTTAACTCTGTTCTTACAGTGAATGTTTGTAATTGCACTGATCCTGCATCTCCAGGTTATATGCCTTCAGCTGGTATTGTGTACTCAGTACCTGTGTAGCTGGTTTTGGTACTGATGCTTCTAAATGTAAAGCAAGCAAGAGATGCAGTAGGTAACGAATGGTGCTTTTCTAACCACAGGCAAACCTGTACAATCCCAGGGCATCTGTGATGCTCTAGGATTGTCAGCACCTCACAGACTGGGAAAAAGGAAAAGCCTGCAGATATTTTTCAGCTAATGGTGTCTGTATTTGGACAAAGAGGTCCAATTTTGATCTCTGATGTACACCAGTGAAAAATCAAAGTAGTTTTGCTGATGTCAGTGACATCCTAGCATGTCCTAGCTTGTCTTAGACGAAGAAAGATAAATGTTTTTATTTCCAAAAGAATTTTAAAGTCTTCACTTGGGAATTTCATAGAGAAAATGTTTTGCCCTCACAAATCAACCTTTTTTGAACAGTCAACCAGAAGGGGAGAAGGTATTTTTTGAGCTTCTCATTTTTAAGGTATTTTGCCCCAGCTTGGTAGCTGACAGCACAGCAGGACAAAAGCAATGATAAAAAAACTAGAAA
Source organism: Buteo buteo (assembly GCF_964188355.1). Lineage (NCBI taxonomy): Eukaryota > Metazoa > Chordata > Aves > Accipitriformes > Accipitridae > Buteo > Buteo buteo. Next base: position 24,846,702 of record NC_134183.1, read on the forward strand.
GCAAGCAAACCTTTTCTCAGAAACCAAGATTTTCTGTTCCAATATTTTGCATGTTGCTTATCTTCATACTCGTTATCCACTTGAATAGCAGACCCCCATGAATTGTAAAAGAACTTATCTTCTCAGTTTCACAATCTACTTGGGAAAATTGCCATGTAAGCACAGGGAAATCTGACACATCTTTTTAGCATGAAGTGTTAAGCAGCTAAAATGACAACTATGTCCATTAAACCATCCAGGCAAGTAGAAGGCTTGCATTTTATAACATTTTAACTAGCGCTTCTTCTCCTACTACATTAAGCTGTCACCACTTCTCATATTTTAAAGTATCTTTATGACCCACTTTCTTCTCTTAAATATTTCGATAGAGTGAACCAAAAATTACGGAGGTGTTGCTAAGGAAGATGGATTTTTCGTTCTAGAAAAAAATTCTCTTGTTACTCTCCTTTTTGCTCCTATTGGCAAGTGTTTTGCCCCTGCAAAGGTAGATACAAGAAAGAAAAGTTCAGTTCCAGTGTGTAAAGGTGTCACAGAGTAAAGGCTGAGGAAGAAAGAGGCCACGCTGTGACATCCCGAGAGCACTATGCTGGGACAGTGGCTGATGTTTCACCTACCTGGGGCCAGTGGAGCTCAAAGGGTTCTTTTTACTTCATTCACCTCATTGGGAATTAAAAGCAGCCTTTTGGTGGATGACTCTTCTGGGATTTTTCTAAAGTAATCTGTTGGTCTCTTTTGCAGCCCTGGAAGGGTAACAAAACCCAAGTACTAGGACTGACATGAGTTAGCATCGCAGAAGGGAGGTCAGGGGTTTCATGGACAGGGATTGGTTTCCCCTCTTGTCCCTTGTTCCCTCAAATGAGGGGGGAGGCCCAGAGAAAGGGATGAATGAGAAAATGTGGGGTGCTGCTTTCTGTGCAGCTTGGTATGTTCAGGAAAGACCAAGCCACCAGGACTGTCATTCCAGAGCTGAGCCCAGTTGCTGCAGGAAACATCTCAGCTAGTCCCTGCTCCCAATCAGAGTTCTGTTGACTTAATGATGCTCCACCTGGGCAAAAGAGTCTCTTCATGTAGGATCTAGATTACTTGATCAGAGCATGTACCTACTGTGACCTCCTTTAGTGACAAACATTTTGCAAGATCCACCAGATATACTACTGTGTTTCTGTGGGACTGAAAATCACGGCCTTGGTGTCTTGCAGTTCTGGAAGGCATTCACTCAGTGGCCACTATTGGTCATTGCAGGAGACAAAGTCAGTTTACAAATATTTCTATCAACACAGAAGTGGCATTTTTCCTTGTTCTTGTATTATTCTTTCATTCTTGAAACAGCTGTCACCATTATCCTTAATGTCAGACCTGTGACTTGGTCCCTAGGCACTTGGAGGAAAATGTTACCAACAAATCTCTGACATGTTTTTCTCATCATGTTAGTGAAGCACATTGCAAACTCTTCCAGCACTTACTTGAACTCAATCGTTGTAGTGACAAGCGTAGGCCATGCATAGCACTCACTCTTTTTTTTTTCTTTTTACACAAATAGTTTAAAGTATGTAGGAATCTTTTGCTCTTGGTACTCTGTAATTTAGGAACTTTTGAGGCTCATTGAATGTATTTCCTTCCTTTCTTGGCTTATTTTATCATTGGTGCTTTTAATTTTGCAGTAAATGCACAGCAGCTACCACCTTAACATTCTGTGCTTGCTGGAGAGACATACTAGAAGGAAATAATGTCCAAGTTTGCAGTGACAGTACAGAAACTCTTGCCTTTTATCCAGAAAGACACAAGTAGGCTATTATTTTGCAGTGTCAGAGTTCACTCCAACTGTTCTTTGTCAGCAAATGCTGTTTTGATTGAGAACAATTAATACACTGACAGGATTTCAGGTCTGAAGGTACCTTACAGATCACCTGCTCTGACCTCAGCACTTCCCCATCTGGCTGGGGACAAATGAGATTTAAATGTGGTTCATTGCCTTGCATGTTACTGACTTTCCAATCATGGTTTGAATGTGAAGGGAAAATAGGTTTTCCTCATTGTTTTCATAGATAAAAAAGGTCTATTATCAGACTGTAAAAATAATTTATTCTTCCTTGATCCATCAAGAATGAACAAATGGGCTGCTGCTCAGAGATTGTTTGGAGCGAATTACTTGATCAATAGTTTCAGCCGTCAGGAAAAATTTCTGTTTAATGCAATTCTGGGATCCACTTTAATCTTCAGGGGTCTGCAGATACCACTCAGGATAGGTTCTTATCATTAAAGTGCTATGGCGTGAAAGGAGAAATGGACTGAATATCCAAGAAATATTTACAAGCCACTTTTTGATTATTTCTTTGATATGAGACCCAGATTTTTAACTTGAGCATTCAGCATGAGGCTGCTGAATTCAGGGGTGAGATGAGGGGTAGGCAGAAATGGCCTGTCTTTTGGAGGTCCTGAGGAGCTCAAAATCAACATTAGGAGCAGGTGCAAGCACAGAGTCCTTCTGAGCATGGAACTGGAACTGGGAGCTGAACTGGCTAGAAACCCCAGCTATAATGAGCTCATGTATAAGCCAGTGAGAGAGAGTCTGGTTTTGCAGAGCTTTCAATCTTCGTAGACTAGAGGAAGAGAAGCAGATACGGACATGTGAGGGGCCAAGGTCTCATAGCCCTGCATGAAAAGGTGGATATCATGAGAGATGGAGTCTCGCCCTCTCTGCTAGACTTGGCTGTGCTTGTATCCTTGCCTGCAGTATTAAAATCTGTTAAGAGACTACTGCCTCCATTTTGATCTACTTCAAAGGTAGAAATTGAGTTTAAAAATAATTTTCCTGGGTGGATGTTCATGTAGAAGCTTAGACATTTCTGAGTTAACATGGATTTTTATGTTGGATGTTTTAAGTCCTTGATGCAAAGAGCGCTATTCTACACTGTAGGAGAGTGAAGGAAGCAGGATTATAGGTGTCCTCACCTGTCCTCGGTGCATTTGAAACCCTTCAGGGAATGTGACAAGCTGTCTGCTACAACCCTGCGTGCTGAGACAGATTTGTATGACTAGCTGTGCATCCTCTTTCTGCACTGGAATTTCACGTGGGGAGAAGCAGGGGAACATCATGCATTCAGCCTTAAAACTAATGTTTGCCACTTGAATCGGCCTTCATTTGGGTAATGGCAGGGCAGAAAAAGCATACAACCAGAGTGTAGTTTTGTAATTGGTCTGTAGATTTGAACTACAGGTGAAGGGCATCTGTTGATCTGTCGGTCCCTGCACAGAAGAGCTCTCTGTTGAAGCCTGTGGAACGTGGTATTTAGTCTATAAGGTTGTGTAGTCAGGCCATCAAGTTTTAGCCCCCAAAATTTCAGCCTAGTCTGCTACTTGAGAGCAAAGATGTGGATTCCATTACATAACTGGACCTAATCCAAAGCCCATTGAAATAACTTCAGAGTTTTCTATATTTTCAATGGAATAAGCCTGTTTTTAAAGTGCAATTATTTGAATTCATAAAAAAGAGTTACTTTGTGGTATTTCCTTGATTACCCTTCTCCCTTAAGACTTTGAATAGTGAACATTTTTATGGCACTGTACAATTCATATCTCACTTCATGGTGTCCCCATGAATGGCTGCAGATGCTATTTCTGTTTTACCTTTTTATTTGAACTGGAAATGTTTCAGTGACTTTCCAAATGTTCTGAGCTCTTCATTGGCAAAAACCATTTACAGGCAACGATGATCAAATGCACATGTTATGGCTGCGCCTGGCTGGTTTAATGGATATGTTTGTCATTTTCCTTTCACCCTCAGCTTTATATTCAGGCCAGACGCCCCGAGAATCTGACCTTATCCATTGCCAGAGCAGCATACCATTCCCATCCCTTGCGGTTGCAAGGCGTGAACAGAGGAGCACCATACCAGCAGTACCAGCCTGTCGTCATGCTCGAGCAAGCTTATATCATCCAGTGGGATGGCAGAGCACCTGAGGATATTATCCTGTACCCGATCAACTTCAACAGGTACTGCCCTATGTTGTTAGAAAATGTTCTGTTTCCAAAAGGCCTGGAGCTTTAACAATTTCCCAGGTTATTCACAAGTGACCTTTCAAATGTCTCAGCAAGTTCTGAGAGTGTGGAAGCAAGGTGTTAATGGCTGGCACTTACAGATGCAAAGAGATGCCTCTGCTTTCACTTTATTCCAGCTTTTTTGATGTGCAGAGACGCTTCTCTTTCCAGAAAGTTTTGAAACAGTATCCAAGTAAGTCCTGGCCTGCTGTCCCTGAAATCCCTCCAGAAGAGCTCTGGCTCTTGTTCGTTTGTTTGTACTAGTTGCTGCACACATAATTTATCTCCCATATATATAAAGTGCAGAAATACATCAGAATGTGCACAGAGCTTTGCATCTTCTGTAATCCAAACAGCACTGCAATCACTGTTTCTTTTTACAGAAAGTTTTAAAACGTTAGGACTCAGTACAGCAAAATTGTAGGCTGTGCTGTATTTATTTCCCATGTTTTCTTCTAGCATTATATAAAAGCAGGGTATATCCATTTTAGATACTACTTTTTTCTCTTGCGTTATGTTTCATTTTGCATAATTTCATTTATGGTTTTTAGTACTGTTTCTTACTTTTGTGAAATGACTTGTGCTTTGCACTGGTACAACTGTTCAGAAGGAGTCCTGCAGTCCAGTCAGCTTAGCAGCGACAGACAGTGCCATGGTTTGCACAGATGAGATGCTGCAAGAGATGAGCACCACAAAAAACCTGGCCAACACCTTGAGTTCTGCAGTTTATGTGACTCCTCAGTTATTGATAAAAACACAATGCAATAAAAGGACAGAAGTATGCAAATGAAATCTTCCATGATTACACAAAACCCAGCCACACACAGGCTCAGATTTGCAAAGCAGGTTTTAGATAGCTGACATGAAAGAAGTCAGAGGCGCCAAGGACGTGAAGCAGCATGTACTGCTGGTAAATCTGGCGGGTTCCCAAGTCCATCCAGTATTATCCACCAAACCCCACACCCATCTGCTGCTCCTCCAGCAGAGTGTCACTGCTGTGGGTTTATCTTAGGATAGTTTAGGCAAAAGCTTGAGCTCTATTTGGTTCCTCTGAATTTTGGAGCTGAAGAAATTTGGGAAAAAATACTGTCCTTAGTTCCCATGATGAAGCCCCATGGGAATGTAGCTGAGAAGGGCAATGTTTCCTCTGTATACATGCCCATTATAGTGAGTGACATATACCTGGTCCTCTTGATTTAAAGATGTAGTAGCTGTAGGGCTATGACTGAGTCACTGGAGGATCACTGTTTGGACACTCCTGTCATGGAGGAGTTATTAGAATTAAATCACTGTTTTCTGTATTAATATATCTTTGTGCACTTTAAGGAAGAGGAAAACCCATTAGTCACTCACGGACAAGCTGAACGTTGCAATTATTATCTGTCTTAAAATGATTAGCTATTTCCTTGCAATGGCAGAACTAAGTCTTCTGCCGGGTAACTGGTGGTTATTCTGTCACTGCGCCAATTAATACTTGCTAAGGCTTTGGCCCCTGATCTTCAAGTACAGATTCGAATTTGAAGGCAGCACGGGGTCTTTGGTAAAACTCAGCCTGGAAGTTTAGCTCTTGTTCAAGCAGCAGCTTAACTACATTTTACTATTGAAAACCACAATGTGGTTGCGGTTCTCTTTGTCTTGTGTGAAACCAGTTATTTGAAGAGGGCAAAGGTTTGTGGAGTTTTCTGATCCAGAAACAGTTGGCAAGGTATGTGTTTTGAAGAACTATAAACAAGAAATATACTGTAACAAAGGAAAACCACAATTTTACTTCATTTCATTTAGAGCATCTTGCTAAGAAATAATTGGGAATGAAATGTGTGGCTGCTCTGTGTACACCTCAAGTATGCTGGATGCTAACTAATGCGAGACTTAAGGCTGATGCAATGGCAATAGTGAAATGCCCAAACCGCATGCAAAAACATGGAGAAATGAGATGCCTGTGGAAGGGTAAAGAAATTGAGGTGAAAAAGAGGATTTAGGACTTTGAAGGAAAACAAGTGCCTGCCTAAGCAGTTCCATGTATGGCCTTTACTGAACATTGTATTCCAATCATTTCTGGAATGGAAGAAATCTCAGATTGCGGAGGCCAGAGTAATCAGAGTTAGAAAATCAGGGAAGACTTTTACCTGTCTCAAGTGGCTTTATGTTTTGTTTGTTCTTTTTTAATCCAAAATACTGAATAATCTGCCAAAAAGAATGAGCTCTTAACAAAGTAACATCTGTGCAGAATATGTAATGCATACCAAAAAATGTCTGATAAACTTCAATAGCAATATTCTAGGATTAATAATTTCAGACATAGCCTGAGTGAAGAATTAAACTATTTTTAGTCTTGTCATTGTAAAATGATGGATAGATATATCTGGGATGCTGCCTTTGCAGCGAGACAGCCCTCATGCTTCTGGAGTGATTTGCTCTACATTGGCTAAAGGAAGGTCAGAGGGGAAATAAGGAATTTGACAGGGAGATGTGTACCACGATTTGGATTTCTGTGGAGGTCAGGCACAGCAGTGATGTTGAATGCTTGCACGATTAACACTTTCCCTGCCTCTGAAGCACTGCAGAAAGACCTAATAGAAGTCAGGCCAGTCCTGTCGTCTATTAAAAGACTGGAACGTCCAGATTCCTGGGGTGGGCAGGAGCTGGTTGGGATGAATTCACATGACTCAGCTGAAATTGGCAGCACTGCTTTCTGCGAGCTGTGAATCTTGTCCGGTGAGTTCAGAGGCACCACTCGGATGGGTTTACTCCGTGGAGGAGGACACCAGTTCGGGCACAGACACCGAGCAGATCTTTTTCCTTCTATCATGGGCACCTGAAGGGTTGCTGCAGTACTTGTGTCTTCCTCACACTGATTCAAACCATGTTTAGAGTAATTCTTCAGTTTCTTCACTTCCATCAAAATACTTAGCTAAACCAGACAAAATTGCTGTGTCTCCACATCCTGCCATCCGTGGCCACGTGGTGCAAACGAGCTGTTTAATGCACGCCAACTTCCCTTCCCATAAGAGATGTACTTGTTCGCATTTGTCAGGGTAGCTGTGTCACTAGTTGACTGATGGGCAAATAAAAAGCCATGGACCAGACCCGCAGGCTGTGTTTTCAGGGTGCTGGGGAACATAACTGTCTCAGAAGAAGTGCCTTTTTAAGCTATATGTAGGGTTGTCTGTTTAATGGCTGGGAGTTTCCCTGTAAGGATGAGAAGGTGGCTGGGTATTGATGCTTCTGGAAAGAGGTAATGCAGGACAAGTAACTTCTGAATGCTTTGGCAAGTGAACAGAAGGAGAGCGTCAGCTGGAATTGTAATGACCAGGAATGAAGTGTGCTCTAGAGCCAGTCTAGATCTGCAGAGGATTGCTCTCATTGGGCATAAAGCGTGTGCAAAACCTTCATGAACGGAGACCCAGACCCCCTCTCCATGGGCTTCATCTCTTTGTTGGAGCGGTTTCCACCCCCTCAGAGCTGTTTATATGTTTTCTTTGTTTTTTTTTTTTCTGCTTCACAGAAGTATGAGAATTATCTGTAAGACTGAGTTAAGGGCTTTCCACAAAACTACTATCCTGAAGCACAAAGGCCCGCAGAGAACATCAAGCTTGTTAGAAGATGGGGGAGAGGCTGGTAAGGCAGGAGGAGAGAATGGAAAACATTATTTGGTTGTGAGTAAGAGCCTCCTTTCAGGTGCTGGAAAACAGTACAAAGATTGGCACTTCATACAGTAAGCAAATTCAGAAGTTAAGTCCTTCAAATTTAATGGCCTAGGCTTTGTGCCTGTGCAAATTTTCTAATCACAGAAGAAGCTAAGGCAAATACTATTATCAAAGGCACAGTGCTGTTCAGTAAATCAGCCAGGCTTCTTTGTGCTATCAGCACATCTAGAGATAAGAATTAAATCTCCTCAAAGCACATATCTGAAGTATAGTGTAATAAGTTGTGCTGTTGAAGCAGCCTGAAAGGCAGTGGCAATTAGATTAAACATTCCTTGTTTTTAATGAGCACAGGCAAATATCTCTATACTCGCTCTGTTAAGGCTCAGAGGGAAGGGTTTTCCCTTATTAGGGCTCTCTGCTGTGGTTCAACAGAAAGAATTCAGGGAAGTGTGAGCAGCTAATAGTATAAAGAAGGTATTTTTTGTGGGTAGATTGCCGCGGTCCTGCTAGCAGGGGCTTTCCTTTGTAGTGCACCTCTCTTGACAGATGCTGGCTCCAAGGACAGTGCCAGGCAGTGTCCCCCAGGGTCTCTTCATTGGCACCCTCTTAGCTTCACCTAGAGGGGTACAGTGAGGTTCATAATATTGATGTTCTTTGGTGCCTTTGCTGCAGGAGTTGGATCCTTATGAGAGCCTTTCAAAAAAAAAAAAAGAAAAAATTGGCAGGGAGGGCCAAATTTCTTGTCAACAGCAAGCAAAAGGGCAGATGTCTGTGTGTGTGCTTGGGCACGTGTCTAGCCTTTCCCCTGCTGCGGTGTTTGTGCAAGGATGGGCACAGGTGCACTGCTCAACTCCTGTATTTGCTAGGCTGGAGTTCTGCACTAGGGCTTGTCATATTCACTAGTGAATAATCTTAATTATCTGAAAATTCAAGAGCCTGGAACATGCTCGTGTCTAAATTCTTTATTAAAAAAAGTGGAGCCTTTGGACACTGGGTGATATGAAGCCTCCAGGATGCTGCAACCTGGAAAGGTTGCAAAGGTGGAGATTTCACTGCAAGCAAACTTATCCAGCCCATTTCTGCACTGAGACTCTGGGGGACTTGTTATATTTGTATTTGTCAGGGTTGTGTAGGTAGGTGTTTTTCCTACGGCTTCTTATTCAGTGCCAGTCTGATTCATACTTTCGACTACTTGTCATTTCTGCGATTAAATTCCTTAGCGGTGATAAGGTCTGGAGGAAAAGAAAGATAACAAGACAAGGCTAGAATGTGCTTGTTGCAGACTTGCCCAGCTTATGGATATTTCCGAAATTGTTTCTTTTTCAGATTAGTTCTAAATGAGCTTTTCCTCTTGCTTCCAAGATTGATAAATGCACAGGAAGGCAAAATTAGTATTTCAAAGTGGAGCTAACAGTTTAAGGCTGTGACTGCTTGTTCTTGTATGTACTTGAGTTCTGACCTCGATCCCCCAGATCTGGATGCGATACAAGTAACACCAGCACTATTTCCAATAATAATAAGTAAAGTGCTACTTGGGTTTCATAGCCTGCCCCTCCTGATAACATCTGTAATTCAGAGTTAATCATCCACACAACACAGAAGTCAGCAGATATATTTGCATTCCCTTCTGTCTATTTAAATCCCTTAAATTACCCACAGGTCAACCCATGGATGAAAGCCACAAGGTACTTTTTTTAAAAATTGGAAAGAAGCTAAAACATTTGCCAGAACACCAGGTTGCAGATTGCACTGTTTTAGTACAGCTGGGCCAAAGCGGGTGCTGACATCCTCAAGTTCGAGTGATCCTAAAGCCCCGTCTCTGCCTCTCCGCCTACATCCCTTGCTGCTCTCTGTCCTCCATGGCTTGCGCTTGCAGCTGGTCCGGTGGCAGCGGCCGGGATTAACAAGGTGACTGAGGAGAGACGTCCTTCCTGGGCTGATCATTTTACAGCATGAATTAGAGCAATCTGAGCATCAGATTGTCCCCAGATGGCTGTGGCAATCCAGGCTGCTTGTCACTTTGAAGCCTGGCACGTGAAACCTGAAGGTTTTTCCTTGCTTTCACCCTTCTCCTGGGCCATGGAGGGGGGCTTGGGGCTCCTCAGAGCCACCAGCCTCTCCTGACCTGACATGCATCTTGAGGCACAGCAGCAGGAAAATACAAAATACACAACAGTCAGCAATAGAGTACTTGGGAATGCACTAAAAAAGATACAAATTGAATTGGGATGTGATTCCTCCATGAAAGCATGTAGGGTGGGAAAAAAGATGATAAGATGATGTACTGTATTTAAATGCAGGAAGTTCTTATTTCTGCTTGAATACAATTGTCTGTGAGCCAAATACTGGCTGAGTCAGACCCTGTTTCATGAGTATCAGCAGAAGTGTACCTCAGGGCAGGATCCCTTCTATAATTTGTTGAGCTTCACGAAAGCAAAAATCATTTTTTTGCCTAAGGAGGCACATGGGTAAACCCAAAAATTTTACTTTATATTAAGAGATGGCCTGTGCTTTTGAATTTTTAATGTCATTTCCTAAACAGCAACATTTAGGAAAGGCATTTAAATCCCAATACACACAACTCTAGTTAGCTAAACACATACCTAACTTGTTACTATCCCCACAGCAAGCTGTCTTCCAGAAGAGTCTATCCTTAATAACAAGGTCCTAAAAAAAATTGCTGGATGTTCGCCCAGTAGCCGTGTTTGTCATCGTGGGGGTTTTGGATGTGTTTAATGGACTTGAGCTGAAGGCAGAAAGTTAAAATGATATCTAGAAAAAGAGAAGGAGCAAGCGACAGCTGCAGGGAGCTGGTGGGAAACGTGTGTTCAAGGAAAAGAGCTTGAACTGGGAGAAAGTGGTAAGGATGTGGCCAGGTTCCTTGCAGTCCTTTCTCCACTCTTCTCAGCACCTTTGAGATGTGTGGGCATTTCTCCCTGCATTTTCCCCACCAGTGGTGCTGGCCAAAGAGGAGGTGGCTTGTCCTGAAAGCAGGTTTTGTGCCAGAGTAGATTCAGCCTGGTGCTGGGCAGATTGGTGTGAGGTTGGGAGACATTTTTGGAGAGAAAAACCAGCTGTATCCTGATTGAGGGCAAGGAGCATTGACCTCCTGTGATTTGTTCTTGGGATGGGTTGGAGGCTGAATGGTGGCTTTGCTTTTTTGTCTTTTAAAGTTCAAAATTCAGCCTGTGAGAGACAAACTTACCAAAGCAGCATGTGGCGATTTCTGCTTGGTTCCCAGGTTATGAACAGGAAAGTTTCAAATTCCCAGTTGTCTCACTCCCTTTGAAAGTTCAGCTCACATAGATGTTGACCAAAATGTCAGAGGGGTTGTTTTTAAACAGGAGTAATAACAGTTGGGGGAGACTGACTCACTGGATGGAAGTCTCTTGTTTTTTCGAGCCCAAGGAAAAAATAAGTAATTTTTAGTTGTACTCTACGGCATTCCCTCATTAGCTTACCCCAGATTTTCATCAGTGAGATCAGGATTTGGACTGTGCACTTCCATGGTCATCAGCTACGTGACACACCATGTCAATAAACATGGTGGAACTGTTTTCTAGAATAATATTCATCAGTTTAGAGATTCCCTTTGCTAAAATACAGAGGGGATTGACATCCAGCATAACCAGCAACCCCAGCACTAGATCATACCCATTTGCCCAGGACTGATACTCCATCCGATGTAGTCAAGGGGCACGTTCATGATATTGAACAAGTGTTATTTGTCCTGTCCCAGGCAGTGAGAGTCCCAGACATGCACTCTTTCCATGTTTACACCAGCCAAACCTCATCTCCAAGTTACATGACTCACTTTACATCCCACCACTCGCAAAAGTCTCCCCTCCTTCGCCTGCTTGATCACGTTTCTCTGAGTGGCTTTGCCTTTGGGAGTTTGGGGTTGAAGTGGGGGGGTGTTCTGGGGGTTGTAAATGAGGTATGTATGTGTGTACGTGCAGATCTCTATCTACCACATGTCCAAGAACAGGAAACCTCTTGCTTGCGTTTTTTGCCTTTCCCTTGTCCTTTTTTGCTATTGCTTATCCCAGGAAGCCTGCTCATTGCCAAAACATAAGAATACTTTTTTAACACTTTGTCTGATGTTTTTGCTTCACCTGAATGAGCCAGAACTGCAAATGCCAATATCCTGGTGAAAAAAGAAAGGCTTCTTGGGTTTGTTTCATCCAGCCATTTCCAAAAGGAAATAAACAGGCTAAATACATTCATAAAAATGCATGAAATGCACTGTGGGGATTGTTGAATGACAGTAACAGAGGGGCAGAAGTGTCAGGTTTTATACATGCTGGTGTCGGCAGACTCTCAAAAATTTTCCAAGTGGTGTTTGAAACTGTTAGGACCCACTAAACACTGACTTTTTGCTAGTGCATATTTAGATTTTCTCCTTCAAATGCCTTTTTTTTTTTTTTTTTTGGTAAAAACACATAGGAAAATGTTGACCTGATTAAGAACAAGAATCAAAAAAAGAAAGAAGAATGTTCCTTACTTATAAAATGAACTCAACTTTATCACTAGAAAAGACTGTGAACACAGTTACTTAGTTTTGGGGTGAAAATATCTTAAATAGCTCATTTCCTACACATGTAAATATGACTTTCACTTAAACTGACAGCTAATTCCAAAGTCAGACTTTCCACCTGAGAATATTTTTATTGGTTTCTCTTGCAAGAAACTCCTAAGAATGAAAGTTAAAAAAACCAAGCCCTGTGTATTGCTACATTGGACAGCATTTTGTTTATCGGTAGTCTGACTTCTACCCCTCGTGTTTTAAATGATTTTTTCCCCTTTGCTTGTGCTGGTCTTTAAGCATAAAAGCACCTAAAGCTACAGATGTTCCCACAGCATTCAGGCAGGGTTCTGAAATTACTCCGAATTCATAATTTGGGATCTGCTATGAATTCAGTGTTTTCTCTTCTTGCTAGTGCTGCATGTGGCCCTAAGCCTCCGGGGCACCTGGGAAGATCCCAGCTGATGTGCCAGTACTGAGAGTGGCAGAACGAGGACTTAATGCCCTACAAGATATTTAGGCTGGTTCAGATTTTTCTTATTCTGCCTGCAAATATTCACCCCAGAGTAGCAGCTGGTAAATAAGACAGAATTGAGGGGTTTCAGCAGAGAAATAAAGCAGGAGCCACAGTTTATTGACCACTCTGAAAAAGAGGAAGGCTTCCTGCACTGGAGACCCAGCCAGGAGGTCCTCAGTGGCCAGCGCAGTGGCTGAGGAAGGCACACACACATCTGGTTTACGTCGGCTACAATGTCCAAGATGTCCCATGCCTGATTACTGCTTGTTGCCTGAAGTTGCATTTCTCCCTCGATTTTGGCAAGGGCTGGAGAAGAGGTATCTAACCCCCGTCCGCCGGCCAGCTGCAAGGCAGAGTCCTGTGGACCGTCCTGCAGCAGTGCTGGAGTTTCTTGCTTTGCTTTTCCTGGAGATGGTGCAGCCCAGTTCAGCCACACAGCCAGGTATTTGGGAGGGTTTACGGTGGATTTTGTACAAGCTGAAGAAACAGAACTGAAGTAAAGAACTAAATAGGAAGTTGCTAAAATACTGCTAAATTAAAGAGAAAATAACTGCCTTATTCTTTCCTGTATTTACATAAAGGATAACTTCTAATACCTTCCCTTCTCACATCTCCTCCCAAGACCTTTTTTGTGGGAATGTACTTATTTCCATCTCTTCCTCCACAAACTCCAAAGTAGGTGATTTTCATTTGATCTTTTCAATCTTGATATAATTTATTTCCACATCTCATTCAGCCTGCTCACGTGTATGTTAGACTCTAGACTCATATTCCCAAATGCCCCGGCTACTCAAGACAGTCACAGCTGTGGTTTTTTTCACGCTTTTTTTTTTTTCTTTCACCCTCCGGTTTCGTTTTCTAGTGCCTTTCTTGTTCCCTGGGGAGGTGGCAGCCAGTGTAGCCCAGCACCAAAGCTGGTTCCCAGCATCTGAGGGAGATGACAAGCCCTTTTTGTGATGGTGTCTTCAGGGGATGAAATGTGCTAACGCAATGCAAATCACCCTTATGAAACAGCCAAATGTCTTGGGACTCTGTCCTAAAAATATTCTACAAATATGGCTCTGGTGCATTTCTTTCATTTCCTCTAGTCAGAGGCCAAATCATCTGAAAATATATCCGTTTTCTAGCTGTCCTGTGTTATGACACAGCTGGAGTTGGTTAAAATCTAGAGGGCAGTATCTGGCTTAAGCTGATGGGTCTTTGTGCGGCTTTGATTTATTATTCTAGAACAGCCTGTCCCCTCTTCCACCCTGTAGATAGTTTTGTTTTGCTTTAACGAGAAAACCAGAAAAAGACTGAAATAGCTTTGCTTTTGTGCTCTCCATGTGTAATGCAAAGTAGAGGTCTAGGCATGCAAATTCCCAGATTTCTCCAAATCAAAGTGGTTTCCCCCCCATTTATCGCTCTGCAGGCAGGGATGGGTGGCAGGTCATTTCAGGGGAGGCTTTGGAGAAACTTTGTCTTCCTGAGCTTTCTAGGACCCAGAAAGACAGCCGATGAAAGTGGTATTTGTCTTTCTCTAAGCCAAATTTGTATTCTCACATTTTAACCAGGGAGCCAGGTAGTTAAAAGACTACATTTAAAGCCTGGATGGTTTTGGTAATATAAGGAAAGCTAACCACAGTAGTGGTTCAGGCACTTTGGTGTGGCACACTGAGCCACTTCAGAGGGTGGAAAGGAAAAAATAATAATTAAGCTAATTGTCTTGCTATTCAGTTTTTCTTTTCAAGCGTAAACTTCTTGTGGCTTTCTGCTTTGCACAGTACAAGTGCATCCCACAGACAGGAAAGGGTGTTGGGATCTTTTGCAGAAGATCCTTCCCATCAGTATCCAAATTGCACTGTAGCTGCATCTTTTGGCTCTGAGTCTTGCAACAAAGATTTCTAGCTTGGAGCCAGTTTTTCTCTCCATGAGGGTGGCAATGCGAATCACAGGATAAAGGAAAGCCATGGGGGCAATTTTTTTGTAAATGTGTGTGCCGAAATTGTGGTAGACAAGAGTTAAAAGATGATTTAACTTTACCCTTAGTTATTCTAAACTGACATTGAAGAAAGAGCCCTGGAGAGGGAGATTTTAATGGAAACCATAATAATAAACTTTGCTGTAAAGTGGAGGAAGCAGGTCTCTTTAGACTATGGCTCTGGTTCAAGTCAGAGATTACTTTCTAATTCCTGAATCCGTGCCCCCGGTGAAATGTCTGCTGGATGCCGGTTCCCTCTCCTGCAGCAGCTCTGGATGAACTGAAACAAGCCCTGGCTGCCTCAGGAGACACGAGTGGGTATGTGGCTGGTTGTACCTCAGCCTTATGGGGCAAGGAAGAGAAAATCTCTGGTTTTAAGCCATCCTGGCACCTGACTCAAAGTCCTCTGAGGTCAGCCGGGGTCCCTGGATCAGACCTTTGTAGTAAGCAGCCGTTGTTTCCAGACAAAGCAAAAAAATTTGATTTTCTTTGGCTTTGAGGATTTGTTGTGTTTTTTTTAAAGGAGGAAGAGAACCTCAAAGGACATTTCTTTGTTTTCCCCTGAAGACTGTACTCTTGGCTGCAGACCATCTCTCTTGTACTCAAGCCCTTAAGTGCATTTTCTCTCTTTCCCCCTGCCTCCCCTTTTTGCCGACAGAGGAGACTGGCTGCATGTTGCCCTCTGCTACCCCAGGGCAGCCGTTTTCCAGGTGATGGCGGATATCTACCAGCGACGGACAGGGACGGTGCACAGTGTAAAGCACTACCTCGCCGCTCCTTCCCGGGCCAGCGCTCTCAATGGGACCGGCGAGCGGCTCTTCTACTTCGACAGAGCATCGGGGTGAGCCCTGCATTGCCCCTGAACGAGCGGCAAACCCTTGGGGTCCTTCTCTTACCAACCCCAGCACCTCCTTTCCCTTTCTCATAGTTAAAATTCAGGCCCATCCATCTTGCGTGGTCTTTTCACTGATTTCAGGTCAAAATGGATTTATAGCTGGAGTACCTAGGGTAGGTCTATATCTGTATCACTGAGCAATGATTTGCATCGCTGTTCAGCAAATGGACGATTTCTTGGCTGGACGTTGCTCCTTTGAGGCATCCCTGCTGCTCAGATTGCTGCAGGTGTGGGTGTGGTGTAAATATTTGTTAAAACCCATTGCACCCCAAAGGGCCATGACAATGAGCTCCAACACTGAGATAGTTTGGGAAGTTTCAACTTCTTCATATTCCCATGAAGAGAGATTTCTAAAATCATCACAGTCTAAAAATCAGATTTTGTGAAAAAAGGAGAATGCCATAGCACATCTCTTATTTTGAAGGCATGAATAGAGTCCTAGACATCTTGCACTATCTTTGTAAGACTCTAGGACACCTTTGGTTAAAAAAACATATTACGAAACTGTGTTTCTCAGTCAGCTAAAATAGGGAGGAAAAAAGTGTTTTGTGGTCTAACCATTGGTCCCATGATGCTTCACCTGACTAAGTAGCTACTTCAGGAATCAATCCACAAATGCCAGATTTGAAAACAAGATGAGATATGTTTATTCATTTAACCATAACACATGAGCAATCGAATCCCGGAATGCCTTCCCTGCTAACCGGGCTCCTTGCTGATGGCCAGGTCTCTCTCAACATAGGAATTGTGAAATAACAATTTGCTAATTAATCCTTCTTTTCTTTTTTTTGGAAAACAAAAAAAAGTTGCCCAAATTCTGTAAACAGGTTGTTTACTACTGAATAGCGGGGAAAATGGTTACACGTGTGGGTCTGTGGGGGAAAAGCCATTAGCTGCCAGCAGCCATCTGGACCTGGTACATGCAGCTTGATGGGTCTAACCTAACTTAATTCTGGCAGTATCAGCTTTTTGGTTCTCTGTTTAATTCAGCAGTGATTTTTTTTTAGCCTTTCAGAGTACAGAAGTTATGGGATTGGCTTTTTTCTTTTCCTGTTGTTGCTTTTTAGACTTTATTTCATAATGAGTGGGATGTTTCCCCTTCTTTTTTTAACCCCACATGCTGGTTCCTTGGAAAGGAACCAAGCTTACTCATTCCTTCTTCCAGACAAATAGAAACAAATATTTAGTTTTAAAAGAAATAGAATGAAAAATCCCGTTAAATCTCATGTATCTTTTTGATCCTGGAGCTGAACTGAGCTGTTTATATAATTTCCTCAGCCTGAATTGCAGAATGGACACGATTGAAAACATACTTAGAACAGCTAGAAAGAAAAAATTAACTCCAAAGGCCAGAAGACCTGGCTGCCTTCGAGCTTTTGTCATGCATGCCTAGGGCTAAGCTCTGCCTGCGGGCCAAGACAGTGCAATGCAGAGAGCTGGAGGGGAGATGCTGATATTTCCAGGCAAGCCTGTCTCTTCCTGCACAACAGCCTGAGCACTGCCCTGCTCTTTCTCTGGTGGGATGCCACCATACCTGGGGACAGTGCCGGCTGCCTGGGGCTGGAGGGGGTGTCTGCCCCACACGATGCTTGCCTGGAAAAGCAGCAGCCGGCTTGGGCGTACGGGCTGCAAGTGCTGCAGATCGTGTCATGCCAGGATGAGAGGGGAGCTCAACCTCCATCCTTGCAGGACCCATTTTGCAATGGGTGTGCCATATTACACCAGTCTAAGATGGAGTTGTTTTGGGCTATGTGAGGGATAATGCAATTTAGCAAGTGCAGATCCTGCCTCTGCTCAGCCCGTCCTCTAAGCACGCGGTGGCTCTGATCCGTCTGTTTGCTCTCATTTGTAGGTACCTCTTTATTCACCTGCAAGCCCACGAAGCTCGGAAAGGGCACAGTTACTGCTCTCAGCAAGGCTGCGAACGTGTTAAAATCATGGCGCATATGTACCCAGGGGACACCTGGAGCTGTGACCCAAACCCCTTCCCGGAGAGGCCAGCAGCTGCCCAGCGCCCCATGTCCCAGCACCCGGCTGCGCCGTGCAGGGCGTGTGGGGCCCCCCAGGTACCCGCCGCATGAAACAGCATCTGAGGTTATGCAGCGTATGTGCCACCACATGAGGTCAATTAATTTCCACAGCGCATAAGGAAAAGCCGTAGGGAATTCCCACTCGTGAATCTGCCCAGCATCATGTAACCTGTGGAGAGGGAAGGGGTTTGCTCTGAATTTCTGCAGCTTTTTGTACTGTGCTTCAAAGATAGCCTCAAAGAAATTGCCCAACTGGAAGCATGTGAATGCACATTCATTGCACCTCTTTTCCCCATTTCTTTCTTTTAAACAAGAAAAAAGGACTCTTGAGAAGGCTCAGATTGAATTAGCTTTGAATTCCAAAGTATGGCATTGCTGCTGAATTTCAAACTGGGAAGTAATTCTGGTTGATAGGAATTACTGGAAAATTAGAGCCAGGTTCTCTCCTCATTTACTGTAAATTCACCCCACTCTAAATCCTGTAGAATTGTTTCAGGCTCATACATATCTGTACTTGAGTTTATAACCAGGCAAAATATATGAAATTCATATTCAACTTTTAAACTTGCTTAGTGGCAGAGTGACCATCAGAGGTCCCCTCCAACCAGCACTGCCATGATCCTTTGATATATGGTGTCTTAATAATGAACGCTTACTGGTGAACCGGGATCACAGTTGGAAAAAAGAATTCTGAAAGTTTTGTGATCATATATACGAGCATTGGTACCTGGTGTCATTTTGTTGATGGAAACCAGTTAGCAAGCCAGTTTTTAAGTTTCTGTCTCTGGTGTAATTGCAGCTTGCTATCACTAGCACACCATCAGTCAAGTATGTAAGGATCCAGATCCAGTCTCTCGGCAGGGTGGACATACAAAACCACTTGACATCAGCATTCATTAAGGTATGTTGTCTTTTACTGCATTTGAAATGGTGATTAAACAGGGGAAACTTTATCTCCAAGGAAGGTTACTGCAAAATCTTGCTGAGCCTTTGCGGAAGGAAATGGAGAGTTCCCCTGGAAGAGGCAAGTGCATTGTTCTCCCTTACAATTAACTCTATTAAAGTCACTGGGAGTTCGTATTCTATTCAGATGAGGATTTGAGCCCTTAGGGAAAAAGAAGGCCTTTCATCACCTCAGAAGAAGAATTAACACCACCAGTCTAATGTAGAGGAAGGGGGCGGGGAGAAGCACACCAGAAGTCATTGTTTACAAAGGATGTGGGGAAAACAAACAAGTTTGTTTTTCTGATTTTTGCTACTGGCATTGCACTAAAAGATAAAATATAGCTATATTTCACTACTGAAGGGGTTTGGAGCTGTCAGGTTGTCCTCGCACATGTGTTATATGTCTGTCTAGACGGTGAAGGGTGACTGAAATCATGCTTGCAAGGACACTGTCCAGGTTTGCATGCCTGTGTACTACTGAATTATAATTAATGCTAACAAATGCCAAGCAAACCTGGTACAGCATCCATAAGGAGTCCGAGCAGCCAAGATTTCTTGCCATGCACACTGGCTGCATCATCAATAATTTATTCAAAACCATTAGCAAGTAGGTGTTACCGGAGGCAACATCCTTACCTGCGGCGAAGTGCAGAGACCTGTGTGTTTGCAGCACTCATGGGACAGGCATAGTATCCTCAAAACTCCTTTGCCTTTTCTAAAGCTTTAATGCAAAGTATTGTTTTTCAAAGGAAGTTTTATTTCCTGCACATGTACTCCTAGCTGAAGTAAAGGCTGGGGTAGGCAAATGATATAGATTAATGTCTAAAGGAGGATTCTTACCCTAAATCTTAAAAGGTGCGGGAGATTTGGCAATAAAGAAGTGAAGCAGAGGAGCCCCCACTACCAGAGCACACGTTTTGTCCTTGTTTGGCTGAATGAAATGCAAAAGTCAGAAATGTTTTAGATTTATAATCCAAGCTTTCCCAGGGACTGAGTGAAGTGGGTACAGCGGTGCCCCACTCCAACTCCTGTGGGGCCACATGAGCCCTTGTGTTGGCTCCTCGGTGGGTCTGCAGCATGCGGACAGGGACAAGACACAGAGCAGGGCTGTTTCTTTTACCAGCGGCTCACATTTAGGTTGATTTGCAGTGGTGGTTGCTCTCTACTCCATGAGCATCCAGACTTCGACACACTTCCCAGGCTTATAAGTGTGAGACCCAGGATCAGGCAAAAGACTTTGTCTGTGTTTGCTCCTCCTCACTCCCCTCTGCCCACCCATGGCCCAGACATTCATGTTTCCCTTACCCTTGACCCCTATTGCATTCAGCATCCTCTGATATCTTGCAGAAGCCACTTTTTAACACTTGGCTCCCTCATTCAGTCTGGCCCTATATTCCCTGGAGGTGTACACATGTCTCTGCTGGTGTGTATCTGAGCTCCCTGGTGCCCGTGGGCTTTGGACGACTATGTGGATTACAGTGGTGTGTTGTGTATCCTGGGCTCAGCTTTCTGACAGCCTGACCCTGGTATGCTGTTGCTCTCCCTGGTGGACGTTGTTGTCCTCCCAGGCTGGGCTGTCCCTTAGGATGGTGGGGAGATGCACCAGTGCTGGGCACCTCAGAGAGTCTTTGCCTTTCTAAAAGCAAATGTCGTGGCACATCCTGAGGAGTGTAACCTGAAGAAGGAGCCCACACCGTAGGAAAGAAGGAGAGTAGGAGTCACTTGTGCTACAACATCTCTGAGGCACTGGGACAGCCCTACCAAGAAGGATTATTTTGGTTTTGATATTTACATTTCCAGGGAAAACAAAAAAAGTCCATGTGTCGCTTCTATTCCCCCATCTGCTGTTTCAGCACCTCTCCCTTGCTCCGTGGTCAAATCTGCTTTGCCAAGTGACAGGAATTTCCCCCACATGGAAAAAAACTGTATTAAGTCTGAACTAAGCATTTTACTCCCAGGATTCTAGGCTTCCCAAATGTATTTTCCTAACACACAAAAGATGCCAATGACCTCATTTCTCATGTTTCTGTACCCCATTGAGAACTAAGGGTTTTGCTTCCTCCTGCCACCGACCATCTATCAGTGGTGTCACTTTATCTGTACTAAGTATACATTTAAAATTATAGGGTGTACACCCTTGATATTTCCCTTGCTTGTAACTCTTTTATGAAGAAGCAGGATCAGAATCTGAAGCTCCCCAGCCTGTCTCCATAAGACCTACCTCTGTTTTTTGTTGCAGATAAATGACACAGTTTTCCTATTCAATAGCCGTGGGATATTCTTCGTGGTGCTAGATGCATGTTCAGGAGCAGTCGTGAGTAGGCGGCACTTT
Organism: Buteo buteo; assembly: GCF_964188355.1. Classification (NCBI taxonomy): domain Eukaryota; kingdom Metazoa; phylum Chordata; class Aves; order Accipitriformes; family Accipitridae; genus Buteo; species Buteo buteo. Next base: position 24,867,591 of record NC_134183.1, read on the forward strand.
GACACGGTTACTGGTGAAAATGCCGCCAGTGCAATAACTGATTATGTTCAAACATTTATAAAAGAGAGGTAAGCAAACTGCTGAGAGCCCAGTTCATGTAGCAACCCGTGGCTAATAGACAAAGAAAGGAGAATGACCTACTTTCATAACCAAACCTGTGCTCTGAAGAAATCTGGCACAGATTAAATATGTACAAATCCAAAATATCACCCAGAGAATAAGAGAAGTGACATCTCTTTCTCCCAGGATTGCACAGATAAGAGCAGACAGAAACAGGTTTTCTGGAAAACTGGCAATTCCTTCTAAATTAACCATTCATTTTCCAGCATGGAGTAGATAAGCTCCTTGTAATGACATTTACAATCCTGTGCACCTATCCTGGTGTCCAGCAATTTCCTGGCAGCCAGTGATTCAGTTTTCCATTTCTGAAGCGTGTTGGTTTCTGTTTACTCTTACTGATTGTTTTTGCCTCTTGTGACAGATGAAAATCTTAGTTGTGCCAGATTTTCCAGTAGAACTTTTCTTGGGTGAGCCAATGAATAGACCTGCCTGCCTGTGGGCTCTGTTACCTTGCATGTGTCCTGGCAATGGTCTGGATCATCTCTGTTTGTGTCTGTCCCACATTCCTTGTGGTTTTATGTGTCGCCACATAAACATGGAACAACAGAGATTTATAGATAAATTCTTGGCTGCTGGCAGAAGCAGGTCAAATAACCAGAAAACAGACTTTCAGTCCAAGACATTTCTGAGCAGTTCATGACCAGAGATTTGAACGCTCCTGAATTATTACATCTGTATTTATGCACATGAGTATGTACATGTATCAAATGTGCATGAAGTAACATATATCCATACAATGCCCTTACATTCAGTTTGATTTTCTGGTAGGATGTGTATTTTGCAAGTCTAGGCATTCAGCTAAATGCAACCAGTTGTGCCTGTAATTCACTGCAGGTACAATTCACTGGGGGCTGAAAGCACATCTATGAGGACCAAAGCTGGACTGAAGCTTGATTGTAAATCAGACCCAGGATATAGATGGTTTCAGAGTCTCAGGACTGCAAAGGAACTAAATTTCTTCTGCAGCTGAGTGTCCCTCTCCCATAAGGGATGCCCTCGCAAACAGTCATTTGTGCTTGTTTAGATTCCATGTGAAGCACAGGTTTAATTTAGGAACATTTAAACAGAGGCTTAAACTTAGGAAAGCTTATGTGTGATTGAAATCAAAGGGATTTAAACGTGTTCCTAAAGTCAAGCAAGCTCTTAAGGACTTTCCTGAATCGGACCTTAAATGTCTTGCAGATTCTTAATGAAGTTATATTTTGCAGTCATGCAGTAATTACTGTCCTTCTTTTCAGATCACTTGTTCTCGTGTGCTCTAGAGATATTGCAGAGGTGGTGGGGAGCTCTGAAATGCCTGTTTTCACCAGGTTAGGTTCAGCAAAGCCTATTGTCTTCCACAAGGAAGGTAAATGTATTTATTCTACCATGTTTCTTTTGCTTAAGAATTACTGGTGTGTTTCTCTACCAAAAATGTGCACTAACTTATATAATGCTCATCAATATATTTCCTAGCACAATATGCCAGTGTAGCCTAGTAAAAACCTCTTGGCTTAGGCATGGTGAGAAGTAGAAGAGTTATTTGGGGATTTGACCCTACTTCTTCAGGGAGGAGCTGCATGCTGCAAATTTTTCATCCTAAAGGCAGCTTGTATTTCTAACAACAAGAAGAATCATTTGATAAAGATTCCATCTCTAAAATTCAACTGCTTTGCAAGGAAATACAATTATAAACTGAAAGGTTGATTAAAAAGAAAATAGCCTGACATGAAAGAGGAGCTATTTATTTTTTTGGATAGAAGGAAGGTGAAACCATCAGTTTTGGAAAGCTCTTATTACAGTGTTACCTTGGATTGCTGCAAGAAATCCATTGGTATCATTGGTCTAGGAAATCCATGCTGGGTTTCCTACTGGAAAACTGGGGGCTACTGAGTCCAGGTTTGGATAAATAATTTGAGTGATAAGGAAATCAAGAAAACAACCAGCAAGCTTGATTCAGATTACATTCACAGTCTCTCAAGGAGAGATCAGATGGAAAATTGGCAGTATTTCCAACTTCTTTTTTTTCTTGGGGGTTTGGGGATTTTTTTTCCCTACTGCTTTACTGAAATTTATATCAGTTTCTGGTTCAAGTTCAAAGCTCATTGCTATGACCGTTCCAGGGAAGGCCAGCATAGTCTTTACAGCAGAGAGAGTGATTTCACTTTGGTGCCTGATTCCCAAGAGCTGTTTTTTATTTCACCCTTTTAAAAGCAGAAGTTTGAGGTTCTCTTTTTTGTTTTTGTCCTGAAACTTCATTGCTTCATTCTTTCATCAAAGCCCCGAATACTTTTGAAAGGAATTTTTTGATTAAAAAGCAATCTTTTTTGTTTGTTTTGTCAAACTTTGTTTCCTGAACCACCTGTGCTGCTCGCTTGGGCGCAGCACTTCCAGGTTGTTTTGGGAGCTTGGTTCAGCCTCCAGCCCTGACTGCTCCTGGGGCACAAAAAGCAGCAAGCAGGGCCACCACCATCCTGGGGACACATGAGTTGGTGGCCATCGCCTTGCCCTGCCACTTTGGTGGGATGCTGGCGTCTGGCGGTGGGACTAAGCCGCTGTTGGCCAATCACGTGCCACCCCTGTTTTGCTTTTCCTAAGGGCAAGGGTGTTCACCCACACGTCTGCCCTGATTTCCAGTCTGGGTAATTATGTTCTGCTTCACGAGCTTTCTCCTGCTGATTCAGGTATGCACGCTATTTGACTTCACAGCTCCAAAAGTGATCACAAGCAGGACTGGGCTGTGCTGGGGGGGCTGCGTTTCAGAGCAGGCTGCAGCATTTCTCCCAAGTGCCTATTGCTTCTGCCAGAGATAATGCAAAAACCCCCCGATCCTCTTGACCCCAGCGGGATCAGGATTTAGGGTCTTGTTGCCTGGTTTTGCAAAACCTTATTTAAATCAGAAGTGTTTACGGGAATAGTCTCAGTCCAACCAGCTGCAAATAGCCTTGGGAGTCTTTGCAATGAAAAGCATAATATAAACACAAGACATTATTATTAAAATGGAAGAATACATAATGCCTTTGTACTTTGTGACAGCAGAGGACCAGAGCAGAGTCGACATGGGGGATAGTTTAGGCATAACAGGAAGAAACTGATGTAAACTAATAAAAGAAGGATTCAAAGCGTCTAACCATTTTCACGTAGTCAAATATGAAAAAGTACCAGTCTTATTTAAAAATAAAGAGTAAAACAATATTCCTGCTAACTGACATCTGGGAACCTCTCTTAGCTTATTGAAATACCTGCAGATCTGTGACGCGGTGAGGTTATAGCTTCAGTGAGGCTCTTTCCCTCTTTCATCACCCTTTTTCTCTCCTAAATGTTCTGTTGTTTTAATCCAAGGGAAAAAAGAAGGGCTAAGAAGTTTCTGTGATGTGTGGAGGGAGTCCATGCTGCGTTGCTGGTAAGTCAACCGACCCATCCAGAGGATCACTCTCTTTGTGTCTGTTTTTCAGGGAGTTTTGCCATGCTTGGCTATAAAGGACAAGCCAAACCCTCCTGGATTAAAGTCCTTAATCATGCTGGTTATCAGAAAGCTGCTTCTCTACAGCATTATGTTCCCTTGAAGCTGAAAGAATACCAATGTCTAGCTAATGCCGACGTATCGCTAAAATTGGCTTTTTCTCAGAACCACTCTTCTGAGCATATCTCTGCAGAGGTTGCGGCTCCCCAGGATTAGCATTGCTGGGCCAACACCAGCCAGGCAAAGCCCACCACTGTCACCAAAACCTGCTCTTGTTTTTACAGGATTGTACCAAACCGATGGTCTTCACTTGTATATTTTATAACTAATAAATATATTCTCATCTTACCCACTGTGGCAGAGCTTTATTTTTCAAACAGTGCCTCACAGGGCAGAATAGGAAGAGCCTGTGGGCTGCCCTTCCCAAGGAGAAGTGTTTCAACATATCTACAATATTATGATCAAAAGGTAACTTTTAAAGGCAAGAGCCTGCTGTCCAGTATCACAGGGACTGGAAATGAAATCTGATGTGGAAACTTTAGCAACATGCAGGGAAACAGATGAACTTTAGCAGAGGTAGGGAATTCTCCCTTCAGTCCTGTTTTCCCTCCTTCAATGTCTTCTTTTAAAAAATCTGTGTCCATCTGGTGTGGTGTCTTAGGTAAACTCAGTAACATCTGCTTGGTAAGCATGCAGTGATCTTATAATAATATCTTCTAATCAAACTGAATATATAGGTTGCAACAAGGAGTTATAAATGTGTTTCTGTCTGTAGCTAATGAATGGTGAAATGATGTTTGTCCAACTGATTTAATTAAAGACCTACAGGAATAAAACCCAGGATAAAGTATGTGCTGCGTAGGGTAAAGGCTTGCGTTCCTTTCAGACAATGCTTGTATTGACTTTCTGCTCCCATTGAGGACTGAAATACTGCCAGTATTAGTGGTTAATTCTCTTTGATTTTTTTTGTTTATGCTGCTGCTTTTTGAAGTAAAGACAAAAACAGAGCTTTGTATGCAAACTGAGAAACAACTGATGACCTCACTGACTACAGTTTAAGTACAAAGTTACCCTGAAATGATGACAGACTCATTTTGGTTGGAACATGATGTTACTTGGTGACAGCAGTGAAGGGGCAGGCGATTTCAGACTATCCATGTCTTTATCACATGGGTTACTCGAACAGGTAGGTGACGGCTTTGTTAGTAATGTCCTGTTGTTTCTTTGGAATTCTCAGAAATGGCCAAACAAGTTGCTACAGGGAAAGGTTAGTGGTTTTTTGGCCAGACTTTTGCTCCCTGGGGAGTTAGCCGCTCTGGCATCCGTGTGCCGGCCAGCTGATATTGTGCCTCTGAGTGGGGACTGAACTCCTTGGCTGGGACGCTTGCCTCCACCAGACACGTACTGCCCGGTGGTCCTTGGACGTGGGGTGAGAGGACACCTGGAAGGTTTACAGGCAGAGAAGGAGACCGTGGCTCCATCCCCACACCAGGTAGGAGAGGTGCAAGTCGGGTTTGGCAGGGGGAGAGGTCCTGGCTTGCTAGGAAGTGTGAAGAAATCACTGATGCTGCTCAGTAAAGGTAAGATAAAGAGCGATGCACAGGACATCACGGGCCTGAGCTGGCCCCTGCAGGGAGCGATGGAGACTGATGTCCTCAGTAGAGACGTGGTATAAGAGCCTGAGCGGCTGGGACTGACCCTCTAAGGAGCTCCCTGAAGTCCTTTTGAACTCCTATTAGTACCTAATTGTTATGATTTCTGAGGCCATGCAAGGGAAGAAAATCAAGATGGTTTTGGCTTGTGAGCGTAAGCCCCGCATTGGAACAAGTACTTACAGAGCAAGCTTTTAGCTTCTTGGAGATTTATTTGATAATCTGTGACAGGTCCAGACCCTGGATCCCAATAAAACTTTGCAGAGCTCTAACCCCAGGCTGAGACTAAACAACTGGCAAAGGAAGAGCCTGGTGAAGGAAGGAGAGGAATGTGCCTAAACCTCTGAAAAATCTCTATTCCTCCTCCCGCCCCAGAAGGGGAGCAAATGGCAAATGTCCTGGAGAGGAAGGCGTGGAGCCGTGGCGAGCCAGATGCAAACAGTAAAGTACCACAAAAGCAAAAAGAAAAATATTTACATCCTGATGCAGTTATTTGAGTAGTTAAAAGCAGCAGTTTGAAGAGGATTTAGGATGCTGTGATCTTCTTCTGCCACTGCACACACTTTCCTTACCTTGGGAGGGAAAAAAGGCTTCAAAACCAGGGACGTTCTGCAGAGGGTACATCCTCCACATACCCTTGGGACATTCAAGACGATGTTTTTGAAGGCTACCGCTAACTTGGCATGCTCCAGAAGTCTGTGTGTGTGAAGCTGTGGGGGTAAGTGTCGCGTGGGCGTTGCGTTTGTGGGAAGCTGTCATATTCCTCCCGGGCATTTCCTGAGCAGGAGGATCTCTACCCGCATGCTGGAGTCCACATGGACTGTGCGTGTCCACGTGGACCTGCGGCTAATCCGGGCACGTTCAGTACATCTAATGCATTCAGGATATACGGCTGTCCTGGTTATCCCCAGAGCATTTCTGCAGTGGGAACACAGTAGCTCTGGCACTCCCTGAAAGCATTATCTTGGCTATACACTGGGTTACTGTCAGCAGGCACAGCAAAGTCAGTGCACCCTGAACCTCTGAAAAAGGGGTTCAGCTTCCCACCGCTTTGATGCTTTGAAAAATTCATGCAGTCGATAAGGGTTTAATTCAGTGAAATGCTGAGCACTTTGAAAGCATGTGAAACTGGGAGTCCGTCAGCCTCGGATGGGTGGAGTGTTATGAATTGCAAATGATTTTGTTTTAGCTGAGCCAAAATTTGCTTCCTTTCCTTTTCAAGGTCTGTAAGCCTTTGCAAAAAAAAAAAAAGAAAAAAAAAGCAGCTAATTCTGAAAAAAACCATAGCTTTAGAAGAACTCTTTTTCCCCCTTTTATTTCTGTCTCAAAATAGTTTGCCAATATTACAACAAATTTGCAAACAACACCTTCATTTCCTTTAATTTATTCATTGTAAAATTTTCCTCTTACTCCTGCTCCTTGTTCAGAATCTGGTTTTATGAACATCAGGAATCAAGGAACTTGCAGTGATGTTTATAGATGGAATACATGAGCAGAACCTTCTTCCTTGTAGGGAAAGATATGAGATAAATTTATAAGAAACTAAGGCTCATTGGGAAAAAGTCAGATTGCTGCTTTTGACTCCAGTATTGATTTCACTGAGAAGTAAAGTCTGTTCCTGAGTTTGATCCTCCTCTACTTGCTCGTAAAAAGAGCAGCTAATGGCTGGGTGGCAAGCACAAGATCAAGATGAAGAGCAGAGGCAGCTATGCTGCTGTCATGCGCTGGGACTGAGAAAGCATTTTCATTAGCAATCCCTAGAAATGTGTTTGTTTATTTGTAAGGCCGTCTGAAGGCTTTCGCTGTGCTTGTGGCTGGGTGTGCGAAGGCTCCCCCTGCACAGGAATGTCACTGTAGCAAGAGCTGGCATGTCCTCGGGTCAGAAAGGCAAATGTGTTCCTCAAATCCATCTTTCCAGCTGGGGCTAAAATGCAAAATTCTCAGAGTGGGGTGAGAGGACAGTCGCTGCCAGGCAATGTCAGCAAGAAGATGGCAGAGGCGCTAATTAAACAGCTCCTCCCTCTCTCAGGAATCAGCTTCCAAATCTGTGTTGGCTTCTTTGCATACGAATGAGGAAACCTGCAGCAAGGCTTCAGACATAACCATCAAACCACTAAAACCTCAGCATCAGCTGTGGCAACGGGACAGTCCAGGTTTGGCCACGCGGAGCACGAGGGGTGAACTACAGCCCTGGCACTGACCCCCTGGGGTCTCCTGGAGCATCTCGCCTTGCAAAGATGGTCCCTGGCAAACACACATTTTACTCACAGGTCATTTCAAGTACCTGTGCAAATTAGTACCTGTGAACTGATGCTGAGACTTTACTCCCCATCAGGGTAAAACGCACCTTTTCCATGTGAGCTTTGCCTGTTCTTCTCTGGGGACGGCTCCGGATCCCCGCTTTGCCCCTGCGCAGGTCTGTGGTCTCTCTTGCTGGGCAGTAGTAGCAGTAGTAGCCATCAGGTTTCTTGCTCCTGTTTGATATCTTTTTCAGGGGAGATCAGGTAGCTGCTGCTTTTCTCCCATCCTTGCCGTGGTTGTAATGGATGGTTGATGCTCCCATTATGCCCCACTTGACATACCAGAAAGGAGCCTCATCTTCAGCAGATGCTGAAGGTACATCCTCCAAAGTGTGTCAAGCCAGTCTTAAAAAGCACTTTAAAATACCCAATATCAGGAGTTAGTTACTTTTTGAAAATATTGGCGCCGGGCTTGGGTGGTTGGCCCAGAGTTGTGCACAGTGGCAAGTCAAGGTCGGAGTCTGGTGCGTGTTTCTGATCGGTGGGCTGTGCTGCCCTGGATCGCTCTGCTCTGCCCCTCAGATTCAGGGTGTCCGTGTGACCCCACCACGATGCCTGTGACAATCCGGCTTCCTCTGAGAATTTCTTCGCCGTTTTGCTCTCGGGATTGTCTGCTCTGTGCTGCCTCCAGCATTAAAACCGCTGGGAGGGCGGTGGATATGGATTCCTGTCTATGCAGTGCACTTTCTAGTACAGTATCACTGCTGACACCTGCAGTAGCAGCCAGCTGAGCACTAATGGTTTCCTGCATCTACTTTTAGCATTGTCTGCTGCTATTGTTCACTTTTTGGAAAGATTCAGCAGCTGGGAAACATTTCAGAAAGTCTGCCTTGCCAGATCCAGGGATATGAGTCCCACTTGCCATTGGCAGGCAGCTTTTAATGGCTAGATGAAAAAGCTTTTCTCACCCAAGAGAGGAGTCACAGATGGTATTTGAGAAATGTTGGAGATGATAGCCTTAGGAGGACACTTGTATGGCCCTTATGCTCTCAGAGTGCCCAAATCTGCAGGGAGATTTCTTGACATTGCTGGTTACATCAGAGCTGAAGTCAGCCACATGGCGCCTGTTCAAGTGAGATGTGGTGTATTGCTGTATCCCCACGCGGCTCTGAGCGCTGAGCTAAAGAAACGGCTGGCTGGCAGGAGATAACTGCTCCTGAGTCCTCTCCAGCAGGAGACATTAATGAAAAGAGTCACTATCTCTTCCTCCTCTTTTATTTAACAGTAAAATCAAGCATGTCACTGTTTGTGTCTAATATTTGGGAAAGGTGTTTAAGTGAGAGCCTTTGAAGGAAAATTCCTGAGATTATCCTCCGAGCAGCATTTTTCCAGCAGTTAGTCAGAGCTGAATCAGAGGAGTCGGATCCTCTTGGCCCTCTCGGCTCTCAGCCTTTCCAACCTGAGTGCCAGTTAATCCTAACACTGCAATGAACTCGGGCTCGCTGTGAGCCGAATCAAACACCCTACCTCAGTCACAAAATAAGCAGGATATTCTTTGGACTGTAGCAGATCAGACACTACAAAAACATTGGAGCCTGGCACGCAGCTGATGCCTCCAAAAATGACATGACTTTCCAGTGTCCGACTGCTTGTTTTGATCTCTGCTAATGAAGATGGATGTAATCAGGGAAGCAGTCCCCGATGAGCAACTGGGGTTATAATACCAGAAGCCATTTTCCACAAGCTGGTGGTAAGTACTGTGCAGTTCTTGGCTCTAAAGAAAGCAAAGGCTGTGAAATTTCTTAAACTAATTTCCTAGCAGTTTGCGACAGGTTACTGTCAGAAACAAGATAATGAGCTGGACGGAGCAGAGACGCTCCTCTGAGTTTGTAATGGGCCAGAACAAAGAAATTTCTTTGCCACCTATGAAACAACAGGACAGCAAATGCATGCCATTCCATGTCAAAAAATCAGTCCCTTCTTTTTATTTCTGTGAACTCTTATATGATCTGGATGTGTTTTATGACCAATACCTTACCAGTTGGAATCTGGCTTTATGCAACACTAACATACAGCTGTCTCCACACTACAAGAAGCACTGTTTATCTGCAATGACCATCCTGTGGTATTACCACTTGTTTAGTTTTCCCTCTATCGTTAAAGCAGAATCTAGTGATTGGGTTTGTAGATTAGGCTGTGTCATAATCGCTAATAAATCTTGACATTTTGATGGTGACTGCTGTACTTTGGGTGTACCTCTAATTATGTTCCTTTAAAAGACCCCTGGCTTATCAAATGTTGACGGTTAATGCTGTTAAAATGTCAGACACGTGTAGCCTGGTTCTGGCACAAATTCCATGGCGACGGTATTGCTCTCTGATAATGTATATCATTCAAAGTTATAGCGTTACTAAGTGCATTCCTCTTTTCTACTGTTCTGTAACAGCATTTCAGCACCTGATAGACTGTACCAAGCCCAGAGCCTATGCTGTTTCTAGAGCTCATGGCTGTCAAATACAATATACCAAAACAAGCAAGCATTTTCCTGCTGGAATATTTCCTGACAAATCTGGTTCTAATGCTATTTTTAATACAATCATTGGATTACATGTGGTTTGAACATATCATTGTACTTCAAGCTATATCACCTTTATGAAAAGTACAGACATGTGTTTTGCATATACACACTGTAAAATTTGCTCCAGACTAAATCCTGGCTTCTTGCATATCTTTTTCTGGTGCTTTTTATATTAACAAGTGACATGAAAGATAACATGTGGGTTTTGCCCTAAAGAAACTGGGGCACCCTGGAGTTTTTTTCAATTGTTTTTTTTTGCGTCTGACTAAGCTGTGCGATGCATACGTTTATCCTATTTCATCATTGTGATGTGACATGACAGCTACAAATAAATTTCTTCGATATTCCTCAGACACTGGCTTACATGATAAAACCTAATGGCTCCAAGGACTACATGTGAATTTTAAACAGTGCCTTATGAATACAGAAGTGGGTGTCCTTGTCTCAGTGTGAATACACATGTCAATAAATTGTCATGAGCACGGGGCAGAGCTGCAGAATCAATCACTGGAGAGAATCACATTAATTCTAACTTTGACTTTCATGACACTGCTTGTTTGTTTTTGCTGGGGGTTGGCTACTGAAGAAACAAAAACATTAGGTAGACTGGTTTCAAAAGCAGCTTTTGGTTTTGCAAGAAAATTCTGGGCTGGCACATTAAATAGACAATGTTTTCTTGGATCTGAAATCTAAGAAACTGAGTGCTTCAGATTGGAAGTGTGAGTATGGTTTATCTTGGGGGTGCACAAAACACCATTGCTAAAAATGTGTGGGTAGTACGGGGGGAGCAAGGTACGATGGAAATGTTACTTTGTGAAAATTTGTCACTCTGCAAACGCCTTCTCTGTTGTGTTTCATTACTTTTTTGCACATGTGAATATGCAGCCCTAGAGAGCCTTGACACTGGATGTGTTCATACTGCATTCCTAAGGCGTTTTCGGTTACATCTGGTGGTTGCTTTCTGAGTGTCTATTTGGATTCCCAAGTGGGTTTATCCTAAATCAAACAAAGGGTGAGGAGCTGCCCGTGGTTTCTTGCTCTGTTCGGGCTGGTCCTGAAGCGGCGTGAAGGTGTTCTCAGCCATAGAGCTGAATGGGAGAGGAAGCAGCCTGGCATAAAGCTGGATATAACCTTTTTTGTGCAGTGAATGGTTTTTGCATGAGCTGGGGGAAAAAAAAAAAGTGACATTTGCTTGATATTCTTTCTTCACAGGTACCCATCCAGAGAATTAAAAGTCCTGAAGAATGGCTCTACCTACTGCCAAGTATCTGTCTGAAAATTTCGTTTTTCTTCTGTTTGTCATCTCTTCTGTAAGCACAGGTAAGTTTTCCTGCCATGGGGAAAAAGGACATAGTTTGTAACACTAGTGTTAAATAAAGACATTTCTGGTTTAGACTGAGCAGCTTTTCACTCTTCTAAAACTCAGGAGAAAAGCAGTTTGCTGATGTGCCAATATGGGGACACATCAGGAGCAGATGGAGGGCAGCTGGAGTGGCAAAGACTGAAATTTCTGAGCAGGTGAAAGTACCCTCAGGAATCCCTCAGACTCTGCCGCACATTCTTAAAACAAACCCAAATTCAGTAAACTGCCACAAAGAAATAACAAAAGAAACCTCAGGTCCTAATAGCTGTGGCTGTGGGAGGTGAAGTCAAGCATTTTGCTGCATTGCTCAAGCCCAGATGTGGATAGCAAAAAGCTCTGGGGTGGGACATCCCTGCCCCTTGGGTTTTGCCTCTTCCAAGTAGCCCTTTTCCTAAGCAGTTAGGGAAAGGAGGAAAGGGAAGCTGGATATACATGTTCTAAATACAGCTAATTTGGGGGTTTATATTTGTTTAAAACAAAGAGACCATATGTCTTGCCCCAAACGCTGCAGCTGCACGAAGCAACCTTTCCTTGCCATGCTCAGGCTCTTTTGGTCAAGAAGCAAAACATTCATTAATTCCTTGTGCTGGGTAGAAGTTGCACTCTTACTTTAAAAATGACAACAGGAGTAATAATCCAAGCTGGCAAGGTACCTGGACCAGCTGGCAGAAGATGCTCAGCCCTCCGGTGTCCTTGGTGCAGTAGATGTGGGTGATGTGCATGGCTCCTGCTCTCTGGTACGAATTGGTTAATGAAATTGGGAATTTGGATCCTTTGTTCTGGATTTTGTTGGCTTTTGTTGATTGTCATCCCAAACATCAGCATAAATTCATCTTGATTTCCCCTTAGGCCTCACTGTCTACCTCTCTGTTTCTAAATAATGAATTTGGGGGGCACAAGACATCTTTTGAGACTGCAGGAAGGTCGTTTGGACACTAGCATTGCCAAGTAAATGGAAAAATGAAAAAGGTTTTATCCTGTCCACTTAATCTAGTTGATAAATTATACCTCTACATTTGAATCAATTCTTTTGGCTTTATTTAGCTTCTCATCATGAGCAAATTTTTCTATTATCCTTATTCCTTTGGGAATAAAAGCTCTTTTTTTTTTTTTTTTAATTTGTTGTCAGTGTGTATTACAGTTATATTTGAACATCAATTTACAATGCAAGTCCTGTTTTATTCCTGAAATACTTATCTTTTCCAACTCTTATTAATTCTATGTGCCTTCTGGTAGGAAGCCAGAAACTCCTTATTTTCCTCAGTTACTGTAAATTGGACAAAATGCCTTTGACATTACTGATACACTTCCAGCTTCCAGCTGGCACAAGTGGTATCAAAATCAGGTCCGGGATGTTTATCAATATTTGACTTGCTACCTGGTAGATTATTAGCCCTCTCTGATTCGATCACTTCATGTATATGGAAAAAGTTTGCAGAGAGCCAAGGCATCTGTTGCCCACATGAAATGTCCCTTGCTTACCTTGAATAGCTGGTATTTAATGGGTCCCTGGAGAATTTAAGGCAGTGGCTGGTCCAATTCTATTGTTTTCTTAAGACATGAAACTGGTGGAGGAATCTGAGATGAAACTGAATGCAGATGGACAGATTTTGTTTCTGTTGCTGTGGAATTACAGATGTCCCTCAAGTTTCACAGTGGCAGCACACAACAGCTCTCTGTCGACTACACCAACATCAGGACATGTTCCCTTGCACGGATTCACATCGTTGTCCTTTTCATTAACTAAATGCATTAATATCTGCAGGGCAAAACCCACCCAACTTTACTATACTATGTGCCAGAGACATAACCCTGCTAAAGTCAAGGTGTTTATCCCATGTCTATTATCATTGATTTGTGGATCCTGTAGTTTTCTAATGGTGTTTTTGTTTCAAGGGATAAAAATTGGAGAGCTGGTGAGAACTCCCCACCCTTTCTGATGGCAAAAGGCTCATTGTTCTAACTTTCACTGACCTCAGCTTCCTAGGATTAGAAAGTCTTCTACCCTCAGAAAATGTGCCTCACACATGGGACTCTCACACTCGCAGTTTTGTTGATTAGAGTAAGATGTGAGACTCACATATCGACTGAGATTATATCAGGGAAATATTTTATCTTAAGTAAATACTTACAACATGAGACTCTTGGATTTGGTATGAGAGCCCTTTAGACTAACATGTCATGGCAGTCTGTAATCAAATTTGTGTGTGGAGACTGGTGATGTGTGAACCCAAAGTGCGTGAATCCTTATTGTTTCTGCCTGGAAAAGCTCACAAACCCAGAAGCTCTCTCTTGTGAGATTCCTGTTGCTTTCTGTTACTGGATGGACTGGAAATTTCTTGGCGTTCAGTGTTTTCATGTTAGTTTGAGCACTTTTACTTTCCATCTCCAGTGAAAACACAGTATGCGAACACATTTGAATAGCTTTACGTTAAACAAAGCTTTTCAAACCTTGTAGGTATTTTGGGGGCATTTTTAAAGGTAGTAGTTGTTTTATCCTTTCATCAACATCTTTCCTAGGCTTGTGAAAGGCTTTGTGTCTGGATGGTATGAATGAGGACCAATGTCACTGCAGGAAGGGCTCAGTTACAGCCTCTTCTCGGTAGCTTTCTGGAAACTGCATCCCCTGCAAGGCTCCTTTGCATGGGGTAGTGGGTTTTTCCATGCTTCCAGAAAACAGAAAACCATACAGCTTAAGCTGTTGTTTGTTTTCTTTTGGTCGTGACCCACATGTACTCTGCAGCACTGAGATAGTGCTGTGTTCCAGGGAGTCAGCAAAGGGGGATACCAAGAATGATACTTTAAAGATGTCCAGATATGGAGCTTTCTGTCTTGCACCGAACAAACTGTAATTGTCTTCACTCTCCATCTCCACCCAGCAGAAGCAGCTGTCACATGTCCTGATAAGGATCCTGAGTTAGAAATCTGGAACCCAGGTCACAACGAAGAAAACCGCATTGAAATCCGTAACGGCAGGAAGCTCCTTCTCTCTTCTTCTGCAACCGTCCACTCTATCCACATCACTGATGGAGGTAAAACGTGCTGGTGGCGAGGCTGGGTGAAGTGTGCTTTCCACTGTGGCTATTTAAATCACTCTGTCTCATGCTGGGAGAGCTTCCTGCTTGTTGCTGAGAATTGGGTGGCTACTGGACAAACACAGCTTTAATTCAGTACAAGGGTGGATGGTAGCTGAGATGCTACCGGTTCTTTAGCCGTTATAATCAACCTATTTGCTGTCCTTTCTGGAGAATTTACAAAAGCAGCTCAGTATACTCATCAGTTCTACTGTGATTTGCTTCAAAATCTTTTTTTTACTAAATCATTGTCCCGATAACATCATACTGTGCTAGTTGTGTTCTCAGGGTCTCAGAACAAGGCAGATACATACGTGCCTCTGTCTCTAAGGTTAGAGTCATAGTGTTGCTGGTGGCTGCTAGCATGAGTAGCTTTTATTCATCTTAACTTTGAATTTCTCTCTCAGTTTTGAGTGAGTCCTCTTCCTCACAAATCTTACTTGCATTCTTTAAGAATTGGCCTGAATAAAAACCATGTAATATCTTCAGGATTTGTATTGAGAGCTGTTTTGAGGAGGATGGGCAGAATTTTTCAAAAATTGACTTGAGAGCCCAGCACTGAGTTTAGCACAATGATATCACAACCTCTGATGAGCTGCTGTGTGTTAAAGCAAATGTCATAACCTTTTCTACTTAGGAAAACTGGTCATTAAAGATGATATGCAGCCTATCATTTTGCGTACTAGACATATACTTATTGAAAATGGTGGAGAGTTACATATCGGCAGTGAGATGTGCCCTTACCAAAGCAATGTGGCTATCATCTTATATGGGCGGTACGTATGCACTGTAAAATATTATCTTAGAACTTTCTAGGATCTCTCTTTCACAGCAGGGAACTGAAATGTTCCTTAAAATTACATTTTCTCAGATATCATCAGTGGTCTGTAGAAAGTTCAGTAGCTTTTTAAACAATTTAAATGGCCTGTAAGAATTGATGCAGTTTTGGTTCTGTTTTTCAAATCCTATGGGGAGATGAACACTGGGGTATTTGGGCATGCCAGAAAATCTGTATGCACCTTGCCACCACTCAAGCTGATTTTCCAGAATGGGCTTAAAACCTGGATAGTTCTTTTATTCTGAAAATTCTCCTCCCTAAACATCCTTTCTTTCTGCATGAGAGTGGTGAGCCAAAGTAGAAAACATTTATGTCTCGCAGTTTGCCACAGGGTGTCTTAAAATTTCAGAGATGCCAAACCCATATTTAACAACAACTAGACCTCCTAGCACCTGGTTAGGGTCCTAACTTCCTCCAGAATTCAAAAACACAAACATATCATTCAGTCTGGGCTTCAAGCTCCCTCTGGCCTGGATAGAATGAATATAAAGTGTATAATCTGCATTCCAGATTGCTGCTGGTCTTCAGGGGTTGCTAGTATTATTTCAAATAATTTATTTTTTGTACAGTGTGGGCAGTTGCTGATTCTTAGAGTAGTCGAAAGAAATGCATTGCAAATCATGACACTTCTCTCCTTGAGCCATAGCAGAACAAGGAGAGAGGCTCCTTGCCTGTCAGATACAAACCCAAAACTGGTTCCTTTCTTCCCTTCCTGCTGCAGAGCGGATGACGGCAGCCAGCCAAATCCCTACTTTGGGCAGAAGTATCTTGGAGTGAGTAAGGGTGGCACTCTTGAGATCCATGGAAAGAAGAAGCTGTCCTGGACTTTCTTAAACAAGACTCTTCATCCTGGTGGCATGGAAGAAGGTGGATATTACTTTGAAAGGAGCTGGGGCCATCGGGGTGTCATTGTCCATGTCATTGACCCAAAGACGGGGGCAGTTGTCCATTCAGATCGGTGAGTGACTTTTCAACTGTCTAGATGTGAGGATCTTTGGGAACAGGTTGGGGACAGCATCTCAGTAAACTCAGAAACACCCATTTCAACATCTTGTTCAAATGGGTGTTATTGCACGTATACACAATTTTTTCTAGATCAGTAATCTCCAAAACCAAAGAATAAGTAGCGTTATTACCTTGCTATACTGTCAACTGGAGTTTAATCGATTCGTCTTAACAGAAACTCCTAATATACCATTAGACAAGTGCTTTTGCAACAGGATAATATGATCACTGTAAACAATACAAAAGGGTTATTTCTTTACAGCACTTGCTTTTCAGTACATAAAGCTGCGATGCTCACTGAAGTAAATGTTTTTGGGTGTTTTTATCACTTTAGGTTTGATACGTACAGAGCAAAAGAGGAAAGCATACGTCTTGCCCAGTATTTGGGCAGAGTTGCGAATGGCATGATCCTGTCGGTTGCAGTGAACGATGAAGGATCTAGAAACTTGGATGACTCGGCCAGGAAAGCAATGACCAAACTGGGCAGCAAGCATTTCCTCCACCTTGGGTTTAGGTATGTGCCAGTCCTGCCAGTTCTCCCAGCACAGAGGCTTTATTATGCTCCTGAAATGTCCAAATAATTCCACTCTCTCAAAGGCACAAGGTTCTTTCACATGGAAAAAGAAAAAAAAAAAGAGGGAAACTTCTCAATGTGAAGTTTTAGCAGTTAATTAGATAGTTTAAGATGCACTCAGTGTCTATATTGGGTATTTTTATTAGCGTATTGAGGAATAGCATATGATTCACATTAAAAAAGATGTTTTTCCAAGATACCATTCCCACAAGTTACTTATTTCACTTTATTTTCAAGCCATCCCCCAGAGATTTAAGAAGCGTATCTACACATATGCAGTGGATTGGTTGGGCTGAACATTAAGGAGGGTAGAATAATAGCCATGTAGCCCTGGCTAAATACATATAGACGTACATACAGCATATTTTTCAGCTTGTCCAATACATATTCAGGGACTTGCACAGCACAGAAATTTAGCAAGGATGGATTTATGCTGTGGACTGTAAATACTTCTGTGGCCAATACGGTGTCTGTGTTGGCACACACACTGTTGAGAATATGTGTTATTTACCCAACTGTAGCCATTATATTTTTTGTGTTTATCTGAATTTATGTAGGCTTTTCTTTTAAGAGGCACTAAGAGGGTCACTGCAGAACATGAAAAAAAATGTGCTTAGTAGGAAGAAGTGATTCAATACAGCAGTCTGTGGTAACAGACAAGTGTCAGCGGGGCACGTGCAGATGGAGTAAGAT
Source organism: Buteo buteo (assembly GCF_964188355.1). Classification (NCBI taxonomy): domain Eukaryota; kingdom Metazoa; phylum Chordata; class Aves; order Accipitriformes; family Accipitridae; genus Buteo; species Buteo buteo. The sequence goes on from NC_134183.1 coordinate 24,885,170, forward strand.
TTGGGGTGGTTGATGAAGAGGTTGTGTCAAATATTATAGGGACTCCTGTACACCAGGTAATGCATTTCAAAGAATCAACCAGGGCTGCAGAAATAGTCTCCAAAACCAGGCTATCTCCATCAATGCAATGCTTGCTCTCAAATACCCAGAACCCATATTAAAGCCCAGTAGTCTTCTGGGTTTCTTTTCAAAGACTGAAATTAGGGAAACAGAAAAAGATTTTTACATTATACTTTTCTTTCCAATTGTGCAACAGGAAGAAATTGATGGGTTTCGCATATGTTTATAAAAGTAAATTGCACTTGATGTTCTTAGGCTGCTGTGGTGTTTTAATGCTAGTTTCTCACTTCTTTGCTTTAAATGCTTATAATGGAAATACCATAGAAATTCATCCATGGAAGTGTGACTTTCAACATTGCTATTGTTTGCAGTCAAAAAGCTAATCCTTGCCATGATGTTACCTGAAATACCACAATATTTCCTTATATAAATAATAGGGACATTGTGGGTACCATAATGTAGTAGTTGGTAACTGTTGTCTCCCACCGGCATACTGGTATGTGGAAAAATACCTGCACCTTAGTGCATTATTTAAAAGACTGTATTTTTAGGAGTGTTCTCAGCGTTTAAGTTCATCAGCTTTCAAAAAAAACATTGTCTGGATGGCAGCTGGGACCAGATTTACAAAGGCAGTTACACGGCAGAGTGGAAGACAGGCAGCTTTGTCAGATGTATCCAAGCTTTTCTCCTTAGGCAAATTGAACTTTCACTTTAATGTAACAAGATTTAGACATACCAGTTTATGTTTCAGACACATCTATAACTATGAATAAGGATGTATACACCTGACAGGTGCTTTTCAGAATTTTTTGGAAGATCTTAAAAAAAATGTTCAGGATGAGAAAATTGCACACACACATAAATACGTCAACCTGTATGGCAAAGGAAGGCTCTGACAGAGGAGAGTGGATGGATTTTTCTTTCTAACATGCCCATGTACGTGCTCTCACCACTCACTGCCCGGCACCCAGAATTTGCTGGCTGGTCCTGCTGAATTCTCGTTGTCAGATCTTCTCAACTCCCTGCTGATGGCTGGGGCTGACCATGGGCATCACTGAGACAATAGCAGTGTAAGCCCCAGGCTTAGGAAATTTCTATTTCACAGTTTGTGAGGTGCCACTTGAGCCAGGCTATTCAGCTATAGACTGGGTTGTTTTCCGACTGGGGTGGTGGCAGGGGTTATATGGACAAACTCCTGTCTCTCTCCAGTTGCTCCATGTTCAACCAGACCTTAAAGTTGTGCAACTCCCCCTTGCTGTAGCAGAGCCGATGAGCAGTGCTGATTTATCCAGAAATGTTTCTGTGTTCCTGGCATCTCTTCCAGTTGCCTATTTGCTGAGTCCAGCACATTAGGAATGAAAGGAAAATCTTGCATTCCTCCTCTATTGTTGCCCTTTTGAAAAGTGAGTTTACTCTTTCAGTGTGAGCTTTTTCCTTCTACTAATAAATTAAAAGAAAGCCTTTCTGCACTTGATGACATAGTTGTTCTGTTTTGAATCCCACCCATATATCACTGGTTTGGCTCTGGACTTACTGGTCCCTTCATTTCATATAGCCCAAACAGATTGCATGTGTCCTTATGTGTCAGGGTTGAATGACTTTAAAACTATTTTTAGTGATAAAAAAACCCGGGAGAAACAAGTATTTTAACATATGAAATGGGGCAAAACCTTGAGCTGCAGAACTAGATAGCTTCTTATTCTTTAGATTATGTTTGAGATTATTTTGGGGCCGTCATCTTTTTTGTCATTTGTTTTGAATTTGGTGACCAAAAAAAAAAAAGAAAATTATCTATCTTGCCTGCTGAGTGATAAAGTATCCTTCCTGCCCCCCTCCCCCTTCTCTCCCTGGATGGAGATCACAGCCCGGCAGTGCCTTTGGCAATTGGCACACAGGCCACTTTTCCAGCAGGAGCATCTGGCGTGCTGGCAGGCTCCCGAGGCAGTTGTGCTGGCAGCTTCTGCTGAGCCTGTCCTGTGCCGGGGCTGAGGACACGCCACTGGGACTGCCTCCCCTTGAGGACCCGTGCCCGGTGCGTGCGTGGGCCCTCGGCACGCCATGGGGTGCACCAGTGCTCACCCAGAACCTGCTCCTGCTGCCCCCAAAGTGCGGGGCTGTGAATCCCAGCAAAGCCCAGCTCACGCCAGTGGGGATTTGTGCATGTTTTAGTGGCTATCTGTCAATGTTTGTGTATGTTTTCTTCTGAAGTCCCAGAGCGGTTTACGACTTCACTTATACCAGCAGATGGTAAATGTAAGGTGAACTGCAGGACTCAAGGGTGAATCTTGATGCAGTTGAAATCACTGGGCATTTATACCTATAAAGACATGATTTAATCTATGGGACTACTAAATTCAGGGCAGCGGTGACAGTCTCCCTACCATCCTGAAAGCATATTTTTTATTCTGCTAGTCATTAAGAGCAGATATGCCTGAACGTCTTCTATTTGGAAGAGAAAACTCCCTCCTGACCCCTACTAATTGGGTTCACCTCCAAGGTTGGGAGGCACTTTAGTCTCTATCTCCATTGCTTACTCATCCATGTGCTCGTTCTCCAGTGCTGCTGATTGATAGCTATTGAACCTACTCAACCAATAACCACCAGGCGGTAATGAACTTACTTCTGACATGGGATCAGATTTGAACAGACAATTCAGACTCATAAACCTTGTTCAATGTTCAAAATAAGGAACCTAGATATGCAGAGACTATCTAGCTACTTTTTATCGTCCTTTGCCAGCCAGTCTGTCTGTTAGAGATTTTCATGGGTCATTCCAAAGACAATTGTGATATACAAGGTTTCAGTATGAGCTATATTTATTTATGCAGAAGTGGTTTCTTCTCATATTTTTTAGTGTACTCACGTGCGCGCGCGCGCACACACACACACGCTCACAAAAGATTTTCAGGCTCCTCAAGGAGTTGCCAGTGTCCCTTGGGTCTGTCACACACAAGACTCTTTAAACACTCATTTAAGAGCAACACACTTGTTATAGGAATGTATTGAGCAGGGATTTGTCTTCAAACTTCCTTCTCTTTTGATATATTTACTGAAGAAATACAGAGTGTTAAGATACTTTTAATTTTAACTAAGCTCCTGTCACACTAATCAGACTGTTTTGAATGTTGTGCCCCTAAGAAAAGCAAGAACATCGGGCTACAAAAAATATGCATCTCATACATGACATAACTTAATCATTTCTCATTGCATTTTCCAGGCACCCATGGAGTTTTATTACCGTTAAAGGAAATCCCTCCTCTTCTGTTGAAGACCACATTGAATATCAAGGTAATTCATATACAAAATGCTGGCTTGACATTATCTCTGGGAGTTATTGGAGTTATGGCTGAGATTAATTTGGTCAACAGTGTTTTCGCTTGACACTGCACTACATCGAAGCTGTGAGCAGTTGATGGTTAGACATACTTAATTGAATTATGTATATATCGCTTCTTCCCATTAATGCAGCTGAAGCAGCTGAGTGGGGTATAACCTAGGTTATCCAAACCCTGAGATAAAAGGTGAGATCCTGCACCAGTGTAAATCTGTGTAACTCCGTTGAGCTCAGACACTGCCTCTCTTAGACACAAAGCTGTGGAATAAACCCAGTTCACACCAGCTGAAAATTTAATCAGTGTATCCTGTATTTGTAGCCTCAAAAACTCTTGTGAAACCATTTTCTTGCAAACTGAAGACTTTTGAGTCTGTGTCTTTTCATGACATTTTCAAGAGCAGCTAACAACATGGCTTGCTACAACATCAAATAAAAATAGCAATACGTTACAAATCATTGGGTTTTTAATTGTCTCTTGATTTTTGAAGATTTTTCCTCCTGATTGTCCAAGCAGTTATAAAAGTATCTGAAGCCTCATTCCAAGATCACTAAATTTTTCTGGAAGCTGTTCAGGGCTAATTCTGGATAATATAGCCAAAATATGCAAACACACACATGGACCATTACCTTTTCAGTTCTGACTTTTATCAATTGCATTCAGTGATTTTACCAATGTTTGCTTTTTTACAGGTCACAAAGGGTCAGCTGTGGCCAAAGTATTCAAACTATTCAAAGCTGAGAATGGAGAACATTTTAACGTCTCTTCGACTAGCGAGTGGGTTCAAGGTAAGAGGTCTCTGTGCCATTTAACTCAGTGGTAGATAGCTGGCAAATAGGGTGAATCATCCTTTTTGTTGCAATACTTTTCCATTTGGGAAGAGTGGACTTGCTAGCTGCTGTTTACATCACCGCTAACCCAAGTAAAGAACACGCACAGATTCTTTCCCCAGTTGTCTCCAGGACTCTCTGAATAACTGGGATCCTTTTTCCTTTACTGCACTGGATATGAAATTCCATCTCTTATGATCTGAGAGATCACACACAACCTCTTACTTCTTTTGACTGCATAGTCATCATGTCCGTGTTTCAGACAACATACAGTAACTGGTCGTAACTTGACCTGAAGATCAGAAAAGGCAGCTAGGGAGGACACAGATCCAAAATCCATACCTATTAATAATGCTCATACTGCATACTCCAGTTATGTAGCTTTTAATAACTCCGCTCTCCCTTGGCTGGTTTCACTTCACAGCATCATTCAAAGCGGCTGACAGACTGGCAGGAAGAGGCAGGAATCAGATCATCAGTGAAGAAACTTGTGAATGATATCTGAGATCGTATTATGCTTCATGCATTTTTGCTGCATTCATTAAGCTTGACTTTCAAATGAATTTTCTTGTTTGCACTTGTCTCCAGATGTCGAATGGACAGAGTGGTTTGAGAAGCCTGATAAAGCGAGATCTAAGGACATGGAGAAGCTTTCGGATTTCAAAGCTGCTCATCCTGATAAAATCTGTAGGCAACCCTTTGACATCCAGGTAGGCTAGCTTACCACACACTTTAGAGGGGCAAGTCCTCTTTGTACTGACACTGCACCCCAAAATAATTGTGCTTGTCAGTAATTTTTGTTTCTAAATAAAGAACACTGATTATTTTAGTGCTCTAATACATAATGAACAAAATCTGATACCCAGTCTTGTATCATTCTGAGACAAAAGTTTATAGAATTGAGCTCCTTTCAGTAAATGCTGGCTTCTGGCATGAAAAGGAGTACAGGTGGGGTCATGGTCAGCACAGAAGCTATCATGAAATAGATGGTTCCCTGCTGGAAGATTAAAAGGAAAAAGCACATGAAAATTTCAAAGTTTTTAAATGATCATGGAATGGACCCTACCTAAAAAATTAATCACAAAATGTAATGAGATGGTAAAGCTACCAGCTGTAGTAGGTTGCCAAAAATACCGGTGAGCTTCCAGCCATTTCTTGGTGTCAATTGCTTTTCCTCTGTGGAAAGAAATTTGAATTCTGTTTGAGGCTAAACATTATAATTATGCCATCAGGCCAGCATGCTGAGGAGAAATCATATACCTTTTCTGAGACTGCAAAAGCCTCTCTAAGGACAAAATAAAAAAGGCAAAACCCAAGATTTTTTTTGCATATGTTCACCATATACTTTATATGTCTACCTGGTAAAACAACTATAGCAGAAGCATTGCCTAGCAAAAGACAATAAAATACTTCATATCTGTGGGAGGCAAACCTAAGGTTCCTGCGTACTCTAAACCAGTGGAGTTGTCCTTATTCACAAGAATGCCGCTATTGAAGTAAATGGGAATGCTGACAGTATGAGTGAAAGTTTCCAGGGCTAGATGTTATAAAGAATCTCCTCTTGAACAGAAAGGAAAAAACTGCCCTATAATTTTCTGCCAGGTCTTAGCAAATCCACATTAATTTCTGCTTCCATATATGTATATTAGAAGTGACAACTCAGTTCAAAACAGGGGTCAGATGTTTGTTATGATACAGCCCCTTCTAGCATGCATATTAAAAGAGAAACAAGAAAAATATTATTCTGCTCAAGAAACGAACCTTTTTTTCTCTTCTGTTAAATGACAGTTACTTTTTTTCCATGTATATTAAAAGTGAGACAACATTTTTCAGTTTATCCTGCAGATCTTATGGCAAATCCTCAGGTAGTGTAATCTGGTGTTGCTCATTGCTTTCATAAAGTCACACTGATTTATAGCAGCTGGTCTGCTCCGGCTATGCTACACACAAGAAAATTGAAGATATGATGATAATAACAGAAGCGCAGCACAGCCAGAGGCACATTCCTTCAGCTGACAGTGCTAATCCTATACATGGCAGCGGGGTATATGCATTAATAAGGAAGGTCTGCATGAGTGCGAGAATCAGGATCAGGCCCTTCATTGAAAGATGGCTTATCTCCTGGTGCCTTGTTAAAATACACGTGATATTTGGATTGCCCAATGCAAGGCATCACATTTTTGTGAAAGAGTCAAGAGAATCGCAAGCTACAGAGCCAGACTGTGAAATTTAACAGGACCCTGAGGGGTGACATTGCCCCAGCAGGAACACAGGAGAAGCTACATATCGCACTGCTTCTTGGCATGATACAGCCTTTTTTCTCAAGGCAGCTCTACAGGCTGGTACTTGTATGTGAGAAAAGGCCATCTCTTCTTGTTCCTTTTAGAGTGACGGGTATTGCAGCAGCTTTGTTTTTGTCTTAGAGAGACTGATCCATGCAAAGAAGAAATAAGACCCCTACCTCTTTCTTCTGCAAGGTTCAGACATAGCCTAGACACAAGCAATGAAATGAGTGCAGTGAGGAGGCTTGAAACCATGAGTTCATTTGGGTGCAAGCATCTGTGTTCAGGCTTTTCATCTGCCCTCAAACCAATGGCAAGAGAAAATCTAGGGCACTGAGGCAGATGTTAGTGAAGCTCAAAATACTCGTCCCAAAAAAAGCACATGGTCTTAATATAGATGCAGGAGAAAGGCATGCACCTAGCAATAATCTATGCAGCTTCGGATAAAATAGCTGTGTTTGAGCACCAGCTGGAGTGCCGGCTGGATAGCATATATAACGATCACAATGTTTTGTTATACAACTGTTGTGCATGACCCAAAACAAAGCAAAAGCCTCTTCTGATGGCATCGATGTTTTGGTGAAATCCCTTCACCTCAAGGTATTACCTGTTTTATATTTCCATTCTCATGCCAGGCAATGACGCTTGATGGAGCTAATTTAACAACTGAGGTTTTCTACAAGAGCGGCCACGATTACAGGTTTCTGTGCCATGGCAAGGACCAGACGGGTGAGGGCTGCCAGAACTACAGAGTACGGTTCCTGTGTGGCAGATCTGGTATGTACCCCATGTTTGAAAGCCAGACCAGGGAAAAGCAGAAATACTGTCTTCTGATGACTGGCTCTTGTTTGGTGTAAGAACAACTTGAGTAATTTCCCAAGCTAAAACTTAGGCTGGGCTATTGACATGAACACAGATAAAACGGCTGAAGATTTATCTCGGGAAAAATTCCTGAGCACTAACAGAGGCAACAGGGTGTTGTCTCAAAGACCCAGCAAGGCTGTGGCAAATACTTGGCAAGTCCCTTCCTGTAAATATCTTGTCTTTTGCTAAAGCATTTTGGGATGAGGTAGGATTAGTCAGACTGTGTGAAGACAACAGGTTTTGAAAGCAATACTTTATTTTGTAGTTATTAATTCTAACACTGCTGTCCCTAACCTGGGCATTAGACAGGTCATTAGGATTCTTCAGCCCTCAGCTGGTGAAAAAAGAAAGGTGGAAGACTGTTGTTTTGCTGGAAAAAACAGTCATGTTAAAGACCACTTGACTGCTGTAAATAACAGAGGCCAGTGCCCACAAGTGCTGCTGCTAAGTGGGTGTGGTGAAAATGAGCCACTAAGATCTACATTTAAATTTAGTCCTGGGGTTAGTGGAAAAACCACCTGCCTGCGACTGAAGGAAAACACTTTCTTGTTTGCTCCCTTTCCAAGCCAAAGCCAGTAAAAAACATGTTTGGAAGAGTTAACTCTTTTTTGTTGCATGAGGAAATCATCATTTTTGTGGAGTTCCAGGCAAGAAAAAAAAAAAAAGAGCCAGCATTTTCTGATAAGATTAACTGAATTCTCCACCCTTCCATTCTGGCTTTTCAGTGAAACCAAAGCTTACGGTAACCATCGACACCAATGTGAACAGCACGGTCCTGAATCTGGTGGATGACGTGAGCTCATGGAAACCCGGAGACAGGCTGGTGGTTGCAAGCACTGACTACTCCATGTACCAGGCAGAGGAGTTCCAAGTACTGCCGTGCAGAGCCTGCAGACCCACCCAGGTCAAGGTAGCAGGTAAGGTGCTTCATCTTGTCATGCTGGTGTTGCAGTTCACAAATTCTGTCATTTGAGCTAAGGTGACTCCATTAAGAATTGCAAAGAGTTGAAAGACACTTGAATTTGACAGCTAGTTTTTAGACGCTTTTGGAAAACATACACGTTTTCTGCTTGAAAGCCATCTAGCTTGGTTCTGGTTCCCTTCTGCCTGCCCTTTTCATAGCTGACTCCATTTTTTGTTCCCAAGGACACTAGTGAATGGATGTATTTATTTAAGAGAGACAAATACAGGTCATGTATTTGAAATGTTCAGGTTTAGGTAACTGCATTTGAAAATGTATCCCTTCCTAGAAAGCAGATGAGCACAGTTGATCTGAAGAGTGAGCTAGGGCAGGAGCAGACCACGAGAGCCTGTAAGGCTATGAAGTAATGTGCAGCTGGCTATTTTCCTAAGAAAGTTATATTTAACAAGAACTGTAATCTTACATTTTAGAAATACTGTTTTGTACTACTGAAGCTACTGTTTCTCATTTACTGTGTCTCTAGACAGCATTGCTTAGAAGTGATGTATTAACCAAAGATTTCTGGGGTCACGTGTCCAGCAAGTTGTCCTGAGCCACAGCCCTGGGGGAGACGGAGTCGGTAGGGTGCTGCCTGAGTTCCTCTGAGCAGGAGGAGCAGGAATCTGTGCAGAGCCACAGCATTTGTCTCTTGACGATGACTAGCTCAACTCCAGAACAAATTGCTTTTGATGAAAAGACATTGTAGTCCAATGATTTTAAAGTGGCCTTCCGATACTAAGTCCAATTAAGTAGCATAACCATGATGAAGCACAGACTACCACCGATATGAGCATAAAAGTGAAAACCAGCAAGGGAGATTTGCATCTCCACTTGAGTCTGTGAAGTGGTCTTTCCCTTCCAGAACTATGTTTTGGCACACTGATAAGCAGAGCATGGAAATACCACGTGAACAGCCTCTTCTGTGAATAGATGAGGAATTTTTAACTTCTGTAATTTACAAAAGCAGAAGTTATTTTACAATATAAAAGTATGTAATAGCTGAGGCTGTATTTCAAAGGCAGCATCTGCCTGGTGGTAAATCATGCATGTTACCTTATCTTTTCCTTACACACTGGCAATTGCTCTAGGCAGAGGTTTTGTCTGCATTTACAGTAAGATCTTTCTGAGAAATCATTAGGGTACTTGGAACATCCAATGCACCAGGGAGTTTTCTCAGTTCTGTGAAATGAACTACTTCACCACTATCTCTGATGCAACATCTTCTGGAAGGTACAAATATACTTCCTTTGGCAACTGCCTCCCCACAGAGCTCTAGCCATTCATTGTTGGATGGCCCAAAAGAGAGATGTTCATCAAGCCAAGAAAAACGTTATTCACAGTTTGAATGTATCATAGTCTTATGACTTAAAATGACTAGTACTTTCAAAGAAGACACATTTCCAAGCTGAATATTTTTCTTGAGCAAGTTTTGAGCTATTGGAAAAACTGTACCAGACTAGTATGATACAAGTCACATCATGAAGATGATCTTGGAAGATCGTCAGTAAAAATAAAGATGACACACGAATATTTCTCTTGGGCTTCCCATAATCTAATGGATCTGTGAAATTCATGTAATTACATTTATCTTCTACAACAATGGCAACTAAGTTAGTTTAAGGAAATGAATAAAGGGTTAAAAACAACAAAAAAGTTCATGTGAATTTCAAGTAAAGAAGCAATGGAAACACTTGTTAAAGTAATTGTGCTCTTGGTCTCCAATTACTCTTTAGGAGAATTAGGACATTCCTTTTATTACCACAAATGACATGAACACCAGGGCCAAAGTCTGCCCTTACTTATATCCAGGCAACTCCATTGACGTCAATGGGATTTCACTGATTATATAAATCAAGGCAAAATCTAGTCCAGTAATACAAAATCACATCCAACTTTCTTGTAACAAAAGCGCATTCACACTAGAAAATAAAATAATCTTCCTGGTTCTAAGTTCAGTCTAAATGAAATAAAACCTGGGCAAGGCTGAGAGTTCCCCCCTGTCTTTAGGAGCCAGGAGGTCTCTGAGCTGCTCTGTGCCTGGCCATGGTGTAACTTCATCCATTGCCCTGTGCCATAACATGCAATTAGCCAGAGTAAGGACCGCTAATGAGCCAGGGGGTGGGTGCTCTCCATGCCTCCTCCCCTCCTCGATGCCTGCAGCTGCCCACAGCGTGCAGAGCCCTGCCTGTGCTCTCCCTGCCCTGCCAGGCGGGCAGCAGTAGCGCAGCGGTGGTTTTCCAGGTATGCTTGTCGTTGGAGGAGGCAAACACCACCGCACTGAGGGCTTGGCTTGCACTGAAACTTCTCTGTGCATGGGCATGCACGGGTGAATGCGCTGTCCCATGATCAGGCACTGACTTTGATGAAATTTATTTGGATTCAATTAATTACCTGTGAGACTTCTGTTAAATAGGGCTTTGTTTGTCCCAGTGGCTCATCAAACATTGCGTGAAGGAAGAACAGCCGACAGAGAGCAAGCACGTAAAAATAGCTGGCAAGTGGTAGGCTGGCCTCTAGCCTTAACACAGGTGAGCAGCCCCTGCACAGCCTGTGCTTGCATGGCCACATCAGGCTCTTAATTGCATGCAGAAGACGTTCATCATAAATGTCTGCCTGTCTTTTGCTGTGTGAGATATGCAAGATTGCTTTGCTCCTTCCAAGAAAAAACTTCCACACAGATAGATACATTTATATACAGCGTCTTAGAGGGATGTCATTTGTAATAAGTGAAATGGCTTAATTTTCCTAACAGGTTTAGTTTAGCAGCTGAGAACTCCAAAAGTCTGCCCTTTGAAAGACAAATGATAAAACCATTCCTACCCGTGATGGTTTATTTCCCTCTTAATCTTTGGGGTTTTTTCCTTTCTATTTTTTTTTTTAAAACAAAACCTAAATGTCAGGTCTGAACTACTTAAGAGTCTCTTTGCTTAAAAAATGGCAGAAAACCTCTGTTTTGTGGATAGACAATTTGGTGTGGCAGTCACTTGGCATACCAAGGTTTAATTATAATTGATGCTGTCATCATTTAATAATATTTTAATACACATGGTTTAGCGTATTGTGCCAAGTAAGTCAAACTCATTAGTTAGCTCATGTCCTATTTATATCTGATACTTCCTGCTGAAAGCTCATACTTTCTTTACTTGCTAGAAACTGGTTGATTAGAGGCTGGTGTTTTCAAAACAGCTTAAGAGCGTTAATACTCAGTTGCCATCAGGTTTTAGTAGGATTTAGTTGTCTAAAGTGGACTTCTGCAAATCTCAGTGTAGAAAGCAAGGGAGGGCACCCATGTACTGATCTTCTGCACTCCCTTATTTGAGTAATTACACTAATGCCAAAACTGTGGCTCCAATGAGTAAGTGTGGTTTGCATGAGGACCCAGCTCTGCAGGTCCTGCTCCCGGTCAAATGGTTGCTCACTTAAATGGAACTTTTTTCTCCTCTTGCCTCTTTTGTTTAACTTTTTTTTACTTGTCATTTTTGTGCCTAGATTATTTTCTCTGTGGGAACAGATTAAAACTGTTTGAACTTCCAACTTCACAAGGTTTGGGGAGGCACAACGGTACAGGGCAGAGGGAGGGAGGAGGAAGGAAGGAAGGAAGGGTTGTGTTGTTATGATAGAACTGGATAGTAGGAAAGATCAAGTATTTTGTCTAGTTTCCCTGGGAAACAAGTCTTATCTGCATCTTGGTTGCTCTGTATGAAGTTACTACTAATGCTGATAAGTTTCACCATGGAACAAAAATGATGAAATGCTCTTTTGTGCTCCTATATGCTCTCGATAAAGCATGAAAAAACTATTTGTGCCTGGCATAATTAGTCCAATTATCCCACATACTGGTGAATCTATGATTACAAGCACACATATCTTATATCCTGCTTATTGGGTTGCAAATGCTAGAGATATGGAGTTTACTGTGATCTTGTTCATGCAGAGAACTTCAAATTGAAAATGTAAATACATAGTTGCCTAACAACTTCACAGCCTGTGTCAGCATTCATTGTGTGCTTTAAGGATGGGAGAAGTTACTCCACCGTCAAAATTCAGATACTTTTAGAGATTTAGGGGGCTCTGTTTAGAAGTTGGCATCTTTTCGGCTGGAACTTGTCCGAAGCTCTTTTTTTAAAGCAATCCCAGTGCTTGAGGGCAGGAAATGTCATGAAATGGCCCTTTCTAACAGTCTTTCAGAGCTCTTTCTTCTACCTCTGGGCATTGCCTAGAAGCAGAGTTGTCAGAAACATACTCAAGTTTACACAGCAGTTCAGTTGGGTTTGGGCCTGATTTAAGTAAGAATTTGATCTGTTTGTCCACCAGACCTGCGTAATCTTCCTATTCCAGCCACAAGAACTTACATGTCAGGATAAGGAGAGGAAAAACCTGGAAGGTCAGAGAGAGAAAACCCTAGCATTTACAGAAGTATGTCAGCAGATTGCAAAGTAGGACAACCAGGGGATCAAGGACAACCAGGGCACCAGGCCCAGCCAGCATGGGTTCATGAAAGGCAGGTCCTACTTGACCAACCTGATCTCCTTCTATGACCAGGTGACCCACCTAGTGGATGAAGGGAAGGCTGTGGATATTGTCTACCTGGACGTCAGTAAGGCCTTTGACACTGTGTCTCATGGCATACTCCTTGAGAAGCTGGTGGCTCATGGCTTAGACAAGTGTACTCTTCGCTGGGTAAAAAACTGGCTGGATGGACGAGCCCAGAGGGTTGTGGTGAATGGAGCTAAATCCAGTTGGCAGCGGGTCACAAGTGGTGTTCCCCAGGGCTCAGTATTGGGGCCAGTTCTCTTTAATATCTTTATTAACGATCTGGACAAGGGGATCGAGTGCACCCTCAGTAAGTTCACAGACAACACCAAGTTGGGAGGCAGGCTCGATCTGCTTGAGGATAGGAAGGCTCTACAGAGGGATCTGGACAGGCTGGATCGATGGGCTGAGGCCAGTTGTATGAGTTTCAACAAGGCCAGGTGCTGGGTCCTGCACTTGGGTCACAACAACCCCATGCAGCACTACGGGCTTGGGGAAGAGTGGCTGGAAAGCTGCCTGGCAGAGAAGGACCTGGGGGTGCTGGTCGACAGCCGGCTGAACATGAGCCAGCAGTGTGCCCAGGTGGCCAAGAAGGCCAACGGCATCCTGGCCTGCATCAGAAATAGCGTGGCCAGCAGGAGCAGGGAGGTGGTTGTTCCCCTGTGCTCGGCACTGGTGAGGCCGCACCTCGAGTCCTGTGTTCAGTTTTGGGCCCCTCACCACGGGAAAGACACTGAGGTGCTGGAGCATGTCCAGAGAAGGGCAACAAAGCTGGTGAGGGGTCTGAAGCACAAGTCTTATGAGGAGCGGCTGAGGGAGCTGGGGTTGTTTAGCCTGGAGAAAAGGAGGCTGAGGGGAGACCTTATCGCTCTCTACAACTACCTGAAAGGAGGTTGTAGTGAGGTGGGTGTTGGAGTCCTCTCTTCTGTCAGACGGCTGGAGATAGGACGAGTGGAAATGGCCTGAAGTTGCGCCAGGGGAGGTTTAGATTGGATATTAGGAAAAATTTGTTTACTGAAAGGATTGTCAGGCATTGGAACAGGCTGCCCAGGGAAGTGGTTGAGTCACCATCCCTGGAGGTATTCAAAAAACACATAGGCAAGGCACTTGTCCTAGGACATAGGACATGGTTTAGTGGGCATGGTTGATGGTTGGACTCGATGATCTTAAAGGTCTTTTCCAACCTAAATGATTCTATGATTCTATAAGTAGCAGCTGCAGAAAGAGGGCATGAGGTGGGACAGGAGTGGGCTTAGGAAAGAGCATGACACTGCCATTTGGATAAAACACTACCATACCTTGCAGAGACTTCACAGTGCGCAGTTAAAGCCAGCATAAGCAGATGCGCTGCCCTCAGTCCACACCAATCCTCCTCCCACCTATCTGCAGCAGTAAGATCCACTCATTTCAGCCTTGAAACCAAACAGCTACAGAGGCTTTGATCCAACACAGCATTTAAGGATACACGTAATAATATCCACATGAACTTAAGGCTGTTCACACTCCTACAACGGAGAGTTTATTTCTGACCTTTGTGGGGCACCATGCAGGATCTTGAAGGACAAAAGGAATGAAGGGCTATAATAGGATGAGTTACCCAGCAGGAAACTGTCCCAAGAAGGCTTAATTAGCTCCATACTCCTTATAAAGTTTCATCCTTTCTGCTGTATGTCTTTTTACTGGAAATTTAATTTTCCATGTAAAAGTCATGAATTCGAGGAATATTTTTTCATTAAAACATCAGGTTGTACTGCATGACTTAAGAAGCTGGTCAGCTCACCCAAACTGTGCTGCATTGCGTTACAGGCTTGTGGCTTAGGGATGCAATAGCAAACGCCATCAAGATAATTCAGAATAATGAGGATTTGACAGGATGCCTGTGTGAACATTTGTTGGTTATTAAATATAAGCAATAGGGGCATTACCACCAGTGATGACAAATGTTTGGCAAAAATGCTAAATCTGGCAGAGGTCTGGGCTGGCATCTACAATGAGTTGCACTGATTTTAAAAGTGCCCTGAAGGGTTCACTGTCACTGGATTAGGTGGGTTGAACAGACAAGTTTGTGTTTAGCATTCCCTTTAAAAACTCTTGTTTAGGAAACATTAAAAGACCATGAGAGAGAAGGTCTTAGCCTTAGAGAGCCCAAAGGAGAACAAAAGACTCTTTAGAGAGAAAAAAAAAATCCAGGAGCATTTTAGCTCCACTTTATCTTCACCAAACCCAGACCTTCAAGTGCCTGTTTCACTTCTGAAAGGGAGATTTAGCAGTTTGTGTCATTTAGAGCCAAGGCATTCAGGAATGCATGAGTGTACCTGGGAGGGTTTTCAGAGACATCTGCATAACTCGTCAGAGCTGAGCCCTCTTCCACATCTGCAGCAGCTGAAATAGTTTTAAAATTCCACCCTTCCTAGGTTTGATAAGGCCTGGGACCCAGGTTTTATGGCTAGGTTCAAGTATGGCAGGTTTTCCTGGAGCTTTGTACAGTTTGGAGAGACTCTGCTTTGAATTGCTTTGTTGACATAAGCATGCCCTTGATTAGTGGATCATCTATGTTTATTTTAATGCATACTTTCTTTTAATAATTACCTTGTCTGTACCAACAACTGGTGACTTTAATAGTCACTGTCTTGAGTAATAAGCATGGAAATGTGCTCATATTTTGCTGAATCAAGACTTCTACCAGGCAAGCCCACAGATTAAAGAAGTTGCTCCCTGTGAATTTACGTTTTGCTAACTGGAGGCACTGGTATGACAAACACATCAGCAAACCCAGGGTGCTTTTCCTGGTCCATCACACAGGCCTGTTGTGGGGAGACGTAATTTGTGTCACTGCAAGGCTTTGTTTGGTTTAGATTATAACATGGCACAAGCCTGGCCTGCTGGCGTGGCAACATCTGTCCATGAGGGATGCAGCAAGACTGAGCCCAAAGGAGGAGACGGTGAATCAGTGACCCCTGGGTTTGTTAGCGGTTGGGCAATCACAGGCATCGGCTTTGATGCTGAAGCAGCAGACACATTCCTCCCATGTTCAAAGCACAGTGTTGCCTTTTTAACTTCAGTGCCGGTTTGCAAACCCCTGGCTTGGGTTTACCCGTGGTCAGTGCTCAAGGTTTCAGATATCGTGGCTGCTCTCTGGGAAGGCTCCGTGTGCTGGCTGTGAGCAGCAACCTAACTTCAAATTTGTAGCTCTGCAGAGTGAGATGCTCCCGTCCCTGTGTGAACTCCCCGAACTCGCCACGGAGCAGCCTCTTTTGGTTTTTTTCATGCCCATCACTAAACATGCCCCAGCGGCTCCCTGGAAGTGCCACGTGTCTGTAAATGCACACCGTGGTCCTCCCAGCCCCATGGGAAGTGCCTGGTGCTGGAGTGCTCGTTCCCAGCGGGCATTTACAGCACCTGAGGGCTCCCGTGCCAGGGTCTGCCTGCCACGAACCATTTCAGGAGCACAGCCCCATTGCCATGGGGAGCTTGAATTTCTGGCTGCCTTGAGGAGAGGTTAGTTTTTCAAAACTCTGTTAAAGGAGCTATTAGTCAAAATCCACTTTTACATTGGAAGGGAATTGCTTTCCATCTCTCCTTTTATCTCCAAACAAGTCAAGTCAGCAAAAGCACAAAGTGAAAAACATGCACCCAAGAAGTTATATTTAGAAACTGGTTAGTCCGTATTTAACATTCCTGTCAGTGCTTACCCTATTTTGCATGTCTGGACTGGTGTTAAATTAAATTAAATACATGCAAGCATGACATTTATTATTCTAGAACTCAGCGCATGAATAACAAAACTGCCTATCTAATTTCACTGCCACAAATCCTGGAGATATGGCTTCAAATAGGATGTTCTTATGATTATCTGAACTTCTTCCTGCATTTCAGTAAATCAAGAAAGGTCAGCTCTGGGGGAAACTGAAAAATAACAGCTCAAAACCAGTTTTATAATGAGAGGCTGTGGTCCTTAATAGACTCACTCAAGGCTCCAGCACAGCATGGAGAACACTCACTGCAGTGGCTTTTGTAATGTATGTGAATAAGGGAAGCGAAGCTGCTTTTTGGACGGGCTGGGTCTGGTTTTGGCCACACACCTGATGAGGCTCACTGGCTTCAGGGCAACACCGCAGGGAAGCCCACGACTTTCTAGGGAGGCAGTTGCAAAAGTGGGCAAGGTGCAATCCCATGGCCGCTTGCAGTCCCTCATTTCTGGGGCTGAGCATGGAGCTTAGAAGAGCCTCATCTTCCCACCACAGGCCTGGGTAAAAGCATCCACCTGTTCTGCCGTCACCACTCCTCTAGCTAACAGAGAGTGTTTTTTCACATGATGCTGTTATTTTGAAGGGGGAGGTGCCAAGGCAGAGGGCACATGTAGAGGTGTGAACCCCATCCTGCAACACAGCAGTCTCGGAGCAAGGCGGAGCACTCGCCCTTCCCAAATCCCAATATTACCATCAAACTACACTGCTCCCAGCTGCAGGAGAAGAGGGAGTGAATAGTGTTTGCTTATCTTTGTTATAAAGTCAAAGCATCATGTTTTCGTTAAAAACAAGACTGCTTCAGTGTTCAAAATCCTCCCCTCAACTTGGCACCTCTGCTTAAGCATGAACTGTTTTGCAGTGATAGCCAGGCTTCAGGCTCACCATTTGTTTCTAATTATGGATTTGAACGATTGAATTGAAATGAAATTCATGCAAGTGTAGCATTCCTTAAAGTTCAGTGTTTACTTAAAGAGTTTATTACTTATTTTTACTGGAATAATACACAATGTAGTCAGTAAGATGAACCTTTTCCCAACTGCATTCTCTGCAGAAAGCCACGGAAGGAAGGAGGGAGTATGAATATGTTTGAATGAAATTAGAGCAAAGAGATGATTTTGCTTTCTAGACATCCGCACTGCCTGGAGTTCACCCCTTGCTGGTCAGGCCAGGGAAAGCTTTCTGTGCTTTTAACCCCTCCATGGAGCCAGGTGTGAGTGCAGAGGAGGTTATGAGCAACCTGGCTTGGCAAAGGGAGATGTGGCATAGGGTAGATGGAAGATCCCATTGACTCCAACTACACCAGGGCAGAGGAAAGCATTGAGAGCAAGTTGGAAGCATACAAGCGGATCTAAAATTGAGAAGTTTGGGAGGGCAGGCAGTGGGAGGTTTTGCAGCCCACAGGCTGGATGAGGGGTTGCAATTGTCCCAAGCCACAATTTCCACAAGGCTTTCTGCCCAGTCTTCTTCTTGCTTAGATTAACAGTCATGGCGTTAGCAGGATCAGACTGATGCTCGCCTGTGAGTAGTGCTGTGGAATCTGAGCAGCTCCCAGTGTCTCACTATGGGAAGTGCTGTGCTAACCTTGAGGATTTAGACTTTTCACTAGCTACATCATCAATTTTCTTTGCATTGTAATCCAAAGTAAAAAGATCTTGAATGATTTCAGTCCCTTTTCAAGGTAGGAAATGTGTTTTGTCTAGCAGAATGTTGGTTTAACTCCCTGGCTAAATGAAGCAACTTAAGACCAAAAATCCCACTTCCTCTATTGCAAATATCTCAGCAAGACCTTGGGTGACACCTGTGCTCCAGCCTTCCCTCCTTTGAGGAGTCAGCCAACAGTTTTTGCTGATTCAATTACTCTTTTCATTATCACGCCAACACCACCACAGGAAGCACAAGGGGAAACCAGCAGCATTGGCAGAGTAACCCTGAAACTGGATCTTGTTCCTTTAGGGAAAGCAACGTACCTCCACATTGGCGAAGTTGTTGATGGTGTCGACATGCGGGCAGAAGTGGGGCTGCTGAGCCGCAACGTTGTGGTGATGGGCGAGATGGAGGGCCAGTGCTATGAATACAGCAGCAAGTTGTGCTCCTTCTTTGATTTCGACACCTTTGGGGGACACATCAAGGTAGGGCTGGAGCCCTCTCCTTGCACTTTCCTCCACCCAGCCACACCTTCACATACCAAGGAAGCCAGGATGCAGAAAGGGAAAAACCCCTTGTGTCAGCTGCTGAGCAAACAGCCTCTCCCCACAGTGCAGCAGATCCACTCTGCTGCTGCTGCCTGTCCCTTGGCTTTGAAGTGCACCTCACGCCCCTGCAGACATTGCTCAGCCAGCTAGGCTGGTGCTCAACCCATCCAAGATACAGTCTCCACACCCCGATCCCAGTTTTCCCCAGATTCTGGTGGTGCTCAGCCCAGGGAGTTTGATTTGATCCCAGCTGACTGAAACTCATGGAAACCATTAAAAATGCAAATGGTTTTCCTTCTAAAATTAAGTCAAATGTAGCCATGGCAGCAGTGGTGGGATCAAAGAGCTACTATGGTCTTCTTAGCCACCCTGACCCTCTTTCCCTCACTCTGCAGCCATGCACTCCCTTCCACGCAGTAAATCTCTCTAGCAGATACTATACAACATTTCCTATCCCTGTAGTCCCCTCCTTCTTGCCCTCAACAGTCTTTTATATTTCTTGACTGATGTTCTGTTGTTCTCCAGATTGCTCTTAATTTTAAGGCTACTCATATTGAAGGTCTAGAACTGAAATATATGGGCCAGCAGACAATGGGACATTATCCAATTCACTTCCATATGGCTGGAGATGTGGATGAGAAAGGAGGCTACAACCCTCCAACATACGTGAAGGATGTCTCCATCCACCATACCTTCTCCCGCTGCGTCACAGTCCATGGATCCAAT
Source organism: Buteo buteo (assembly GCF_964188355.1). NCBI lineage: Eukaryota > Metazoa > Chordata > Aves > Accipitriformes > Accipitridae > Buteo > Buteo buteo. The sequence goes on from NC_134183.1 coordinate 24,904,699, forward strand.
GGCTTACTGGTAAGAAGCCCCAGTGTCTACCTTAGAGATGGAGGCACCAGTCAAAATTTTTCCTCATAGCATGAATACAGCTTAATTATTGCAGGGTGATGTGTTTTATTGTTAGAGGTAGTGTCTTACTCCTCCCCCATCCTGATTATGAGGCTATATATTCCAGGCATATTTCAACCTGCTTTAAAAAGTAGGAGGCCAATGTGGCACTGTAGGCTGCGCGTGACTCAGAGTGGGCTGAGCTTTTGTCTGTGTGCAGCAATGTCTGCAGACCAGCCCATCTCTAATGAGTAGTTGGATCTATCTATAGACAGAGACCTTGCTATTTAAAGAGAATAATCAGAAGGTTTAAGTGTGCTTCATCTTTTCTGTAATAAACTTTTGTGTTTGCAATGCCATTCACAACATTATGCACTCACAGAGCTCTGATTTGTCTGTTACCCCCCAAAACAAGAAATCATTTAAGATAAATCTATAAAATGACCTATGCTTACCAGACAAGTTACAGCACACCAGAGATGGTAGGAACACATTCAGATTCTCCCCAGATGTAGGGGTGCCTTCTTCTTTGGGTTAAGGATGCAGAGGGAAAACAACACTACCTTACTGAGCACCCTGGAGACTGGCACATAACCCCAAAAGGCTTTGCTCACACTTACCCCATCTCTAATGGCTTCTTCTTACCCATATTTAGGAAATGTGCAGAAATCTATCCCAAAAGCAGAGCTGCTAAAGGAATGACATAAACATCAGGTTTGACTAGACAACTTTTCCCCAGGTATCAGCTCAAATACGAAGTCTTAAAATGACAAGATTTCTGTAGGCAAGGGACTCTCACCCATTCAGTGAGATCACGGTGGATTCCAAAAGGAAAAAAGTGTATTAGAGCCCCAAAGAGGAGCATTTGTACAGTCAAGGGCCCTGCTACCATATATAACAGAGTTTTAAGAGAAGACATATCATTGGCAGTTGTAACCTGGATGGTCACTGTGCATTAGGAGTTCATATCTATACCACTGTTTTAAAGTTACCGTACCATCGCATAGCAGGAGCCTGTAAGAATCTGTTTTCCTTGAACTTATTTGGGGAGTAGCATTTGCTTTCAACACCTAGCTAAGACACAATTTTTGCCCTTTACTTGCTGATGAATGCTTCCTCCTTTACTGACTCTAGCACATCAAGGGCTTCATCTTACAGTCGTCTTTTTGGCAAGGACTGCAGGCTACAACCTCTAAAAGTGGCAACATTGGAAGGGAAAGTCACAGACATAATTAAAATGCACAGAAGTTGAAGAGAGGGCATTGAAATTACAGTTCCAGAAGCAGAGCAGCTTTTATTTGCTATTTATGAATGCGAGGCTTTGGTTTTAACCTCTATCCTTCTAAGTTTGTAACATGACCCTAAAAACGTACCAAGTGAACATGGCTTCTGAAGAAAAAAGACATTCTACTATATAAATTAGTTGAGGCATTCAGGGTCATACGGCATCTTCCCAATTCGGAGTCAGCAGTACAGGGGCTCAGCTCAATATACGATTAATGTGGAGAGTGGCAGGGCAGCACTGCGGGATTCGTTTGTCACACCATCATGGGCTGTTACCAACAGCACCATAAACACATTCTCTGGCTGCACAGAGGTTGCACAGCTGTTGACAAGATGCAGACCAACTGAAGCCCTGCTTCTGGATCTAATATGTGGTCTTCATTCCCTATTGATTAATATTTGCCAAACCAAATACCCAGAGCCTGGCATTTTTCTTATCGGTCAGACGCATACGCTCATAGAGAGCATTTGGAAATAGTTCTGTCTCTTGTGCTTTCTCCAAGTGACAAATGTGCCTTGGGGGATCCATGGCATAGGGATCCATGTGCTCAGGCTTTTCCAGCCAAGATGGCATGATGAAATTTAGACAGGCTGATGTAGCTGATGAAAGCAGCTTGATTCTCTTGCTGTTACTCAACAGCCACAATTCCCTAAATGACCATGCTTTGCCTCCATGACAAGACACCCAAGAGAAACTTAGAATTTAGGACATATAATCTGAAACGTTAGTCAAGAATTTAATCCCTGTTGATTATAGTTTATCAAAATGTGTGAATACTAAACTCTACTCATACTAAACTCTACTCATAATACTTTACCTGGTTTTTATTTTAACCATATAATTACTGCTGACAACTGAAAAGAAAGCCCCAGTGAAATAAAACAATCTGACCAAGTTTGTCCCATTGCATCACAGAAGGCGTGCTCCAAAGTTTGAATCACTTAAATGTTGTTTCATTGCTCTGTGATAGACATCTGCGGTCAGCAGCTCCATGCCTTGATTCATCAGGTGATCACATCACAATCTCCTCATCTGCTTTCCGACTCTATTTTCCTTCCTTTCCTCTTCCTTCTGCCCCAGATATATTCACAGAGACCCACATGGATCTCTGGTGATTATGATAGTTATTCTACACATTTCCTCGTTGCCTGTTGTCTTCTTACTTGGGCAGCACTGCCTGTTTCTACATGCATGATCACCATTTGTGCAAACAGCGATGAGCTATGTCTTTCCGCAGGTAACATTCATTCCCTCTGAGATCAGGTAGATCCAAAGCATACTTCGCTGAGGGAAAATTTGCCTTGATGATGTGCACAAACTACACTTTGCAAATTGCCATACCAAAAGTCTAGCTGGGCTATTAAACCTCTGCATAGCACAGCATTTAATGATGTTCTTAACATTAAGCCACTGATTTCAGAGGGGCTTCTTGCATGACTGCGGTTGAGTACCTGTGTGTCGTAGTTTAACCCCAGCTAGCAACTAAGCACCACGCAGCCGCTCACTCACTTCCCCCCACACCCAGTAGGATGGGGGAGAAAGTCGGGAAAAGAGGTAAAACTCTTGGGTTGAGATAAGAACTGTTTAATAGAACAGAAAAGGGGAAACTAATAATGATAATGATAACACTAATAAAATGGCAACAGTAGTAATAAAAGTATTAGAATATACAAATGATGCACAGTGCAATTGCTCACCACCCACCGATCAACACCCAGTTAGTCCCCGAGCAGCAATCCCTCCCCGCTCCCACTCCTCCCAGTTCCTATACTAGATGTGACATCCCATGGTATGGAATACCCTGATGGCCAGTTTGGGTCAGCTGCCCTGGCTGTGTCCTGTGCCAACTTCTTGTGCCCCTCCAGCTTTCTTGCTGGCTGGGCATGAGAAGCTGAAAAATCCTTGACTTTAGACTAAACATTACTTAGCAACAACTGAAAACATCAGTGTTATCAACATTCTTCTCATACCTAACTGAAAAACATAGCACTATACCAGCTACTAGGAAGACAATTAACTCTATCCCAGCTGAAACCAGGACACTGCAAATGCTTTAACAAATGGGAGAGGGGCATCAGTTATTTTTAACTGTCATTAAAGCAGGCTGGTAATTTACATATAGGCTTCCCTGCTTGCTTTGCTATCACTTTTCTCATGTCACTTCAGAGATACTCATACTAAAATCACTAAGAGAAAAGAGTGTCCAGTCATTCCTGATGACAGAAATGTTTTTCTGTGGGTCTGTACCATGTGCTAAAAGTCACCATCTCAACATTAGCTTACTTCCATTGATGGGCTATTATTTGCAAATCCATATTCACTGGAAGGCATGGAGGGTTCTTCTGGAAACAGATCTGTAGAAATTCTCTTCTCATGATAATTATTGTTTGAAAATGCAATAATTACCCAATGTTTTGTTTAATATATTGGCCATAAAACCACCTAGTTTCGCCACTGCTATCCCAGAGATGGAACTTTGCTCTGATTCCCAGTCTCTCCACTGGATCTCAGTGTGAGAGCTAAAATAGAAACAGCAATTGGGGAGGGAAATTAAATGGAGGTCAGTAAACAGTCTGGCAGAATCCAAGGCAGAGCTGTACTTCATGGAATAAGAGGTTGTGCTATCTAACTGCTTCAGTCGTATCTGCTTTTACTAATCCAGCTATACTACACAGCAATTGTTTTACCATGAAGGGCATTATCTGGCCATAAATTACTCATGGTTAAGGTAAGATTATGGACTATTAGGAAGTTCTTAATCAAATAAAAAATTAAATCCATTGGAAAAGTGATTTTGGAACAAGCATCTTATTTGCTATGCAAGCATCTCAGTACTGGGCTTGTGCATGAAACCACCCACAGGAAAACTAAGTCAGAGCTGACCAAGAGATGAAATATGGGAAAAGTAATTAATCAAATGGAGGGTGACAAATGCATTAAGGACCAGGTCCCTGGCTGATAACTCCATGTTGTTCTGTGGGCTTTCAGGGATGAGTTAGGAGAACAACAGACATTTGCTGGCTCTGAGCTCCTCTGCCAGTGCACACACCTCTTTCTGCTTCACTCCCCTCTCACCGTACCAGGAGATGCGTTCCCCTGCGATGTTACTCCCCGTGCACGGAGGTGGGCTTTGCCCCAGCTGAAGTCTGGTCTCTACAGGTTTTCTTGTCCCAGTGCTGGTGCAGTGCTGTGCTGGCTGGAAAGATAAATGGCCATACTAAGTGGCTAACGTTTCTCTAGGGAAACTGTTTCCATCATCTAAATGTCGCAGCACCGTTACTGCTGTGTCTTTCCAGTATTACTGTTGTGTGAGAGAAAGCTAATAGATTTTGGTGGCAGTTTCTGTGCCATTCTGACATCTCTGTGGTTAAAAGACTTCCTCTGCTTGTTGGAAAACTTCTTCTGAAGATAGCTCACTCTCCTGAAATATTCTTCTACCCTGTAAGCCTTTACCATTACAAGGATGGGACAGATCATTCTTCCTAGAGTGGACAGTTCGGTCTAGTACGTAGGTTTTTACACCTAAATAAAGAAGCCTAAACCTTGCAAAAGCTATAATCGAATTAGATCAGGGAAGTTAGCAGTAAATTTCAGTGAGGTAGCTTAAAGGAATGCACCATTTTGCAGGTCATTTTAGCTGTGTTTAATTTACTGTGATGACTTCAGTTCAGAGATTTACACTGGAGCATGGATGATACATAATACATGTGTGCGCAGATGTAAGCTTGTAATAGATTTGGCAAGCAAAGTGTTCTTGCTTATGTGAAAACGTATTTGTAATCATTTCCACACTAGTCCTGGGATTTTATTTTTCACTGGTGCTCCTCACCTTGAGAATGAGGCATGAAGATGACAGAGGAGTGTCAGGCCTGTTTACAAAAGTAATTCAGGCACTTGGGCACCCAGGTCTCTCAATGACACCAAAAAGCATAGGTCTTCTATCCAGTTTAATATTGCCTTTTGCCCCTTGGCAGTTGCTGTTTCATCAGAAGCATTTGTAGAAACACACTGGTGTCAGGCTAACCTTTGCCAGGAAGGTTTCCCAAGTCCAAGGTTGTTGATAGGTGATGGCTGATGGGAAGAGCAAGGAGAGAGCCCAGGAGAGCCAGCACTTCACCTGGCCAATGGAGATCTGAAATCAATTTTCCATATCCCAGACATATCCACTAACAACTGACTTCCTGGGGATGGTGTGTCCAAGGGCTGTTGCTTCCCAACCAGTCCTAGCCTTAGGCTTCGAATTCACATATCTGCTCCTGAAAATGTTTTCTTGGATCTTTCAGTGGTGTGATGGGTATTGTTCTATCCAACACAACGGTGTCCCGATGTTAACAACATTCAAACCAAAACCAGAACAGCACTGATTAACACCAGCTGATTTGTCTCAGGGTCAAGTAAAGCTTCTGTCAACAACTTGGAAAAAAGGATCAGGTCAAACCTAAAACAAGCCAGCCTGTCTGGAAAACAACTTGCCGCCTCTTTGTTAGCCTGAAAAAATATTTTTTCAGCTCAGCTGCATTTTTCAGATGCATTTTATGTAGCTGCTCATGTAACTCCACGTGAAGATGAATGAGCCCAGATGTGATTTGAACATCTAACATCCTCCTTTCATCCCCCCTCCCCGTGTTTTTTCCAGCCTTATGCTAAGACAGTCTTTGATTTCAGAGGCCAACAAAAGAAAGGAATGAGCATTTCCTAGGTGATGACAAATTCTAATTAAATTTAAGTGTTGGCGTTATTGCTTAGACTATAAACTCTTAAGAGCAGAGAGTCATTTTGGTTTTGGTTCTGCTTATACACCTTGAGTTCAAAAGGGTACTGAGGTTCCTACGTGCTGTTGCTCTAAAGTTTCTTCTTATTATACAGTGGCTGAAGTGTGAAATCTGACCACTGACCTTACTTTTGTACATGCAGGTGAAGGATGTTGTGGGTTATGACGCACTGGGCCATTGCTTCTTTACGGAGGATGGACCAGAAGAGCGCAACACATTTGATCACTGCCTTGGACTGCTTGTTAAACCTAGCACTCTGCTCCCCTCCGACCGGGACAGCAGGATGTGCAAGCTGATCACGGAGGGTGCTTACCCCGGGTACATCCCTAAACCCAGGCAGGACTGCAGGTGAGTGGGAGCTTTCCTTCTTTCTTTTCTTTGCCATAAGAGATAGCATTATGTGTATATGATGATGTAGTCATCTGCAGAGGTCTGGGCTGCATGCCCCAAAGGTTGGGAGAGCAGTCTCCTTGGGATCTTTGTACTTGCCTACACACCTAGGGTGTAATTTTCAAATTTAGCATAAAGTCGATAGAGGTGCTTCCTACCTCAGATATTGAAAATCTCTCTTTCAAAGTGCACAGTGATACAGTGTGCTTTATGGAGTCTTGATCCCAATGGCTCAGCAAAATGTTGCTGAGTTCAGAATGAACTGTGTTCTGACATTCATGCTCATCTCAAATGGTAGCTGATTTTGAAAATACTCCCATTAATTCAGAAGTCATTATTTGTGAAGAACAGATACTGTTTAATGATATGGCATTGGCGTTATGTGTTCATTTGGCACAGTCTGCCCAAACTGTGGAGTGAAACCAAAATGATATAATAAATGCAGTTTAGCACAGAATTAGAAGTTGACAATAAAAGATCAAAGACTGTATACACCCATTGGATTTCTAATTGTCTGTCCATACATGAGCTCAGGAAAACGTTTCCATGAGCACTTCTCAAAACTTCTATTTGCCACAAATACTGTATTAAACTTGAAAAATGCCGAATGCCTTTCATCTCCCTTTTTGTAAGATCCTTTCCTCTAAGTGTCCTTGCAGATCTGCCAACTGAGGTTTAGATGTGGATTATAAAAGCATTTGCAGTAAGAAGGGATTTTATAAGTTCTTTTTGCAGTTCTGTTGCCTTGCAGAAGAAGATCAGGTGAAGTATAGAAGAAACACAGCCGGCTTGGCCACACAGTTAAGCATTAGAATTTTTTCTTAGAGGAATTCATGGGTTCTTCATTAGCAGTAATTTTTAAGCACAAGTTAGAGAAATGCCAGTCACAAATACTGCGGTTGTAGTTGACCCTGTCATAAGGCAAGGTATGGGCTCACCGAGCTCCTGAAGGCCATTCTAGCCCTTCTTTCCATGCTTTTCCAGCTGTTCTTCTGCCCCAAAATCAAGGTGCACAGTCTAGGAATATGAATTCATTGCTCATTACTGGCTGTTCAGGGAACTGACTCATTTTGATGCCTATCAGGCAGCTAATTAGCTTTCTTTTTCTTTCCCCATCCCCTTGACTCTTCTTGAGAGAGTACTAAACTCTTAAAGTAAAACCAGTGTGCTTAACAGCTAGGCAAGCAGTTCCCCAGCTGTAGTCCAGGGAGCATAGCAAGTGGTCTGGAGCCGATCTGTAGAACCACATTGTTTTCAGAGTGGTTTCCATCAAAACTGGACATCAAGCTTGCCTTTAAGAGTTTAAAATTGTTGGTGGATCATCCTGAGGTCAAGACTCCTGTGCAAGAGAATGGGAGGTCTTCCTGGTGAAGATTTGTCTTGAGATCACAGAGCGTTGGTGCTGTGTTCAAGCTGCCAGGAGATAGGAACACTTCTGCCTGTAGTCCAGATTTTTCTCCAGGAATGTATTCTGATGGGAGGGGCAGAATTCTACACTAAAAAAGCGTTAAATTTCTGACTCACAAAAAGTCAATGAGAAAGTTTCTGGAGCCAGACTTCCATCCTGAAAATGAGACGGTTAGAAGCTGATTGATGCCTAACAGCTAAAAATCTTTAGGGGTTTTCTTTGAATCTGCTGAGACTGTATCAGTATCACCCATTCTGTCCTCACAACAAACTGGGGTTTTGTCCAAAGAAACATATTTTTAGCTTTTTAGTTTGGCAAGGGAAAGAGATGAATTCATGCAATGCTCTTTTTCACATCTGTGTTTGTTTATAAATTACACTTAATGTCTCCATTCATAAAATAAGAGTTAATCAGCCATTGTGCTCATTTTCCACTGATAATCCATTTAATAGTCAGAGGGACATATTGTGTGTCATTTTGAAGACTGTTACATGAAAAAGCACTAGGAATGATAGGTGGATGTCTAATGAAAATGTCCTACGGTACTTTGATCTACCATGTCTTCCTTTATAAAAGAAAACAAGGTCTGATCAGAAAATATCTTGTTTTGCACTGGGCTCATCCAGCCTGCAAATGCATGAGTACACTGACACTACCCCCTGGGGCAGTGGTCAAGGCACCCAGCACAGGGACGAGGGATGAGCACCGGCTGCAGCTCCGCTGGCTTGGAAGAGGCAGGCAGGCAGCCACTGACAGAAATTAAGACAAGAGGATTGTGCCAAATGACACAGTAACCTGCCCAATCCACATGGCTCTGAGGAATGGGATTGGGCTGAAAGACAGGTCGCTGTGGAAATACAATGTCCTTGCCCTTGCCTATGCAGTAGGAGGTAGTCTATAAATAATCTCAAATTGTTCTTTTCTAGGCCAGACCCAGGCTCAAAACAGAAAAAATTTGCTAAATTTTCTTGATAAAGTCGCACAAACAGAACTTCATCCTAGGCCAGCAAAATCATTTGGCCTAAAGCCCCCATGAAGTCCTTCATAGCAAGATTAAAATAGACATGAGGGTTCCATAGGTTCGTCCCCTGCAGAAGGGCGAATCTTTCCCAGCAACTTTAGGGAGCCAGTCTGCTGGTTGTAACTGCTGGATGTTTTCCTCCCAGAGTTCATGTGCCTGTTGGTTAATGAATGCTGTCTGTCACAGGATGGACAGGGATGGATCGATCTTTCCTCTGTGATGGGGATCTTTCAATTAAGAGTCTTTTATGTGCATTAGACAAACGGAGTCCTTTTGTCCCAAAAGAAATGCATAGGAGGGTGGGAGCAAATAAAGTTAATGAATCACAGCAGCTCTTGGAAAAGGCGGGTACTGGGGTACACTTGGAAAGCCCTTAAGAGGCAATTCGTTGGGTTCCTTGATTAAATGAGTCTCTAATGAACCTGAGGGCTTATGTGGGGGCAAAGTTCTTTTCTGTGACTTGTGCAACAACATATTTACCTTATCATAAAACATGATTGACATTTGACAGCTTCATAGCGGGCTTGGAATTGCAGTCGAAATTCCTCATTTAATACTTAGGGTTTTAAAAGATAAGGCCGTGCTCTCTGTCAAACTGCAGAGGACACATGTGGTATGAGAAGAGAAAGAAAAAAACCAACATTCCCTTTGCCCCCTAGGCAGCTCCCCTTATCTGAGGGGTTATCGGCCCTGCCTGTACTGGGGGGAGTTGATCCGTGACTCTTATGTGTGCTCAAAGTGTCATTTTCATGTTGTTATTTGTTTTCCTGACCTGCAGCGCCGTATCCACCTTCTGGATAGCCAACCCACACAACAACCTTATAAACTGTGCAGCTGCGGGATCTGAAGTGAGTGCAGAAGTTTCTTATTTGGTAACAACTCAGACGGGTTACAGCCCTGCAAGGCTGAGGCTCTTGCTGGAATAAAACCTGCTTCTGTCACACAGGCATTTTTGAAACTGCTTGATCGAGACATATATTAATGTGGCTAGTGCCACCAATAAAAAAAAATGTTTTCCCTTCGGCTCCACTCTTCTTGTCACTTGCTGTTTCTAGAGCTGGATGGCTTTAACAAAAATTCCCAGCCTTTGCACAGTGTGCAGCCTGAATAAATTAAATAAATGTGACTGCGGAGTCCCAGTGAAGTCTTTGGCAATGATTCTGTTGATTGCAGGACAGTAATGGTGCTCTGAAATTTCAATCAGCACTAATGCTAATTCCACAGGAATTCTTGGTCACACCAGGAGCCTTTATTTTCCTACTAAGACAAACAAACAAGCAAACCAAGCCTTAAACAAAGAGATGTGGTCTTTCCAAAGCTTCTAAATCTAAGTACCTAGATTCGGGCTCCCAGATACATTTTTAGGCAACTAAATAAAAATGATCTGATTTTTAAGATCTGCATTTGCAGTGATAGGAGGACATCAGTGTGTGTGTGTGTGTGTTACGGATTTTGAAAGTCTCACTTCTAGCTTCAACACAGATGTCAAAGCTTAACTTCAGGCACCTTGAAGATGCGGGAGTGTGAATGTGAATGTGTGTGTGTGTGAAACTCTTTGCTACATGTAGTTATACAGGTCAATGCTGCTAGCTGTGATTTGTCCTGAAATCTTCTGGTTTACGTCTTGTGGCTTTACTGATAAATCCTTGGGCTAATGTAGACCAGCAAGGGAGTTCAAGTAAAGTCTCAGATGACCATTGTCTTTCTCAGGAAACAGGCTTTTGGTTTGTTCTGCACCACGTGCCGACGGGGCCCTCAGCGGGCATGTATTCCCCCGGCTACTCGGAGCACATGCCGATGGGGAAATTCTCCAACAACCGCGCACATTCCAACTACCGGGTGAGTCTGCACGCAACGGGAACGCTGCCCTCAAAAAAACCCACCATCTTCTCACTCCAGCTCTTTGGGTCTGCAAGCTATTAATGCCTGTGCTTTCTGTTTCACTAGAAGTTACCGCAAGCTTGTTTGTGTCTGCAGATAAAACAGCTTGCGTGCTGGCGTGGGAGCTCTCAGAGTCAGCCAGCACCCGCTTCACTTGGCTCTTGGGTGTTTGGAGAGGCTCTTCTCTCTGCTTAGGCTGCTTCTCTGCTTCTGCGCTCCTAAAACAGTGCCTCCAGGAGCATCTCTTGGCAGCTTGTCTAATTACAGACCTCAACTGCCAATGTTAGCAGTTAACTGAACAGCTTCTAGACGGATAAATATGGGCCGCTGTGTTTAATCGCCTTCTCTTTACTTATTTACCTTTAGCATGCCGTGCTGTGGGGCTGTGTGTTACTGCTGCTGAGCGCTTTAGACTGCAGCAGGGTGTTTATGTGTATGGGGATACATGCATTTACAAGAGAGGTGCAGTTTCTGGAAATTTGTGGCAATTTGCAGGGGGGTGTATGCAAGTCTGGATAGTCCTGGCAGCCCTCTGTTTCACATGCTTCTAACAGAAGCAGTTACTACGATTGTGCGAGTGACTTTGGCTTAGAACAATTGGCAGTAGAGCCTGGAGATGGAAAGAACTGTAGAATATATACATATACTGCAATATTGCATTTCTCTTTTCTTTTAGGCTGGAATGATCATTGATAATGGCGTTAAAACCACTCCAGCCTCCGCCAAGGACAAAAGACCTATCCTGACACTGATTTCTGGGAGGTAAAGTGTTTTGTACAGTTTGGTTTGGAAAAGATTTCTCTAGAGCACTGACTGAAAGCTATGAAATTGCCCCCAAGGAAGCTGACAAGAATGATTGCAATGCCCTTCAGGTGGCTTTTCTTGAGGAAAGGTCTTCTCTTAGGTTCACCACCTTCTAATGTGATCTTCTCCATTCCCCTTCCTTAGGGAGCCCCAGCACCAACACCCTTCTGCTTTTGTCCTTGCTCTTTAGCTCTGAGCTGAGCTGGTGTGGGTGTTGCATCTGCTCTAGGGTGTTCCACTGACTTTTTTTTTTAGATAAACAAGAAAATTAAATGCCTTCTGGTCAACAGCCCCACAGGGAAGCACTTGCTGCAAGAATTTCCCAGGAATAAGAAAGTAAAGTATTTCCTAGGAATGCTGTTGATTTTCTTCATTCTTTTAGGACCTGCTTGAACGGGGAGCGCTTATGTGATAGAGCTCATGCTTTGATTTCAAATTTTTGTCTAGTTCCAAATCTGACACTGCAATAATCATTGCAATTAAATACACAGAGCGACCCTTGATCCCTGCTGTGCACAGCCTCTGTGTGGCATAATGGAGTTATTTAGAAATACTGGAAACCTCTCTACAGAGAGTATATTTCCCCAAAGCTGACCCCAGCGAGGAGGCTGATGTAAGCAGAGGGCTTCTTGTGGGCAAGGTGTAATAGCATAAGGACCGCACGTGCACCCTTTTATCTCATTAGAGGTCGAGTCTGGCTCTTAACTCAGTTACCAACCCCAGGGAGAGAAAAGGACTTAAATATTCTCAAGTTTCATAGTTTTCTTTCCTGACGGACCAATTGCCTCCAGTTGCACCCAACCTGCGTTCCCCTACGACTGGGTTTCTTGACAGAAGAAACCCTGTAGGGAAAAGAAACCTGCTGAAATCCTCTGCTCAGCAGGGGAGAATGACAATTTTTTCCTTTCCTCCTTTCCATTTCTGGCACGTGGGTTACCCACATTGCTGCAGTCAGGCACTGGGCAAGCATTGCGGGGGTGGGATCAGTCCTCCTCCCCAGGGCAACCCAGCCAGCAGCTCAGGTATCAGTTATCCTGTGATCCGCATCACCCCAGTGCTCTGCCTAGCAGCTGATGGTAAAAGATGTTCAAAAGTGAGTATTATTTACATTATTTTAATGCTCAATTAATTGAAATGATTAATTCAATGATAAAAGTAACTGCTAAAAAAAATAACTTATTAAGAGCAGCCTGCTCTGCAAGTACCTCCAAATTCTCTTGGGAGCCCGATGCTGCTTTTCCATATAGCTGAACACGTGCCTTGGGCAACTGCCTGCTGCCACAGGCGCAGTAATTGATTACAAAAGGCAATTTGTCCTTTGCCGTACAAGGGCAGGAATGACCCCTGGAAGCCAAGCAATTCATAATGCAGTCATGGTTGTGCTTGGGGATTACCCACCAGCAGAGGCTGCAGCTCAGATTATTTATACTGTTTTCCACTTTTCATGTGTCAGGACTGAAAGACTGAATAAATTATTATAGCTGGACTGGCTGGGGCAAGCTTTGAGGTAGGCTGGACAGTTACAGAGTCGGAGAGATTATTCTGCATTCAGTGGCAGTGTTAGATGTCTGAGTCAAATTCTGTACCCTGTAGTGTTCCTCCAGTTATACCTGGATGTGAATGAAACTGGAATCCGTCTCAAAATATCTGCATTTTACAACGTCTGGGGAATTCACAAGGGCTGATACTAAATCTCTCTCTGAAAGCAAATTCACAGTGATGAAGCTGCCAAAGCAATATTCATTTACTGGAACCCTATCAGCCTGATGCTCAGTTTTAGATTGATATGATGGCTTATTAAGCAAAGCAAAGTGCTATTGAATATCTGTTAGCGATCTGACAGCTTGGCCTCGCTACCCATTGGTGAGGCATGAATTTTAATCTCTGGACCATCCGTTGCTGGCACTGAGTTGGATACTAATTTGTCAGGTTTTCTAAGCTGTGTAGTATGATGGAAGGTGCTCCTTCAGCAGCAAAAAGGGAGAGCTGTGCTTCAGGACCAGGTAAATGACAGCCGAGCTCAGCATCACCACAGTGAGCCAGATCCTCACTCAGATCCTGTGGCCCGAGCAGTGGCTGACAGGCAGCAGCTGAGGGCACACATTGCTGCACTTTCCACTTGTGTCTGCTTTTTTTCCTACATCAGGCCAATATTTCGTCATACTTGAGACCTTGAGAGTTAATAAATCTTGTACGTGTCTCCTGGGTAATGTATAGTGGGAATAGTGAAGGACATGCTCTCAGGCCCTCTCCAAGATGTTTTAATTCCTTTCCACAGCAAGGAAAATTTGGCAGTGGTACTCATTGCTACAGTATAGCCAAGGTTAGGAGATAAGAATGCTCAAAAGGGAAAGCAAAAGGATATCTACCTAAATAACAGGAAAATGCTAAAGGATAACAGTAAGGGATTAAAAAATATCTCAGACTTTTGGGAGCAATAACAAACTTTCCATGCTTTCAGCAATATATCAGCAAAACAATAATGGAAGCGTGAAAGGAAACTTGGAGCCGGTCTTTACAACTGCCTCGCCTGGACTGTCCTTCCCTTGGCAGTTGGGTCTGGCCATCGCTGCTTGACTAGACATGCTACGTGGATGGACTGTTGTCCCAAAGCTGTTCCTGAGTTAGCAGAAACCAGATGTTCAGCAGGGCCGTGCACCAAGCAAGGCTACCTTCCCTCACCAACCTTTCTCCTCTCCTTCTGGTTACAGATACAGCCCACACAAGGATGCTGATCCTTTGAAGCCCAGGGAACCTGCAATAATTGAGCGCTTTATTGCCTACAAGAATCAGGATCACGGGGCCTGGCTGCGGGGTGGAGATGTGTGGCTGGACAACTGCCAGTGAGTTTTGCCTTATTTCAACTCTCGGAGTTCAGCCTGGTGTTTATGGCGAGCATAGCTGTGGTTCAGACTATTTATATCACTTTGCACCTTTCGTATGGCCAAAATTGAAATAAAGATGAAACGTTAAGTAAACACAGGCATTATTTTACACAAACAAAGCCTGCTTTGTCTGATCTGAAGATCCATCAGATTGTTTCTCTGTGTGATGCTGACCAGCATTCAAAAATGGTCACATACACACACAGAGACACACAGATGCAAATAACTAAAAATAAAAACTAATTTTTTACATGAAAAATGAGGTCCTTTGAAAAGAAAGCAGCAAAATCCACACCTTCCCTGGCTAAGCCTGGTCACAGATCAGTTTTATGTGGTTCACTGTTATGCTGAATAAGCGAGTACCGATGAAGCAGACATAAAACTATGCATCACAGCAGCAAGGGAGAGAGACTGGGCAAGTGCGTGTTGTGCTCTTTGAAGGCCGTTTCCTGCACTGGTCAGAACAGGTATTTGGTTTGCACTTGAAAACAGATGACCTTCTACAGTTTCTTTTGCTGAGCCAAGCTCTTGATACCAACCTCAATGAAGAAAGATGAAAAGGCAAAAAGCTACTTCACAAGGCATATTGTGATAACCCTAGTGGGAATAGCTGTCACACCATTATCTGGTGTCCAATTCCTGGCCAGAGCTGCCTTACCTTCGAGTGACCCAAACCTCCTAAAGCGACCAGTGGTATAATAAGCTGGCTCTAGCAACTGGTCAGGTTGTCGAGAATGAGGCTGTAGCAGAACAGTTGGAAATGTAATATTGACTAATACAGTTCATGCTACTTATGAAGTACCTAGCCCACTCCGTGGCCAGCAAGTGTTGTATTCGCAGACCACACTCATGTCATTGAGACATTTACACTGCTTAGGGAGCAAATGCAGCATATGGAAGTTGCAAAAAGGCTGAGTACTCTACTAGTTTCCAGCAGCAAACCTATATGTGAATTCGAGGAAGCAGACATCAAACTGTAATTGTCTTTATAGCCACAGTAATTTCCATTTCTACTGCTACAAAAAGACTTATATGTTACATTAACAAAACAAATGTTAATGTGGCATGCAGTATGTAAACTACGGTGTACGTTTATGGGGCTGGCGAAAGGCAAGGGGAGGCGATAGCGTGTGAAGGGCTGCCACCTACAGACACAACCGGACAAAGCTGGGGTTTGCTCTGCCGCGGCATCTCTGCGATCAGGGGTAGACGTGTTAAGAGTGACACCGGGATGAAGATGCCATCAAGACTGAATCAAACTATCATATTAATTGTAGCCTTCCTATAAGCAGGAGCCATCAACCCACCGTTGTGACTGATCTCATCTAAAAGCTTGGAATTTCAGCAAAATGGAAAGACATTTTAATATTATTTTTTTTAATAAGGAAGATCTGATCTCTATCTTCCTGTTGATGAAAGAGAAGCCAAATTTCTCTGTTTTATAACAGTTCCCCTTGTAAAGCTATTTTATAGAAGCAGCACATGATACATGAACACAGAGGAGCACAGAGGTGTGCGTAAGGCAAAGCACTATTAAATAATAAAAACTAGTTGGAGGGAGAGATAAGCATGATCTTTTTACCTAACAGTGAAAAAAGCATGGTCATTAGACACAGGCAAAAAGCTTTATCAGACAAGTAAACTATGCCCAGTAATCACCGGCTTAACGTCAGCTTGGAACAATCAGGTGCATGTCTGCTGCTTCATGTGATCTGCATATACTGCAAGATGTGCCAAAAGAGCTCTTCCAAAACTGGACAGGGAACAAACCTGGAAAAGCCTGAGCTCCCCATGAGCACTGCTCAGTAGTTAAACCCTGCTGTCCTCCACCTCATTGCTTTGGTTATTTTAGTTTGACATGATAAACCAAAGCAGAACCAAACCTCTTCTGAGGCATCTCTCTTCTCTTTGCAGGTTTGCTGACAATGGCATCGGCCTGACCTTGGCAAGGTAAGTGCGGCGCAGGCTGTGCTGCAGCCTGGGGCACAGCTGGTGGGGATGGGTATGAGCAGCCCCTTCACCTCCAGCCCTTCCCTTCTAGTGGTGGGACTTTCCCTCATGATGACGGCTCAAAGCAAGAAATCAAGAACAGCTTGTTTGTTGGTGAGAGTGGAAACCTGGGCACAGAGACCATAGACAACGAGATCTGGGGTCCTGGAGGTCTGGATCACAGAGGAAGGACCCTGCCCATCGGCCCGTAAGTTCAGCTCAGCACATCAAAGCACTCACCGGTCCCACTCTCAGTGCAAACTCCACTGTGTGGTTTCTTCAGCGCCATGCAGTTTAATAACCATTACACAGAAAGGATTTGGTTTCATGTCTCCCCATCCCAAAGTCCTCACCATGCGCAGCTGCTGCTGGCAGGTGCATACTTGCAGGCTGCCAAGACAGCATCAAACTCCTCTTTCTTTCCCCCTCCCCTTTGCAAACAGAGTTGAGAAGACAGCAAGAGGACTGACTGTGTGCTAACTGGGCAGTTCTGTATATGTGGTCAGCAGTGGTTGAGCAATGTGGCAGTCTCCATCCAGGTCAGCTGCCAGGAAAGTTTGTAGAAGCCTATCCCTGGGCTTGAACTGGCCCAGATGTGGTCATAGATGTCCTCAGAGCTGCTGTTACTATTGCTGCTATGCTACAGGAATGTGATGCCTTTGTTAGATAGTTTTGAAATGGGCAGTGAACTTTGTGTGTGGCCACTTCCTAGACCTTAGTCCTACAGACTGGTTTGCAAGTGCAATAATGTTTTGTTGTTATTCCTAAAAACATAGTTATCCTAACAGTAGCTCTACAGTGAATAAACAGCTCAGCTGATTTTTTTCTGCTGTAATATACATCGCAACTTTGCTTGTCGGTAGCGATACAGGAGGCTTATTATTAACTATAGCAATAATGAAAATCCAATCTGCTACAACTCTCCTTCTAATATCCTTTACACATATATGTGGGCATATCTCATCTTGGGTGTTGTGTGCAGAAACTCAGAGGGACAGAACAAATGCACAGGAGCTGGCAAGTCTTGTCTAAGGGAAACCATTCATATGAAGAAGGGTTCAAATTTATTTATCATCAGAAGTGAAACTTGAAACATCTTATCTTAGCCTCTTAAGGAGTTTAAGCATCTCTTTCACTTAGTGTGAAAAATAGTGTCTTCTTTACCATGCAGATGATATCAGAAAAGGCTGTTAATAAAGGTTCATTAGTCTGCCCCTTCACCTCTTTTCAACCCTATAGATTGTAAGACCTTTCCTTGTTTTCAAATCCATTTTTTATTGCAGTTGAGTTGCACTGTTTCTCTCCAAGTTCCTTTGAAAGATGTGGTGGAACTTCTTTTACCCTGCTGTTACTCAGCCCAAGGAGTCTGCACGGCTCTGATGAGTTTCAGGTTTCACTACTGCAGAACTCATTTCTGATGGCAAACATGAATTTATTCATTTTGAGGTCAATGCTTTGGCATTGCTGTAAGTTCCTTCCCTGGAGGAGCACAGACCAAATAAAGACGATCTGTTCAGACACAAGAGAACTTGAGCTGAACTTGCAAGGATAAGAGGACTTCACAGACCGAAATCCCTTCTCTTCCGAAACATGAACTCAGGAGTCATCATAAGGGCTGTGAAAAATGCAAGCAGCTGAGAAACAAGTACTGTGGGACTGTACGTGTCTAGAATACATTCTCATCCTCATGCTAATGTGTCATGACCAAGTCTCTCTGTCTCCTCCAAATGTGTTTTAGGGATTTTCCCATTCGAGGGATTCAGTTCTACGATGGGCCGATCAATGTCCAGAACTGCACCTTCCGCAAATTCGCTGCCCTGGACGGCCGGCACACGAGTGCCCTGGCCTTCCGGCTCAATAACGCCTGGCAGAGCTGCCCCAACAACAATGTCACCGACATTCATTTTGAAGACGTCCCTGTGAGTTATCCTTCTCAGAAAGGCCTTTTCCAGTTGGCTTGGAAATGGGGTTGTGGGCAAAAAGGGTGTAGCAGCCTTTAGGAGAAAATAATGAGAGCTTCGGGAGGTTGCCCATTGTCTTTGCCAGAAGTTTAACAAAGAGGACGGCAGCTAAGAAAGGGAAAATTGGATGGGTAAAATAATAAGAAAATCCAATTCTCTGACAGGTTTGCAGCAAACCAGAAGCAGGCATCAGTTTCAAAAAAAAAATAGTGACATTCAAGTGAAAATAATTTCCATTTCTGTATATCTCAGAAACTGCAAAACAGGGAGAAGAATCTGCCCCTTTGTTTTCAACAGTGGTATAGTATTAAAGCAGCCACAGAAGGAAGTCTGTTGTGGAAGGTCTAACTTACCTAGAAGGAGAAAATACTGGTTTTGGGAAACAGCCAGTGAACCTGAGCCGATGCAGGGTTATTCTGCAGCCTTGCACACCAGGGTAATTCCATGGACTCAAGTTCTGCAGACATAAATGAGAGCAGAGCCCAGCCAAAAAGGGTCTGCCAAACTTTGAATTGCAGTATGAACTTCTGGATGCTGGTCTGAACCCATCCTGGGGTCTGTGCTTTTGAGTTATTTTTGTATGTGATTGCACAAGTATGTGCTAACTGATTTGCTGAGGTTCACCTCTAGCAGCTGTTAAATCCAACTGCCAAACATTACAAACAAATAAATAAATAAAGTGGTTGGGACTGAAATTATTTGGGTTGCTTAACTTTCAAAAAATTAGCAGACTTGATTGTATGTCAGGAAAAGTGCTGACTAGTGGTTCTTGTGCCAAATGGGATGGGAAATGCAAAATTCCCCTAAAAGTGTTGGTCAGTCACTCTCTCACATTGCACCATGCAGGCTGGTGATGTGATGTTTATTTATGCTAGACAAAAATACCAGTCAGAAGTTGCCTGAGTGGCCATTTCCCAAGGGAGGTCACTGATTATTCCCAGCATCAGTGTGACTTTGTATGGCTCTGGAACCTTAAAAATATATTAGCAGACAGTGAGTGAAGTGGCTCTAGTGAAATTGCCCCATCTCCTGAACCTTCCTCCAAAATTTTAAAACAAACCTTCTCACAGCTGAGGCTGATATTCTGGTTGTTTTAGTCTTTCCCCCATGGTCAGCAGGGAAATCTGTGTCTGTTCTCTCTGACAAATCAAACACACATTTAAGTGTGTGACCCAGCTCTACACTGACTTCAGGCTTAACAAAGAGGCGGCGTGCAGGTAGAGACAATCCAAATATGCCTGTACCAAATGGCACTGCTGTTCCTGCCAACTAACAAGACTAGCTGAGCTGAAAATTATTTTGGTGGTTCCATCTTTGGATGGTCAGTTTTAGAAACTCATCGTTTTATTACCACGTAAGTGCTATCTGAGGGGACCTGCAACCCCAGACTTCATCTGGAGTCATGGGGCCTCAGAACTGTTGAACATCAAGCCTACAATGTCTCAAGCTGAGCAGCCAAAATCTGTGGCCATTTAAAGAATGGTGATGTTAGTGCCCGCACAGATTTCTTCATGCACAAGTTGACCCACAAGCCAACACTAGTTCTTGTCCAAGCTACTTTCCAATGCCAAATGAAGTCAGAAAATGGGTCCTTGGAGCCACTCTGGTGACTATGGCCATCCTTTGCTCTGTACTCTAAGTGATGAATTCCTTTCTGGAGGTGTAAATGTGTTTCACTGTTTTGTTTAGATTACCTCAAGGGTCTTCTTTGGAGAACCTGGTCCCTGGTTCAATGGTCTGGATATGGATGGTGATAAAACATCAGTTTTTCATGATGTAGATGGTTCTGTGTCAGAATATCCAGGCTCATACCTGATAAAAGAAGATAACTGGTTAATCAAGCACCCTGACTGCATTGACATGCCCGATTGGAGAGGTTCCATCTGCAGTGGACACTTTGCACAGGTAAAGCTGGTTACCTTGCAGTATTGTTATCACTTTATTTTATTTTAAATTTCTCGGCACTGTAAAGCTTGACTTTTAGAAATGGACTTTCTTCAGGCTGCTCAGGGTTTATTTATCTGCATGTCTGCACAGGTGGTTTTGAACACGAGGATACTGTGGTACATTTTCAGATACTTTGGCCTTGACTGCTAACAACTGTAACAACTTCTACCTGAAGTCCCGTAAGAGCTCCAGGAGCATTAACAGATTAATATACATAAATCTATGGGCTGTCAGCTAGTTGGTTTTCCTTGATTTACGGAGAGAAGTGTTGCCCACAGTCTTATGGGAAATGTTCTGAGCAGTCAAAATTAGACTTCAGCTCTCATGATCTTTCATCCTGTTGTGTAACCACCAAACCATTCTTCCTACCACACAAGCTCTGAGTGCTGCTGCCTTGAGAGGGTCCTCACTTTCCTCTGATGAGGAATGCCTGTTCTTGTCTTGGGTGTTGTAACTGTTGTTTTTTTTTCTGTGTAGTGCAACTAAAGCCAATTTCTAACCACCGAGCTGATTTTCAAGTTTCTGAAATCCAGACAGAAGGGTCCTTGTTCAGTAGAAGTCAGATGGCTGAGGTACATACTGTCCCACTGCTGGGGGTTGCCACTAATGCTGTGAAATACTTCAGCCCTACAGCAGGCCAGTTTGAAGCCTTGACTGGCACATACTCTTGAACTCAGTGGATGAGGAAATGGTCCTTCTTTTTTTCTAAGAACAGTTTACTTTGTTGAAAAGGAAGCCTAAGAAATTGAATATAAGTATATGGCATACAGGTCACTCCTGAAGTCACAGGCCTCACACCAGTTCAATCTATTAAATAGCTGCACCTTTAATGTTTTACTGTCATGCATCAAACCCTTGGTAATCTTTTTTTTCATCTAGATATACATCCAAGCCTACAAGCCAGCCAACCTGAAAATGAAAATAATAAAAAATGACTACCACGATCACCCACTCTACTTGGAAGGGGCTTTGAGCAAAAGCACTCATTACCAACAGTATCAGCCTGTTATAACTCTGAGGAAAGGCTACACCATCCACTGGGACAAGACAGCCCCCGAAGAGCTGGCCATATGGCTCATCAACTTCAACAAGTGAGTGATCTGACTGAATTCCAACATTCCAGCCCAATAATGTAACTGCACATTTTTAATGGGTGAGGTCATCACCCATTTGCTCTTCCAAAATGAACGTGCTTGTTCCAGGAAGTCCATTGAGTTCACCATCTTTCCATTTGACATTTCACATTCCTGTTTCCTCCCCCAGGAAGCCTTGCAAGATAACACGGTTCATTTTTAGAAGCCCAGAGCTAATTCATTCCTGGTGCATGGAAGTCACAGGTGTAGAAGTCAGGAGCAGATCTGACCTACATTGCTTAACTAACCCATGGCTGTTATTTCTAATTTATGTTGCATTGATTCATCCCCAACCCTTGAAATTTTAACTGGCCAGGAAAAAATTAAGTTACATTTCAGAGTGAATTATTTAGTTTGGCTTCTAGCATGCCCAGGAAAATAATAGTCATGTGTCGACTTGTTATAATGTGGGTCTTTGCTATGTTTAGGAACGACTGGATCCAAGTAGGGTTTTGCTATCCTAAAGGGACGACATTTTCCATTCTCTCAGACATCCACAATCGTCTTTTGAAGAAAACATACAAAACTGGAACCTTCTATAGAACCTCTCAAATGGAGAAATTGGAGCACAGATATCCTAGCAAAGGATACTACTACTGGGATGAGGACACTGGGTAAGGAAGCAGGTCTTGCCTATTTGGACATGGCTTTGAGAAAGCTGCTGGAATCGTGAGCCGTTTGGCTAATGCCATTATTGGGGATCACAACAAAACCAGAAAGTCTTTCTGGGAATGTGACCAGCATTTAATTTTCCTGGGACTCCCACGGCTGCCAGTCATTCATAGCCTCTGCTGTACTGCCAATTACTCTGGGAAATGCTTTGCCAAGTGAATACAAATTAGAAAAAAAAAGACAAAAGCAAAGTGCAGACCATGAAACTGAACTGGAAAGACACCCAACCCTTTTTGTTTTGAACAGCTACCATTTATAAACACCACGATAGGGATGCACAGGAACTAAGAGTGTAAAACCTCTTTCTTTTAAAGAATTAAAATAATGGGAAAGAAAGACCGACCTAAAATACAAAGCATGTGTTTCTACATAACTGTATCATTATAAAACAGTGCTCAGAGGGAGTTCAGGTGTCATCTAATTTCTCTGCCTTAAGTTCCCTGACCTCCCCAAACCATTTCTGAGATGTGTGTCCCCTTTATTTGTATGTGGTATGTTCAGCACTATAAAATGCAGACATCAGCACTGAGGGTTTGCAATGCACATTACTGCAAAGCATTCGGAAGGAGTTCACCAAAACTGGGAGTTAGTAATTTTTTGCACAGAAGTCTCAAGGATGCCGCTCACTTTTCTTTCCTACATGCAGGCTGCTGTTTCTGAAACTCAAAGCTCAAAATGAGAAGGAGAAATTTGCTTTCTGCTCTGTCAAGGGCTGTGAACGAATAAGGATCAAAGCTGTGATCCCAAAGACGGCTGGCGTCAGTGACTGTGAAGCCATGGCCTATCCCAAGTACATTGAGACACCAATAGTAGAAGTGCCAATGCCTAAGAAGCTCTCTAGTACACAACTGGTAAAGTAGTTGATTTCTTATCACAGAATTATTGCCAGTGTAAATCTGTAATTCGGGCACATATTGTGCTCACAGACACTGAAAGACTTTGTACCAGGTTCTGTATATCCCGTGCCTGATTTTCTGAAATGGTTCAGGCATGTGAAATAATATGAAACAGATTCTTGCACATGCAGAAAGTACAGGTCCTTGAAGGTCAGAGCCACCCAAGACTTTGGTTGAAGTTGGATACTTAGTCTTTTGGGACTCTGTTGTGATGTGCTGTGCTTAAAAGCATAGGGTGAAAAGTGATGAGCTGGAAGACAGCTTGGTCCAGGGAATGTGATTCTGGAGAGACATAGGGTTCTTTGCCTGGCCTCCAGCTCCTCCAGGCTATAAGAACAGCAGTGTCAGAGAGGGGACTGCATAGCTGAGTGTCTCATTTATATAATGCACACACTGTCTCCTATATCCAATGCAGTCTAATTCTGGGGGAGGCAGGGGGATATTTATTGGGTTTTTTATTTTCTTCACTCATCACCCTTGAAGCAGGAATGCACAGCAAAGCCTCCAAGAATTATGTGTCAGCTGCGCAAAGTGAGAATCACTTCTACTCTGCCATTTGATGAAACAATTTAAATGTTGACAGGATGAGCAGAGAGTTTACTATTGTGCCCAGTCTCATTAGCAACGTAATTTGGCAAGTCAGTGCTTATTATGTAGCTTTCTTGTTAGTTGAATTTCAAGGTTCAAAATGCTTTCTGAAAATGTAGCGTTCAGGTAATGGACATCCTCACTAGAAAAATTCTTTCCTCTCCTTTTTTTGTTGTGGTTTTTTTTTTTTTTTTTTGGTGAACAGAAGACTAAGGACCACCTACTAGAAGTGAAAATAGAAACTTATAAGAAACAGTACTTCCACCTAAAGGATGACTTCGCATACACTGAGGTGAGCAGGTCCTCTCAGTGAAATTTATGGGACAAAATTCTAAGATGCTTACTTCATTTTTATGGAAAACTTGCTTAGAAAGTTACCATGGATAGTTAGATTCAGGTCACTTCTGCTCTGTATTTTGAAAAAAAAAAATGGCTGTAGCTTCCCCTTACTAGTATAAATGCAGGACAGCTTGACCTCAGAGATCTGGAATTCTGCCCTTTGATATAAAGAGCAGTCCCATGACTCAAGACTATCAGTGCTTCTTACAGGTGGTTGTTTGCAATTGTGTTACTATGATAGATGAATAATATTTTCCCCTTCCGCACAGGTTGATGGTGTCAGGTTTTTCCTCACTGATGAGGGTATCCAACTGGTTGTGATTGACGGACATCATGGAAATGTTGTTGATCGAGTAACATTCAAAAACTCAATTCTACAGGGAATCCCAGCACAGATAGAAAACTATGTCAACAGCATCAAAGATCAGTGAGTAAATAACCTCGTGTTACTAAGGTGCAATGTACAAGAATGCTGTACAACACTCATCTTTTTCCTGGTTTTTGTGACCCAACGTGGGCCAGAATGACTGAGCTAACAATGTGCTTTTGTAGCTGCCAACTCCAATAGAGTCCAAATGTGGGCGGGACGTGCAGTCAGAAGGATGCAGACTCTGTGATTTAGGAACTGATTGAGCCCCAGATAAACTGCAGAGCTACATTTGATTAATAAACTGCAGATCTACATTTATGTTGTGGGTTACAGACAAACTGCAGACTTAAATTCACAAAGCACTTATCGGTACAGATGTGCACAGTTTATGTTTTTCTATTGCCTGCGTACTCTCTCAAATCACAGAGAATTCCACTAATAAAATACATTCCTCTTTACACATGTTCCCTGCCCAGACCTAAAGGCTGGATGCTTTTATTTTTTAAGCATGGACAGCCAGAAAGGCAGAGTTTTGCAAGTGGGCGGTAAGTAGCCAATGCGTTCCTGCATCCTGGAGGACAGCAGCTTTGTCTGCTGGAATAAGAATGGGAACAATACCAGAAACCCTTTAACCAAAGACGGTGTTCTCCTATTAGTTTGTGGAGTGCTATTGTGAAATGAATATATTTCGTTGTTATTAAATCTGTTTTGATTTGAAATATGATATGTAACATCTAATACAAATATGATTGCTTTGCTGATGAATCATTTGAAATAGCTGTGGGCAGATCAACAGGATATTGTTCTGGCGTTTATTCTAGAGACTTGGGGGAAGTTTCAGCAGAGTGCCATGCAGGTGGATACAGATGTGTTTCTACCATCTTAAATAATTCTGAAGATTGCAAAAACCACATTGAGTAGTTACTGCAGAGAAGCATGATAGTTTCTCACTTTTCTCTCATTAAAAAAACTAAGAGAGCTTTTCAGAGAGGCCATCATCCTCCTTTGCAAAAACTCCAATCTCAATCCTGGCTAAATCCGGTTCCTGGATTCTTTCTTACTTTAGAAGTTTGAATTGTAATTAGATTTCAGGTGTATTTAAGTCTTTCTGAGCCTCATTGTCTTCTCTGGATTAGTGTTGGAACAGGGTTAGGATTAGGATTAAGATTAGGATTAGGATTAGGATCAGAAGTTGACCCAACATGGTCAGCACCTCTCAGGTCTCACTCAGCTGTGTCTTTGCAAGGATTGAACCCCCAAATTACTGTCCTTCTTTCACCAAAAGTTTTCCCAGCCCAGCCCCTGCAGGCCTTTCCAATTTGATCAGGCACAGGCTCCAGCTACAGCCATGAATCACCTTTCATCCATTTGCTGGATGGAAGTGTTGTTCAGATTCAGATGTGGGCACCGTGCAGATGGCAGGACTGTACAGCCAGCAGCTTCTTGTCACCTCTCCCTGCCACGGTGCAGAGCATGGGCTGTACAGAATGATGGTGCTAACGGAGGGGAAGGGGCCCCACCAGCCTCTCCAGCCTCGTGTGAAGAGACTGCTAAAACAACTTTCAGGTTTATGGATTTGGGGATGCGAGAAGGGGTGTTTGTAGCAAGGACAAGCCTCTTTGTTCATTTAAGCAACTCTCTGTGGGCCAAATTCCTTTTTGTTAATAAATCTATTTTTCTGATGAGTTTCCCAGGGATAAGAAAACAAAACATCTGGTGAATTTATTTTAAACCTCCATAGCAGGAAAGGCTTCATAGAAAGTAATGATTTTAGTGAACTGAAGGAAATAAAAAGAGGTGATTCAGCATTCGCAAAGTAGTCAAAACCAGCCTGCCAGCTCAATCCACTCTTGTAAGCACTGGAGCATTTTAACACCTCAGGTTTATTCTAGGAAAAGTCCTGATGACTCTTAACTCTTTTGCTTCTCTTGTTCTTCTGCCACCACCCGTTGCTATTTTCCCCTGAACAGTTCCAGTTCCAGCTGAGGTGTTAAGATGTAACTGCTGCACTCAGTAGCTCAGGGCTTGAGCTCCGCAGGAGCTATTGCCTAATTAATTTTAGTGACTTGTGTCCACTGTGATGCCGGAAAGCAGACCCAGCAAGGCTCTCATTCTGCAAGACTGCAAATGCCATTTGAGTCAGAGAAGTTTCATTCATGGAAAGCCTGCAAGGTGGAATTAAATAATTTCACCTAAGCAAGTGTTTGCTCAATTACTGTCATGTAGATTTAATTAGGAGGTGAACAAAGATGACATCCCAGCCCCACTGAACTTAATGGCAAAACTTCCACTGAACTCACTGGCGCATACCTCTCCCTCAACAGGCTTTAGGATAACCATTGGAGGTATTTGTGCATCTTGTAGGAAGTAATGAGCTTAACTTCACTGAGTGTCCTGTGCTTCTCCCCAGAAAAGTCTCACTGCATGATTATTTCTTCATGTTTAATTTGGGGTTTTTTTCTACCTATCTAGAATTAAGCCTAGGCAGTTATCAAGTTTTACCCAAGCAGTTCCAGATTTGCATTAGCTTAATGCACTTACCTCATGTCTTTTGTTTATCACTCAGCATTTGTATAGGACCCCAAGAATTTTTAGGTGAAATACAATACATGCAAGTAAGATAATGATGATGATGATGATAATAATAATAATAATATTAATAGTAGTAGTAGTAGTACACTTTTTAAGCAAAAGCATACTGAAAATGAAGGAAAAACATCAGGCCAGCAAAAGCCTCAAAGAAGTGAATTTCTTCAGGTTTAATCTGCTAATGATGAAAGAAGAAGAAATTACTTGAGACTTGCTAAGAGCATCCCAGGGAGAGCATGTTCCTCTCTGAGCAAAGCAGGATAGAACTGCTGGTTGGAAACATTTAAATCATCCTAGAAAACAGTGTTTAAAAAAAAAAAGAAGATAATTCTGTCTGCTTTGTAATGGGTTTTGCATGATTGGAAAAGTGAATATATGACTCAACTGTTGGAAAGCATGGACAAAAGACATTAAAGCAGAAACCACTGTAGTTTGTGGGTGCCTTTGAGTCACACAGGCAGGAGTTACCAGTCCTCAAGACAGTCAAGCGAGGAGTGTGTTCTGACTCTTCATCTGTTGATAAATGGCTTTGTTTCCTTCAGCTCCATAGTGCTGGTGACATCTAAAGGAAGATTCATTTCAAGAGGACCATGGACTAAAGTACTGGAGAAGCTTGGAGCAGAAGAGGGTTTTAGGTTAAAAGGTAACCACTTTTTAAAATGCAATTCTAAACCCCTTTATCTATTCCCCTCCCATGATTCCAGTAAAGGGACCTTTTTTCTGCTTCTAAACTTTGCCTTGCTTGTTTCTATCTATGTGCTTAAACATCCTGGGACCAGTCATTTATTTATTCGGTAAGGTTGTATCCACTGCAGCCTTGGATAACAGCACTCAGTTTAGTACTGTAAATGGAAAAAGTGCTCTGGCAGTTGTTCTTAGAAGTAAAGAATTCAGGGGTTTTGATTTTCCAGATTCACTTTAAATAAAAAGGCATTTTAACAAAAGGAATAATGGACTTTTTTTCCCACTAAATGCCCCAAACCAGGATTTTTACTTTTCTGAACTTATTTTTAGCTGGTTTTCTCTTGAAACAGAAGTCTGACTTGATGGCACAAAGCCTATATATTTCAAAACATCACATATTGCACTAGAATGTTGCTTTGTTGTGCACATTGCTCTGATCAGCTCTAACTGTGAGCTTTTTGCACGCTTTCCTCCTCTGTGTGTGTGTTTTACACTTGCTAATGTAGATCTTGTCTGTTGTCCTGTCCCTTATCATCCCCCCACCTTTCCCAAGCAGGAAAGGGTTCTGAATATAACCACCATGCAAATAATGATAGCTTTAACAGGTAGCTCAGGCTGCCTGCTATGAAGGGTTTTTCCTTCTCTGTTTCTCCTCTGCTATGTATCATACATTGTTAATTAATGGAAGCATACAACATGTAAATAAAATTTTAATTAAGCTTCATTAGGAAATTATTTCTTTAATACCTGGAGAATGCATAATTGGCAAAGTTTGCATGCACATGTGTGCTCTTGTGCACCTGCACCCATGCAGCCATTGGGTGTAGCCATGCACACAGGCAGTTTTCTGGTGCAGCCCAGACACACTCCTAATACATTTGCTCTGATTTGCAGAAAAAATGGCTTTTGTTGGCTTCAAAGGAAGCTTCCGCCCTGTCTGGGTGAAGCTGGTCACTAATGAGGACTCAGCTAAAATCTATCAAGCACTGCCAATTCCTGTGATGAAGAAAATGAAACTATGAGGACACACTGCTTTGCCTTCTGGCTGCCAGCACTGCCCCCATGGGATGGACTACTGACTGCTCACCGCAGGCACCTTGCAAGCCTGCTCCAGAGGTGTAGCATTTTGTTGTTGTTGTTGTTGTTGTTCAAAAAGAAATCTTACTGTAAGTAGCTAGAGTGGCCACATGTGACAGAAAAGCCTTCCTCTGTGATCAGCGTATGTTCTGTGATCACCAGCTCCTCGCCGGTTGACTTGCTCACCGGTGCCATGTTGACTCTCGTGTTACTAAGCAAGGTTTGACCTATTTTACAAGGTGCTGGTTTTATTAGCACCCCTGTGACAGACTAACTTATGTGTTGCCTCTTGAAGGGGGAGTTCTAGGTCTGAAGGCCATTGAGGATTATTGCTTTTACCAGCCTCTAAGTTGTCCAAACACTTTTTCTTTTCTATAGTGTAACTAGTTGCTCACATAAACATGGAATGCCAAATCAAAGGTTGGTTGAAAATCTAAGGCAGAAAGAGTATATTTGAGTGATTGCCTAGATGCTGGGAAACATAATTGGACAGGAAGAATTTATCCTAAAGCTTCTATGATGTTTGATCAAGCTCTTTGGGATCTGTGTTGTACATGCTAACCCACAGCACATAGTTGGGGAAGATATGAGAGAAGGAGAGGATAAAACGTACCAGTGAAGACTGATGAAACCACATATTTCTGCTTGCTCAGAAAACTGTGTTTCTCCTATGGATCAAGGTTTTTTAACAGTGGTTGCTCAAATAGGAAGTTTTCCTTCAACAAGTAGCTGTAGGCTAGAAGGAAAGCAATGTCAATTAGCACATACATTTTCTCAGTCTTTCCAATACAGTACCTCTGTATAATAATGTTCAGAATCAGTCTGGAGGGTTTATGGTAGCCAGTCAAAGCCATTCTGTTCAAGGCTTCCAGTTTTTAACTGAGATTACTGGGACTTAACCTTATTCAGGCTCAAATAGGGTGAGCGGCCCTCGCCTTTCCAGGGAGGTCAGAAGGAACAGGATCAGACTGCTCTGCTGTGTGTTGCTTTCTGATCCTGTCCTCAGGCTGAAGGGCATGAGCGTCTTGGTCCTCCTGGAAGAGTTATGTGAGATCTGGATGGAACGTGACAGAGGTCTTACCAAGTAGCTGAAGAATTACAGTGGGAATGCCCATACACTAGTTGTTGCATGTCTTGTACCTCCTTTCCCCCTTCTCCAAAGCAATATCTGGGTAATGAAGGCAGATCAGCATGAATCAGGACTCCTACAGGGACACCTCTTGAAGCTGGGAAATTAAACGTTATCTTGTAAAACATTGTAAGCACTTCTAGTGTTCAGTGATATTTCTGTCTGTTGCTCAGAAATGCCATGAAGGCGTCTCTGGAGGCTGTGGCTACTTTAAGAAACCTAAGCAGGGCGGGGGGGAGGGAAGCAGTAAAAGATAGGATGACGAGCTTTTCAAAGCACATAGAAAGTCAATTTTGCCAATAACATCTGAGTTTGTTTCCCACTTTGTTTCTGCCTGTCCCCATTGCTACAGAAATTATTCAAGTTGCTGATGGTTACTTTGTTTTGCTCTGTTTTAATTAAAGCTCATGTAATTAAGTTGCTTTTTTTCCATAGTATCCAAGATGCTATGTTGCAGCTAGAATGAAAGAGCAAGGATTTTGTGTGTCATTCCAAAGGCTGGGCAGGTGTTGCACTCTATAAGCCTGGTTTAGATCGATTGCTCTGAAAGTCAAAGCAACCATGAGCAAAATTTAGACAGTACTGTAGGTTACATTCCCCTCAAGCCTCTCCTGGGTTTTGAAACTGGAAATGTTCTTTTCAGTCTGATTATATAGTTGTTTTGAACTCGCTGAATGTCATGTGTATTGTATTTAAAAAAAAAAAAAAAAAAAAAGCCAAGCTTTCCCTCCCTTGCTTCTCAACAAGAGTCTGTTAATGAATGCTCTTTAGGCATTTGTGCCATTTCCAGCATGAATGGGAAACATTTGTAAAAGACAAGTAAGGTGGGTTGTTTTTTCCCCCAATGTCTTACGATGGTTTGGGGATTTCACAAACTGTTCCTCGAAGAAGTCAGTCTCATTTGTTCAACCAGTTTACAGTTCAACCATGATTATCCAAACATCGTTTATCTGATGTTCTCTGATAGCCAAAACAAAGCCAGATCCCTGAAGTTGAGCAAACAGAGCAAAAATAAGTCCCTTGAGTACATTAGTGTGGGTTATCTAAACCTCTTCACTGTCCTGAGGAAATTCTGTCGATATCATTGCACTGGTGTTAGTGGAACAGACTTGCTCCCAAGACATGGACCAAAGCAGGAGTACTTCTTTCATGAGCACTTAACAAACTGTGGGCAGGAAAGCTGGGCTCAGAATGTACCTGGTTTGGGATTTGGCTTTGTATGACCCGAGGGGTTGCCCTCTGCGGTGCACTGCTTCACTGGGCCACCAGCGAGTTCCCTTCTTCTGCTCTCTGTCATTGTGTAAATGCCTGGGAAGCATTGTTCAGCTTCTACGAGCATGCTGCCTTTGTGCTGAAGGGCAGCTTCTGATTTTACTATTTTGGGAATTCTCAGGGTGAAATCATAAGACTTGGCTCTAGGAAAAAATTTTTTTTCTTTCCTGAAAAATCTCATCTTATTAAGAGAAGAAAACTTTTAAGTAGCTTGTTCTATCATGCAAAGCTTGTCACATGGGCCTGTTTTGGAGCTAGGGTGGGTCTCACGCTGTGAATAGGGAGTACAGGATCGCTGCAGGCTGTAAGCCTGAGGGATAACAGAGCATCCTAGCAGTGTAGCGGGGTAGCCACACCTGTGAAATGCAAAGGGCTCCCATCCACCTTTACGGCATGAAGTCATTGTGTTGCTCTGAAGACAGAATGAAGCCTAATACCATCACCAGTCAGCAATAGTTTTGTGCCATATGATTACTTTTTTATCTTTAACTGTTCTAGAAATTGCACGTGCACATTTTCACTAGTGAATTACCTGACTGCTTGTTCTTTGTACATCCTGTACAGTCCCTGCACAAGCTGCAGTTACCCTCTTTGTAAGGTTTCATTACTGCAAATGTTTCCATGTTTGCCTACACAATTGCCATCGGTAGAGTGGGGGTTTTTTTGATTGCATTTTGTTTGTTTGTCTGTTTGTTTGGATGTTTGGGTTTTTTGCCTCTGTTCAAATGCTTGTTTTACCTGTCGCCGAAACAGCTGGTCCTTTTTCGGAATTAGATGTTTGTACATTTTTCTTATAGACTTTCCAATGAAAAAAGATATATTTTCTATTAATTTATTACAATGGCACTAAGACAACTAAATTGCAGACATATGAAGCATTTTTACTGGAGTTTATCATTGTCCAGGTTGTTAAGGAGGTTGGCAATATGTCTTTTCTGATAATCTGCTTTGCACTTGAAAGCTCTCTATGTCCGCAGACCGTGGTAATGCATTGACTGGTTTATGACGACGAGCTCTTGGGACGTTGGTTCCAACAGATTGTGGCTTACAACTGAAATAACATGTAGTTGTTTGGAGTACACAATGTTTATCAAAATAAATATTCAATGCAAATTTCTTATTTTATTCTTGTCTCTTCAGTGTCTCTCTGTAACAATGCACTGGTGTTTGCTGGACAGATGGACACACACACACACAAACACACACGCCTTTTAGTACAGCATCTGAGAGGAAGGTATACAGCTCCCTACTTATTTCAAAAGACAAAAACCAAGGGGCCAAACCACCCCTGTGTGCATTTGCTGGCCAGTCCACAGCACATTTCACTGCCTACCCAGTCACTGTCTGCAGGACCCGAGACAGGGAGACTGGAAGGGAAGGAGATGGGAGTGGGAAAAGGGATATTACAGTGGGCAGGCATGGGAAAGGGCTGTATTTGGAGCAGGTGGGGGACTATTAGTAGATTAAAACAAATATCTTGTTCCCCTGTTCACAAAACTTTTTTCATTGAATAAGGTGAACATAGAGTAAAAATATATATGGAAATAATATATAAAACAGGTATAAAGTTTTTGTAGTGAGCAGCTGTTAAAGCTTATGAGAATCTCACTATCAGCTCAAGTATGACTTTGGCTGTAAATTTTCCATCCTGGGACGGTGCCAGCTGGGCAGACTCTGCTATAAAACTGTTTGGAGGCTGCAAAAATGGAATGGGATTTCTTGGTGGCAGCAATCAGCATTTCTAACATCCAAGCACATATTTTTTAATCAAGTATCAAAATAGTAGTTAGTACATTAGGGGAGATCACCCACCTAATGCCTCCAGGCCAGGAAACAGAAAACACACCCTGCCTATTCATGTCAGATAGAAACTACTGATACATTGGACTTTTGCAGATCAACTCCATGGGGAAAAGAAAGAAAAAAGCTGAAAGTCAAGGCAGAAATCTCAGTCCACAACACCAGCTCCGGGAAAAAAATGAAACATCTATTTAACGGCGTAATAAGATTAAAGCCTTCCACCTTGAGAGCTGCAGAGGCTGCCCTTGGGGGCAGGGGCAGAGCTGGGCTTTAGCCTCTGACTGCCACACAGCAGTGAAGTGACAGGGGTGGCACGGGGAGGTCCCAAGGGCCGGACAGCAGCGGGCAGAACCTGCAGAGGCCCCCAGGGTGGGCAGGCCAGGAGTCCTCGCACACCCACTCGTACCCATAGCTTATGCACACATGGACACTGTCTTATACACACAGCTTTTATATATATGCACACGCATCTTACGCGCACACACATATATACTTGTACACATACACACAGACATTCCTTTATATACACACATGTACACATGCACACATACATATGTACATATCTCATATATATATATGCACACACCCCCCTACACGTAGCTTACACATACCCCTTCCTCACACACAGACTCTTTATTGATTTTTTTGATGGAGTCAAAGGGAGGTACGGTCTCCCCCACCACACCCTGAGAGCACCCAGGCAGATGTTACGTTACCACCGTGCCGCTGCTGCTGTGTGTGCGTGCGTGTGCATGCACGTGTGTGTATTTGTGTATAAGGAGAGGGTGTGTGGATATATGTGTGTGTGTGTATAAAGGGGGGGTCTATGTGTGGATACTTATGTTTGTGTATTTGTGTGTGTATGTAAGGGGGTAGGTGGGTGTTTCTGCGTGTGGACCTTTCTGTGAGTGTATCTGTGTGTGCCTGTGGATGTACTGCTTGTGTGTATGAGGGGTGTGTGGATATGCAAGTGTGTGTATGGTGGTGTCCATGCACGTACAGCCGTTAGAGCTAACTTAACAACAACCTATACCTGACCACATACAATTCATTACCTTAGTTCCAAAATTATCAGGTAGCTTCTAGTTATATGTATCTATTCAACTACAGGCAAGACATAAGAGATCCGCTGCCCGCTGATCGTACCATCTCCCGCACGACAACTCGCCAAATTTCTTACCAACGATTAAACAGCGTAAAACCAAAACGCGTTTCACCCGGCGGCGGGCCGGGCCAGGCGCCCCCACGGCCGGACGCCGCCTCACGCAGCGCGAGGGCCAGCCCGCCGCCCGCCGGCGCGAGGCCGGCCGTTGCCTGTCCGCGCCCGCCCTCCAGCGGCCGCGCGGCGCCGCAGCGCCCCGCTCCCCTCGCCTGCCCCGGCGGGGCCCCGCGGGGCCCGCGGGCGGGAAGACGCTCGGCTTCGCCGCTGGGTCTCCTCACGAAGGCAGGCCCGCAAGCGGAGGCCGGGGCTCCTTCCCGCACGTCCGGTCACCCCGGCGCGGGGGGGAGTCTGCCCGTGCCCCGGCGACGGGGGCAGCCGCCGGCACCCTGAGGCGACGGGGGCAGCCGTCGGCACCCTGAGGCGACGGGGGCAGCCGCCGGCACCCTGAGGCGACGGGGGCAGCCGCCGGCACCCTGAGGCGACGGGGGCAGCCGCCGGCACCCTGAGGCGACGGGGGCAGCCGTCGGCACCCTGAGGCGACGGGGGCAGCCGCCGGCACCCTGAGGCGACGGGGGCAGCCGCCGGCACCCTGAGGCGACGGGGGCAGCCGCCGGCACCCTGAGGCGACGGGGGCAGCCGCCGGCACCCTGAGGCGACGGGGGCAGCCGCCGGCACCCTGAGGCGACGGGGGCAGCCGGCGGCCGTGCCGGTGCCGAGGGTGAGGTGGCCGAGCGGCTGGAGCGGGGAGACGGGCCAGGGGCGGCCTTGCGGCGCTCCCCCAGCCGGCGGAGCTTCGGCCCTCCTCCGTGCGGCCTTGTACAGGCCGGGCACTTGGCAGAGCTTTCCTCGAAGGGGTGAGCTCGCACGTTACCTGGCAACATTTTAGAAATTAGTGTTGTGCTCCTAGCTGCAGCTTCTGCCTTTAAAGGGAAGTGCGGCGAGAGCTCCACGTCGGGAGGGGCTGTGTTGGCTCTCTGGTGTTGGTTTGGTGGGGTTCTTGCTTTTCTTGTAGATGCTGCCTTGGGCAATGGAAAAAGAGGGTACGGGTTGAATCACAAACTGAGGAAAACCCAGAGATTCTGGCTCTTACTTGAGCGCCGCCTTATCCCAGCGTGACAGTAATACTCCCAGCTGAGTGTCACTCACATTTAGTCTCTTCTGAGCAGCAAGCAACAGAGCCGCCACAGTTTCTGCTCACAGCTACGAGGCATAGGGACGCTTCCCCCTTTGCTTCGCAGAGCTTCGATTCTCCCCAGTCCTCTGGACAATAAGAAACACTGTTTGTCCAGTGCCCCAAACAAAGTGCTGTTTATGCAATCCTTGCAGAGCTTCAGACCAGCCGGTCCATCACCTCCACCAGCAGCTGAAGCCGCTGTGATGTGTCCAGGCTCTTTCAGCCCCAAAGGGCCATCCCAGCAGCTGGCTCAGAGGCTGCTTTGTCACACCTCCTTCCTTCTGACCGAAGGATGGGGGAGGCATGTATAGAAACCACCACTGCAGCTACACCCTTCCTTCCTCTTGCACGTCTTCTTCACAAAACACACCTACAGAAGCTCCTCCCTGTGGTGATCCCTTAGCCATGGAGCTGAATCCAGCATGTACACTCACCGTATAACTTTAAAAACACCACCCAAGAGAGAGCTCCATCACTTTACAAATAGAGTAAGGTGCAATTTCTGAGTTTGAGTCTCAGCTGGAGTATCTCAGCAGTCAGAAGCGGTACCAGGACACAGTAAGGGGCCTCTGATAGGGAAGCAGTAACAGGGCTCAACAGGAAATTGTTCTGGAAAAAGCCCCTTAGAAATAAGTATCTATCTCTCCTCCTTTGGCAAAGGGTATAACGTAAGATGACGACAAAATTTCCAGCACAACCATAACCTCATCTCATCTTCTATTGCGGTCTTAGTGTTGAATGAGTTGTATAGGATAATGTTTCTTAAAGCACAGATGCCTCACCTAAACCCAGGGATCTGTCAGTTGATAGCTACACCTCAGGAAATTAATGCAGCTGATTTGACTTTTATTTCTGCTTTTTCTCTAGTCCATCTCCAGTATTCAGCTGGTACTGCTACATCATTTGGGTATGATGTCTTGAGTATAGTCTTCCCTGTTACAAATATAAAGCTGATTTTCTCATCCAGAAAGTGAGACTGTCCTTGCGTATCACTACTGACGGAAATAATAACGTGGCCGAACTATATTTCGGGCCTTACAAGGATTATTTGAGAATTGAGCAAATGGCTTAAATGGTAATACTGTGTGGGAACAGGGGTTGGGCAGGAGCGGTGATAAGATAGAAAGTGGCCTTTCCCTGGTTAGGTTACACCGCTCATTAGATCACAACAAAATACCTAGCTCCCACATTAAATGAAAGTTAGTTAGTTTTTCAAAAATCTTCTACTCAACTGCTGTCTTAATTGCCAAAACCCTTACATGTCTACACTTCCATTAAGCTCCCTGGCAACTGCATCCTATTGTAACTGCAATTATCTAAAGTTCACACAGTTATTAACATGTTTTACAGCACCAGAAAGACAACAGCTGACTGTCAAGGGTTGAGCAGTCATAGGGTATGGCTGTGGATACAATTGGTAGGATGAATAATAAAGTATTCATACAAAAGTCATGTAATTTAAAAGTATGCACTATTTTGGATACTTGTGAGATTTCATTTTAGATGAGGGGATGAAAACTGACTTATTTTTTGCAAAAGAAGTTGAATGAAATAAAATTGCACTGAGGACAAGTTAAAAAAAACCCATACAGGATGGCTTGCAGCCGTGGATCTGGGAAATAATAAGTAATGATCACATGAATACACATATTAAACCTTTATTTTATTTGCTTATTGACTCAGCAAGTGCTCAGCCATGATTTTTTTTTCAATACAACCTTGCGATGCAATTATTCATGTATAACTCAGCCTTCCTCACTACAAGGAAGACTCTACGTAAGTTACAGCAAGATCCAGGTTACTTCAGTAAACAGCTGCTTCTCATTGCTAATGGCCTTGCACCTTGCAAGCAAATGTGGGGGCCTTGCTGGTCACCTCTTTCCAAAGCACACGGAAGCCTGCTGACATGTAACACTGCCATCAGCAAAGGCACCTGACTGATTTAAATATTAACAATTTCATGAGTGCTTAATGCTCTGGCCAGTGCTTTCCACAGAATTAGTGGGCATGTCACCAACAGAGAAGTCCAGCCTATTTTCAGACACTACTGAAAATTATCTTTAAAAGCAGTAGATATTATAGGCAGTAAAGATGGCCCAACAGTTTTTCTGGAGGCACCACTAAATTACAAAAGGAAAAAAAAAATGTTTTGGTTATAAGCCTTATGGAATAGAGCGTTCTAGTCCCTATTCTGTAAAAAATCAGGGTCTCTTCTGTCCAACTGCAACAGAGCAGAGGCACAGTAATTCTGGAACAAGAAAGAAAATAACTTTCTGTTTCTGAGAAGTGTCAAAAAGTAACACAATCTTTCCCCATTTTATTCCATGCCAAGGACTTTGCCAATAGGATTATTATTACAGCCTCAGGAGGCACTGAGCCACATGAACATTAGAAACTCCGACACAGGTCACCTCTGTGCTGCTCTTTCGGAGCCAGGGTATCTGCAGGCATCCTAATGGGATGAATTACAGCACTTCACAAGACGGGAAGACTCTGCCATCAGTAGTGAGAGGTACAAGGCATCAGCGGGAGGGCCTCTGGCGCAGGGACCGTCCTCCTCTTAAGAGGCTGCATAGCAAGACCATGTGCTGCAGGAACACGTATTTGCTGGCCTTTGCCAGCAAGACTGGGAAGAGGCTGAAACTCCTTTAACTGTCCAGTTTCTCCCTCCCAAGATACTAATGTCTATGTAATAATTAAAAAAAAAAAAAATCCCCAATTTTTTGAGAAATTCTTTATTACAATTGTTGCTGTTAGTTTAAATGATGATGAACAGATCTGCCTTTGATAATACAGAAATCCAGAACCCAGCTGACACCAGTATCGACAGTGAAAATACTGGTCTACTAAGTAGCATCAGACGGGAAAGAAACAAAGCATTTCCCAGCTGTCTCTGGATAAAGGCTGGCATGCCATATAACGCTTGATTGTAATGTGTTACATCAACCTTTTAAGTACTAATCAGAAACTACACTGCACAGACCTCTTCTGCATGTGTCCAACCCCCTCACACTACCCGACTTCTCTACTGGAGGAGAAAAACCACCACCACCAAAAAATTCAAGTGGAGTGTTTTGCCTTCATGAATCCAAGCAGCTCTAACCTTCCCGGCAATTTGGCATTACCTGAAATAAGTGGGGTTTGTCCCTGTTAAAATGGCACAGTATGAAAGACAGAAAATAGTGATATGCAAAAGTAGTTCATTTTATCCCAGATCAAGAATTATCAAATAAAAGTGTATCAACAGACATAGTAGGATAGCAATCTTAAGAATGAGAAACATGAGAGTACCAATGAAACAGGCATTTGTAAAAACAGGGACATCCCCATTATTCAGGCACAGGTTCTTTGAATTTCTATAAACGTCCAATGCTATTAAAAAAACAACCAAACTCTAGAAAAGGTGAACACTGTTACTCCTTGAATAGGAGACAAGACATAGATAAAGAGTAGAAATAATTTCCAAGCCTTACTACAAAACCCCATGGCCAAATATCAAACAAAAGTAGGCTGTTCCGTATCTTAACAAAATGGTATTTTAGTTTACGATTTCCTTTTTGCGAGAAAATTTAAAGACTTCAGAAACAGTGACAGGAATGTAAAGTCTTTTTGAAGTCAAGGCTGACCTGACTGTTCAGAGAAGAGAAATGCTTTGACCACTGAAGATCAGAAATCCTGTTGTAGTTTGTGTCATAACAGACCTAAAAGATATATTTAAAACCAGGTACTTCACCTGGTAATAAGCACGGCAACACAGCTGAAGAGAAACTAAGAGAAGCTGCAAAAGAAATGGGAACCACAAACTTCCCTGCTAGCAAACGATGCATACAAAGAGAAAGACTGTGCAGCAAATAGAGATAAGACTGGTAATAGGCGTGGTATTATAGGAAACTTTATTGCACCATCATGTACAAATCTTAGTAATGCAATAATGATGGCACCTGCAATTCTCATCTTCTTTAAATGAACACGGACACTGCTTGCATCTCTTAATTAGTAAGATTTAGTAGTTGGTGAGGCTGTTTTGTTATAAATTCAACCACCAGCATTCATTCACTTAACTGCACATGCTACTTCTCCCGGGTCTTCTGGGCCCTGGTTCTAGCAATTTAAATGTCAAATTTCCTACTTATTTGGTTGGTGAAGTTAAGGCCTCAAGAACAGGGGATGCACTTATACTCTCCTAGATGGGAATCTAAATTGATTTTTTTTTTTCAGTAGAACAGATAAGGCACAATGTATACATTAGGATTATCTTAAAAAAAAAACAAACCAAAAAAACCCACACAAACCCACCAAAATATTTGTTCCAGTATTTTATTACATAAAAAATTGATTGTCCATTGAAAATTTGTCACATAGTGCAACCACATCTCATGTAGTATCATTGACAAAGTGTTTTTTCTGAGGACAGCTGGGTTAAAAATATAATGGCAAATTAGAAAACTTACTTATGGCACTAGAACAGAGAAACCACTAAGCTGAGTGGAGAAATACAGCAGATGTTTAGCTGTCAGGAAAGCAGATGATTTTCCACATACCTCTGTTTAGTACTGAAAAAATAAGGAAATAATAAGAGCTATAATCACCACTCTACTTGTTGAAATTAGTTTTAAAGGCTCTATCTGAATTGCCTGTATGTAGAGCCAAAAATCTGTTACTGGAAGCCTAATGAGACTCAAATTCAAAATCCAACATCTGCTGGGGTACTTATAGAACATTAATGACCTTAAGTAACTTTTTGAAGATTTTTTTTATATACACACATATATAAAAAAGTTGTATTGTGTTCAGGCCTCTTACATCATTACCAAATAACATCTGCTTATGGAACGCTGTACCAGGACAAGTGCTAGGGTCTCAAAGACTTATTGGTTTTAAAAGAGAACATAAGTTGTTTTGGAGTAGAGTTATGAGCTGCGATACTAAAGACTGGCTGGTGAAGAAGTTCCTGCCAGACTGCCACGTTATAGTTACTAGCGTATTTAATTATTTTTTGAGTGTAAAGCATATAAGAGGGAGAAGAAAAGTGGAAGACAGAAAAGCTACTTGAAGGCAGTATTTTGTATTTTATATCAAAAGCAACCCTCAGGTCATTACTCCTATTAAAAACCTAAAAAAACTCCAAACACTTTAAAATTCAAATAAGTTATGTGGCACAAAACATGCCTGCATTTGGCACAGGCAACTTAATGACTCAACCAAACAAAACCCACAGTCAATTGGCTGGCTGAATTTCAACAAAGCCGTCCCCCCTCCTTTTAACTATAAAGCAAAAAGACTCAAGCTACTATAAATGTAGATTTATGAATGACTAAAACAAGTATCTATTCTCAAAAGCCAGGCTATAGCTACAGTGTAGTAATTGTTTCTCCTCCTTGGCTAATTTGCTTTTGTATTATTTGTATACTGTTTCACATTGCTTAATTATTTAGCTCAGGAAGAACCCAATTTGATCAAAAAAGAAATCATGTTTATGTTTTATAACATTAGGAAAACTACAGAAACTGCATTGCCATGTTTCTCATCATAATCTGAATTGTCATCTCTATACCATAGTTTTAAGTTGTAAAACAAAAAAACACATTAATATTTCATATTTATAGTGTCATCTGACCTCTGTTCATCACTTGAGATGAAAAGCAATATTTAAAAAAAAAGGGGAGGTACAAACACACAACACTTGACAAAATGATAAATTAGTTCTGGACAAGAAATGGACTGCACATCTCTCCTTAATGTAATGCAATATCCAAGCATCTACAGGGACTCTTCTCAATTCCGCTACACATTTGGGTTAATAGTAGAATATAGAAGTAATACAGAAGTAAACCTGAAGAAACACATGATTTTCACTTTTCCACTCAGACAAACAGGCACAGACCTGTTTAATGAAGTGTGGCCAGAAAGGTTTCTTTAATCCTAAATTTATACAAATATAATTAAAATTAAATAAACTGATCACCTGGAACCATCATCAACATCATTTAGTCCTCACGTACAGAAACCAAAGACAAGTTAGTCTGTCTTCCGAATACCTAACTAAGGCATTTTACTACTCAGTGAGACAGTAAGTTTAGTGACATCTTTTATTTTAGAACAAGCACTCAGTAAGTCACAGCTTCCAACTTTTGATACTGAAGTATTCCACAAGATCAACCATTATGGTTCAGTTGGGACCTTTTATCCAAAACACTTGGATTTTAGCACCTTAAATAAAGAGTCAAAGTAACATCTTAGTAGTAACGAATGAAGACAGTTAATACTGTGCTCATCCCCTGGAAAATGATGTGGACCATACATACTAGGTGCATTTAGTCCTTAACAGATAATAAGGCAGAAGGGAAAACAATTCTAAGCAATGGACTTAACTGAATACAATCTGAATAATAACAAAACCTTCCCAGTTATACAAAGTCTTTCAAAGAGAAGTCACATTTGCTCCCATACATCAAACTTCATAGCATTTAAATCAAATGTTCATTTACAATCAACCATGTCAGTCAGGAATCCGTACCCAAAAAACTCCCCCGAACCTGATCTGGTTATTAAACATCAGTGATAGGTCTAACTCAAACTTTAACTCTGTACTGTAACTAGTGCTTTTTCAGAGATTTAAACAAAACCTTAAACCAGTAAAATGAATTCATTTCAGAGTTAAAGCTATTTCTTCTAGCTCACTGTCTAGATAATGGGGCATACATAACATTCGCTTCCACAGGCACAGTTCTTTGGCAGCAATAGCAAT
The DNA here is from genome assembly GCF_964188355.1 of Buteo buteo. NCBI lineage: Eukaryota > Metazoa > Chordata > Aves > Accipitriformes > Accipitridae > Buteo > Buteo buteo. Next base: position 24,946,714 of record NC_134183.1, read on the forward strand.
CTGAACGGCATGAATCTGACTTTTCCTTTCACCCCCGCACTGCTCACACAGGTGCTATAATTCATTAACATCCCATCATCACTTCTGATGGGTACAGAACCTCCTTTCTGCACTGGAGTGCATTAGCCAAGTATGTGCCTTATCTTCTTCCACCATGCTTCTAAGAACTTCTGTGGATTTCTGGGACATACAGACTCAGTTTTGTTTATTTTATAAAGAAACAGGCAGTCTAACCAGACACATCCTAAACACCGTAATTTTAGGCATCTTTGGCCACTGTAACACTATTCTTTGCAATTTTAGGCAGTTTTGCCAACTGAGTCTAGAAAAGAGGCTTCCAAGAGAATCTTTTAGCGCTGTACTCTGCTATCTAACAGCATCTATGAATCAACAACCAACTTGCGTACCCAAGATGGATGCGGCTACTATAGATGAACATCGGTGTATTCTATTTCTTCTTTTCGACTTAAATTAAGCTTGTGATGTTAGACACACAGATTTGTTTGTTTATTTTAAACAACAACAAAAGCATAAAAAATTACAAACTAAAGTAGTCAATCGCTGGTATTAAACATTACCTTTCCTGTAACTAAACAAATGGCCCATATTAATAAGTAAACTGGTGTATTTCAACATAGAAGTCTTTCAACATCAGTAATCTCTGCTTCTTTCCTTCCCCCCCAATAAAGCCAGGAATTGTATGGAAAATTAGTTTCCCTCCAAGGAACAGCAGAGCAGCATTCAGTCTGGTTAACGCGTCTGTCATAGATCCTCTCTCTGTTTGGTTGCTCGGTTGTCCTCTTTGATGCTATTAGATTTCTTGTCTGCATCTTTTTTCTTCCTTGCTTTTTCAGGTTTTGTTTTGTTTTTCACTTTCTCATTTTCTTCTGCTCCTTTGCCAGGATAAACCTGACCTTCCAGAGTAACATCCGCACACCTTTCTTGGTTTATCAGAAAGTCTTTGATCTCCCAGGCGTAACCGCCATCACGTAACATAAAGATGGCACGATTTGAGCCAACAATAAACCTAGAGGAAAGATATGTATTTTTTCAGTTAGCTCTGTGCCCTTCAAGCACTACAACATTTTGCTTAATTCGGATCACCTCCATGACTGAGGCATACATTTAAGAGCAAGAAGCTGGTCTTGCTGTTGCCTGGGGATGGGGACAAGAGAATAATTTTCTAGCACGTGTAAGAATAAAACATATTAAGTTTACAAATAACAAAGGAGGAGTAAGAAAACGAAGAAAACTGAAGAATTAATTTGGCACTACATAAAATCCACTAACGGGCATTAAATTTGCTTTATACACTTACTGCAACCCTTCTCAGCCTCAATACAAGAGCGCAACATCCCTCTGTTTCAAAATGATCCTCTCTAAGAGAAAAATCACATTTTTTAGCCAGGGGAACAAAAAGCCTTTTGTGGTGACAAGTCTTCCAAGTGCGATGTTTTCCACCAAGCACATAAAGGCAAACTACTGCAGCTAAAACTGATAAATAGCTGAAAGGTAATGAGATAAAAAAGAAACTAGGCTATATATACATCACATGTAAGTGTTAAAAAGATTTGTGCACCACACCAGAATTTTTGTAGCGTGACTTAAAACAAATTGGCATATAAACTGATACAGAAATGAAGAAATAGTGACGGACGATGGAGGTGGGGAAGGGCACAGGATGAACAGTTGAAAAGATTTTAATGAAGAAAGATACAAGGGTTCTGTAAAAGCAAGAACTTTATCCTTGCATACAACAGCTTACCTTTGCACGTCATAGTTTGCATTGAAGAGACTGCCCTGCCACAAGCTAGTAATTTCTTCAGTCTCCTTTTCTGTGGGATTTCCCGACACTGTGACAAACATCATCAAAGTCTTCCCCTTTTTCGTCAGCTTCAGGATACTTTCAGGCTTGCCTGGATCAATTTTTGAGAAATCTATTGGTGCTGGAGGCCTCTTGTGTTCGGGAAGATCCCCTTCTTCAATGTCATCATCTTTCTGTTTTGAAAAGGAAAAGGAAGCTTTAAGTGCAACTGTTCCACAAAGCTGTTCTTTTTTGAAATTTCCCATTGTTTAGAGAGTAACTGCTTTGCTAAAGAGAAGTATTTTTTAGTTTAATGATGGAGATTCTCAAACCAAAAGAAATAATGGAGTTTGTTTCAGGATACTTCACCAAGAGTGCTCTTTCTATTTAAAACTTCCCACTTCAAAATGATGCACATTTTCGTACTGACAGATAGAATCTCATTTTACCATGTACTGAGAAATCTTTCAGTCTTAAGGCTAATTCAATACAACTCCACCTAAGTATTTCATAAAAGAGTATGTTTTTTCTTCACAGTTTCACAGACATTTATTAAGCATATGAGATGAACTGAGAAAGTTGTACTAATAAGACTCATATGCACATAAATAAAAGTGTTCATCTGCATATTGCTTTCAGAGGTCAAAACTCCCTTCTGGGAATCATGCAAACGTGTGATAATTTAATTTTCCCTACTTTGTGTCTTTAAACAAATAGAACCACAAGAATTCAGAATTTCAATGCTCATGTCACAGGAAAGAAAAAACTTCTGATGCCTCTGCTCAGGTTGACAGGCATTTA